>NW_028263382.1:31986212-32341212 GCF_051168715.1 Poecilia mexicana | reverse complement strand
CTAAAGCAAAAAACCTTGTGTAGATGCAGGCTGAAGTAAAGAAGATAGTGTCATTGTCCGCAGTGAAGCATATCTTGTACTGACATGGACTGACAGGCCACTCGGTGAGGAGGAAGAAATTACTCCAGAGGAAAAATGAAAAGCCAGATTGCAGTTTGCAGATGCACACCAGGATAAGGATCTTCATTTTTAGAGACACATTCTGTGTCTGATAACTCTGAAGTGGAACTGTTTAGTTAATGATCATCAATACATTTGGAGGAAAAAAATGGGATGCTTGTACCATTCCAACTGTGAAGAATGGTGGGGCTGTTTTGCTGCAGGAGGAACTGGTGCACTTCATAAACTAGACTGCATGATTAGGAAAAAACGTTGTGTAGAAATATTGAAGCAACATCTAACTACATCAACCAGGAAGGAGGAGCTTTGGTGTTGAATGGTCTTAATGGACAATAACCCTCAACATACAGCCAAAGTGTTAAGTGCTTTATAAAAGTTTGGTTCGATTTAACTTCAGACAGTAATGGAACAAATGTGGATTTTATTTATTTATTTATTTATTTATTTATTTATTTATTTTTAATTAATTGTGTGCAAACTTCTGGTTTCATTTGTAGATGATTCCTGTGATGCAAACAAGGTTAAGAAGTTATTATGGTATAGTTTTTTACCTCTTGTAGGTTGTCTCATAACCAAACAGAGCAGAATTGTACAGTAGATATGCAAACTATACCATTGTTCATGTTAGCATTGCACATTCTCGTTTTTCTAAGAAACATCAACGCGTGCGAGAACAAGATGAACAGAAGGATTAAACTGCTCAAAAGGTGATGGATGTACCGATGAATCGTGCTGCATTTCCTGCACGACTGGTGCAACTACCTTTTTGTACTTTTCTTAGTGGTTGAGTTTATTTGTACAGGAGATTTCAGCAACAACACAGTTAAAAGTGCTTCACATGGTAAGTACATCAGGCAACAAGAGACACCAATTTATCAGCTGTAGCCTTCACGTCTCCCCCTCTCTGCACATAGAACATCTAAAAGCTTGTTAACTTCAGCCGTACCTAATCGTTTGTTCCTGTGGTGTTCTGCATGCGCCTCACAAGACTTTTTCCAACCCCAGAGTGCATCCAGATCTTAGCTGAAGGGATGTCAAGCCCCCTTTATTTTTCTATCATGCAGCTAAAATATAAACTAAAATGTTTCTTCAAATAACTGATCCAAATTTCTGCGTGCAGCATGTTTCCAATGGATTTTGAGATGAAAGAGTACACTGCATTATGTGTGTTTTTTTTCCGCTGGTTACATAACAAGGGACAGTGTGTAAAAGGGTTTTATTTAATTAGAATGAATAGACTAGTACACCCTCTTTAGGCTGCTGCTTAAGCATGACGCAGCTGAAAGTGACAGCAAATTAATCATTAGTGTGACAAAAGCTTTTTACTCCACAACAATATCTGCCTTTGCTAGCGGATGTTGAATTATGGCACTAATTCAATAACTATTAGACTCCACCTAAACTTTACTAGAAAGAAACTTAATCACTTCAGAAATGCCGTTAAAGTTCCTTTCATGGGCAGCCACACACCTTGAACGTTTCCACGTTTTC
Source organism: Poecilia mexicana (assembly GCF_051168715.1). Classification (NCBI taxonomy): domain Eukaryota; kingdom Metazoa; phylum Chordata; class Actinopteri; order Cyprinodontiformes; family Poeciliidae; genus Poecilia; species Poecilia mexicana. Next base: position 32,339,601 of record NW_028263382.1, on the reverse strand, counting down.
TCAAGTTTCAGCCACAAATTTCACATTTTATCACTTTTGACATCCCAAACCAATGGAAAGGAGTCAAGGTTTTGATTTTGAAATAAAAATCTAAGAGATGTCACATGCATTTTTGTTCCACTCCTTTCGAGTTAGTTAAGTCCATAGAAATCATATTGATTAATATTTGTGGGTCAACTATGGATAATATAGTAAATCCAGCTGATCTACGAAGGACCTCAGAGGTTTGTCAAACAACATCGTGAAGACAAATAGAAACAGTTATGAAGAAGTTTAAAGCAGGAAGGAGAGCATTAATCAGGAAAGCAGCTGTAAGGTTCAGTAGTTGTATTTCTGTTGACCATATAATTGCACAATTTTATATTTTGAAAACAAGTTTGCTTAATGGAATCTGACGAATTAAAAAAATAAAACTCACATTTTTGTCATAGAAAGATTAGACACCAAAGATGAAGTGTTTTTTTTTTTTTTGTCTTTATCAAAATTTGTCTCACAAAACTGCAATGGAAACAAACAATTCAACAACTAAACCAAATTCGTTGGAGGTTCTTAATAATTTAGAGCGCTACGTTTCATATTCACATATGAAATTAATTGTGTCTTTCATTTAATGGAAATGCCACAATTGTGAAATTCTTTTCTTTCTTTTTTTTTTTTTGGCATTCGTGACATATTGTCAAAGTTTTCTATAATGGAAATGCAGCAGATAATTGCATTTCCATTGATCACATAACTATCAAATTTATTGGTGATACTATGAGGTGTTTTTTTTTTTTTTTTTTTTGGCCATATAAAAATTGGTTTACTTTGCAAAACTGAGATGGAAACACTTTTAGCATGGAAAGATTCAGGGTGCCTGAATAGTTTTGCATGGCAAAGTAGCTTGCAAAAATCAACACAGACACTGGGTAGGCACGCACGAACAGATGTTTTATGAGATATTTATTTTTACAAAAAAAATTATGAGAGAACATGGAGAGAATAAAAACATTCCAAATTTGAGCAATTACACTTCAAACATAATTTACACTCTAATAAAATGACAAGAAAGCATTAGGCGAGATCAGCTTTATGGGAAACCTAAGAACACAATGTAAGATTAGACAAATACACAGAGCCATTTGTGCATTTAGTTTAATATTTTCAATGGTGATGTCTGGTGAACAAGAGTTGGGTAGTAGCTAGTTACATTTACTTGAGTAACTTTTAGAAAAAAAATATGTATATTTTCAGAAGTATTTTTAATATGCTGTACTTTTTACTGGAGTAATTTTATTGTGACGCATCAATATTCTTACTCTCTGGATACTCTTAAGTAACTTCACTGAATGAAGAACAAGCTTGTTGTAACCAAAAAAATTCAACAGACACAGACACATATCTGGATTGTCCTTAATTTTGTTAGTTTGTCATTGTTATGTGAATTATTTTCATTTTGATATTAAAAAATACCAAAATTGTGCACATAAATGTATATTTCAGTCAGTCTGATGGTGTAATTTTTACATATTACATGACTGATGTTTTCTTAAGTTATTCAGCACTTCTTACCTAATACCTTCCTTACTGTTATGACTAATGACTCCAAGCCTGATTTAGTTTGATTGAACTTTGTGCTTGTTCTGCTAAACTCGGACCTTGCACAATCCTGCTTCTGGATGTAGAAGAGCGTGAGATCCAGGCTGTTAATACCAAAACATGCTGAGTCTACAATGACTATGCTGTGGTGGGTTACACAATTCTTTTCCTTCAACTCTCACATACTTTATCAAAGGTTCTCCATCCATCCATCCATCTATCCATTTATCATTAGAGCGAGGAGTGGCCTTGAACGCACCGCGCAGAATGGGGCGTCTCCGTGCAGCAGAACTCCGGACTATAAAGAACCCGGTGTTCTCCCGGCTCCCTCTGTCTCTTTCACTTGTCCTCGTTACCTGTAGTGAAGACCTGGCGTGAAGCTGTGATGGACCGCTGGAAGGGCAGAGTGGCTCTGGTGACCGGAGCTTCGGTCGGGATTGGAGCGACCATCGCCAAAGAACTGGTCCGGTACGGCATGACGGTGGTGGGCTGCGCGAGAAGCCTGGACAAAATTCAGGTTTGTTACACTTTGATTAAAAATAAAATAAAATAAATAAAATAAAATAAAATAAAATAAAAATTGTGAGCAATTTGATATAAAGTTCGAATTTTACGCAGCTTTATCAAAGCAAATGAGAATACTTTCACATAATAACAATAATAAAAATAAATAAAAGTAGTAGAGAGCTTAAATTATTCATGAAATTAGTAACAAAAATATTTATATATGTATATGTACAGAGTCGGATTTATGTTTAAGATTTCTTTCGACGTGTCGTGATTGCATAAGCTGGAGAACAGAGGGGCGTTTCAAATGTAATATAAGCTAACAAAACCTTGTAAATATACAATGGTCCTGTTATGCAATAGAATAAGCAGATCGGTTTACAGTTAAAATCCACCGGGACTGGTTTGTAGAAAACTGGGAGTTCCGCAGAGCCTCATGAGTTACACAATAAAGCAAATGTCTGCAGCAGGCTACAATTTGGGTCTTTATTGAGTTGGATGTCGTTGAAAAATTTTCAAATGATTCAAAAAGACAAAAGCACCTTCCAGAAGTTTGAAATTAAATATGAAATATGTTCAGTCTCTGTGTTAAAACAGTGTAAATTGTGAAGACAAAAGAGAACCTCGTGTCACCGGGATACAGAGAGTAATTTCCTGTACAGGTTAAAGTCCTCCTCAGATTAAATTGTGTAGTAAATATTTAATTATTCACTCATAAAACCATAAAATTGTTCAATTGCTTATTCTGGAAGGATCATGTATGTTACAATAAAAAAAGAAAAAGAAAAAGAAAAGAAAATCTGCCAAGAAGTTTTTTTTTAATCTTCAAATTAAAAAGCATTAAATCATTACAGTAAGAAATTATTTAAATTACAATTTTTCATGTTTTATTCTCTTTTCTGGAGTTTTCGGTGGAAATGTGGGGGTTGTTTAGCATTTTTTTAAAAATAGAAATCAGTTTTGTTATGCAGATCTAAAAAAAAAAACAAAGAAAAACTGCCCAAAAACCAAACATTTAAATCCATCTGCTCATTTTTGAATATGTTCTAACATATTCAGATCGACTATATGACATTGTGGTAAAATAGTAAAATGATGCCAGTTCTGAGTCAGCTAAAACTAAACAGCAAAGAAAACCTCTGCATATAAAATAAATACTTTTTTATTAATTGCATTCAATGCATAGTTGTGTATATATTTATGTATTTAATGACTGGGGTTTGTTTTACATTTATGTCTTTGTGTGAGGCTGCTGTAAAAGTTGGAATTTATTGATCTGTATAATCAGATCCTGTTCACCAAACATTAGCTCAACATTATCTAATTCAAATATTATATTAGTCTTTGAAAAATCCAGAACTGACTGCAGTGGAAACTAAGGAAGCAGATGTACACATCAGATGTATGCAGCTTTCCACGTCTTTTTATTTAAACTTCCATCCTTAAATAAAACTGAAAATTAGTTTCTTTAGCACAAGATTTTCAGTCACCATATTGTCAGAAGCTTCAATCAAATGTTTGCACAAACGTCTTCTTCGTTTCAGGCCTTGGCTGCGGAGTGTAAGAGCGCGGGCCACAGTGGCGTCCTGATCCCGATGAAGTGCGACCTGACCAACGCGGAGGACATCCAGTCCATGTTCGCAGCCATCAAAGCGCAGCACAAAGGCGTGGACGTTTGCATCAACAACGCCGGACTGGCTCACCCCGAGTCTCTGCTGAGCGGCAAAACCAGCGCCTGGAAGAACATGCTGGACGTAAGAACTCACTGTGGCTCAGAAAATCTGATGAGACATTGTTTTGAGGCTTTCAGGGACAGTTAAAATATTTTATGTCTGAGAAGGAGAAGGGAGAAACGAGTGAAATGAGCAGAGATAAAGATGGGCTAGTTCAGCTACCTGAGATTAACCAGAGATGGTTAAGATAAGTTAGTGAGACCGGAGGATTGTTCGCTCAACCCAGAGCAGGAATTAAAACAAAGTTAGAATCAAGAGAAACTCTTGTTAGTTCATCTGGAGAAACTCCTCACTCATAATTTAGCATTAAACTGCTAATAATTGAGCAAAAGCCAGAGAAATTCCTTTTAGTTTACAAATCTAGAACAAACTTACAAAGTACCATCATCTTTATCAGAACAGGAATCCAGAGAAACCCCTAAATTATGGACTATTTATTCTTAAACATGGGGAACTAATTTGTAGTTTTATACTTTGTTTTTCTTTTGCTCTTTCCTTTGGTTTGTTGTTTTGTTGCATTTCCTTCTAATTCATGTAAAGCACTTTGTTGCTGAAATAATATAAATATAAGAACCTCCATCCATCCATCCATCCATCCATCCATCCATCCATCCATCCATTTTCTTCCGCTTATCCGGGGTCGCGTCGCCGGGGCAGCAGCTTCAGAAGGGAGGCCCAGACTTCCCTCTCTCCAGCCACTTCTTCCAGCTCCTCCGGGGGAATCCCAAGGCGTTCCCAGGCCAGCCGAGAGACATAGTCCCGCCATTGTCCTGGGTCTTCCTCGGGGCCTCCTCCCGGTGGGACATGCCCGGAACACCTCACCAGGGAGGCGTCCAGGAGGCATCCTTACCAGATGCCCGAGCCTCAACTGGCTCCTCTCGACGTGGAGGAGCAGCTGCTCTACTCTGAGTCCCTCCCGGATGACCGAGCTTCTCACCCTATCTCTAAGGGAGAGCCCAGCCACCCTGCAGAGGAAACCCATTTCAGCCGCTTGTATCCGTGACCTCGTTCTTTTGGTCATGACCCAAAGCTCATGACCATAGATGAGGGTAGGAACTTAGATCGACCGGTAAATCGAGAGCTTCGCTCTTTGACTCAGCTCTCTCTTCACCACGACGGACCGGTACAGCGCCCGCTTTACAGCAGACGCTGCGCCAATCCGCCTGTCGATCTCCCGCTCCCTTCTTCCCTCATTCGTGAACAAGATCCCCAGATACTTAAACTCCTCCACTTGACCTTTCCCTTCCTTACCTGCTATGATGCCAATAACAATAAACGTGTATATATATATATATATATATATATATATATATATATATATATATATATATATATATATATATATTTTTTTTTTTTTTTTTTTTTTTTTTAATTTTAAGAATCTTCTTAGTTTTTTGGCATTTGGTAAATAGAAATAATTTTTATAACTCTGCCAAAGCTAAAAGAAGGTGGTCTAATTTAACTTCATACAATAAGAGAAAAATAATGTCTGTTTCAATTAACTAAGAGACACTAAAATGTCTTCCACAGAGCAATTTTCCACGTGTTCATTCTCTGCACGTCATTCGCTTGTTGTTTTGCAGGTGAACGTTATGGCTCTGAGCATCTGCACTCGTGAGGCGTACCAGTCCATGAAAGAACGTAACATTGATGATGGGCACATCATCAACCTGAACAGGTACGCTTTCATTTTACTCATTTGTTTTCTTTGCCTTACAGACAGTAATAATAACTGACCGGGTCTTTTTTGCAGCGGAGAGCGAACTGTTCACGCTAACTTAGCCTCTGGTTCATTAAATATCACAGAAGTAATAATATGTAACTGGAACCTTATTGTAATTAATTCAGTCTTTTAACATATTTCTCTTCTTTTTCATTTTAAGTCTAGTTATTGGCATCAGCTACCCTGTCATTTGCTTTATCTAGGCAAAAAAAAGCATCAATAAGCACAGAATGAGTGAGATAAGTATACTTTATATGAGAAAGAAAAACAAAAAAGAGTACAGTTATAGTTAAATAGATAATAGTTAATAGCAGGACTGGATTAATATTCATTTCAAGGGGAAATAGAATCAAAGGAAGTAATTAAAGTTAATAGCAGTGATAACTCCAGCAATGTCTTTTGTTTAAAAGAGACATCCTTAAACTGAAAGGAAAAAGTTGAAGAACTTTAAAAGAATCATATAAGCAGTTCCACGGCTGGACTATTATTATTATTGCTTAGTGGAATCAGAGATGTGGATAACTTATGATGCATGCTGGTGTTATTATGGTGCTCAGACTGGAATTGCTATTAATATTTGAGTTCATATAATATATGTACTGTAGATATCATTGAGGGCGTGGAGGGGGATATTTTTGTTTGAATGTCATACTGATATGTTTAAAAATCTAGGTTAATTAAAATGAAGAATTGATTTTAAAAATTTGGAAAAAAAAACAAAAAAAAAAAACAGAAAAGGTACAGGGTTAAACAGGGAAGCACTAAGTAAGGCATACATTTTATAGAAGAGACATACAAATAGTCTGTACAAAGTTAATGGCATCGTTTGTTCTGCCAGAAGAACAACGGAGCTAAACTCAAAAGCACTACTGTCAATGGAAAATGATAACCGGCCACTCAGAGTTAATGGCAGCAACAGTAAATTCTGTGTTTTGATGAACAAGCAAAGCAAACAAAATCCAAGCGTGTGGTTGCTTATGAAAAGACTGCTGAGTTAAATGAGAGTCTTCTGGCACAGAACGTCTGATCCTGTTCTCTCATTTTATTGGGATGTTTTTGTCACTTTTGTGGTGGGGATATATCAGTAGTTCTTTGTAATGTGTTTGACTCTCATAACCCTCAAATATCCTTCCTCTCTCTTCCAGCATCTGTGGACACATTGTGATTAACAGCGGCGATATCCATTTCTACACGGCCACCAAGTACGCCGTGTCCGCCCTGACCGAAGGCCTGAGGCAGGAGCTCAGAGAGGCCAAGACTCACATCAGAGCCACGGTGACGTTTCAGTGCCATTCATTTAGAAACTGGGGCTGGGACTTTATTCCGTCAATTGTACCGCGCTGAAAATTATAACGTGATTAGCTTAGCGTACAGTTGTTCCAGTCGGAACCTTTTGGATTCGCGTGTTTCTGGTACGCTCGTAAATCTGACGCACAAGCGACATCCACAAACAACAAAGCTGCTTCTCTTGACCGACTCAAGGTTAATTTCTCTGTAAAAAAAAAAAAAAAATCTGATGGAACGTAGAAAAGTTTGCTGTATTCAAGTCGTGCTTAAAGGAGTTAACCAATCAACGAAGCTGTTCCAGCCTAACATAGCATCTGAATGCTAATCATGTAGCAGCAGCACAGACATCCCTAACGGCAATTTCATCATCCACAGTCTGCATTTCTAAAAGAATTTTGAAAGAACTTACTTGTATGATCAGAGGTACTTAAAACACTGAATTTGTATAACAGCATTTTGTACCAATCTGATGGTTCATCCATCCATTTTCTGTACACCCTTGTCTCTTAGTGGGGTCAGGAGGGTTGCCGGTGTGTGTCTCCAGCTAATGTTCCGGACGAGAGGCAGTGTACACTCTGGACAGATCCAATCTGATGGTTGAATAACCTAAATAACACATTATATAATTACATAATAAATATCTTTATTTTTTTCGCTCAAAAGTATTTTAAATTGAAAATTTAGCTTATTTTGTCTCAATATGGTTTTGATTAAAGTGCTACGAATTGTATTTAACTCGATAGAAAATCTGAATCGTGTCCCACCACTATTGAAAACGCACCTTTTGCACACAGTTAGCCTCCAATGAGTCAGATTATGATCTGCCCATGTTGATAGATCCACCACGCCCATAACGAACTCCCTCAGAACATCGTAGTGGTGACCAGGTTTAAAGCCGAGGCCGTCAGTCATCTTTTCATTCCTATTTATGTGGCGCGGCCCTGTGAAGGTGTGTTTGTTGACAAAAAGGTTCACGACTCGAGCTGCTTTGTCTCTGACAGATTTCTTGCTGCTTGAAATGCACGACTTGCTGCTGAGTTCGACTTATTATTCTTTCAGTTCATGCAGTAGTTTTTGGAATTGATCCTCAAAGATTCAGGTCCGACCAGTTCTGCAGTCTCTGATAGGACAGACATCTTTTTACGTCCTAACGTTAACTGACTGTCCTCTTGTCTCTTCAGTCCATTTCTCCTGGCATAGTAGAGACTGAATTTGCTCATCGTTTCTACAGCGAAACCCCTGACAAAGCCACTGCAACATATTCTCAGCTTAAGGTAAGCATATTTAAAAAAGCATACATTAATACACTTGATACTTTTTACAGAGAAAAGCAGTAAAGCCTTTATCTTATTTTACAGCCGTTGGAGGCGATAGACGTTGCTAACGCCGTGGTTTATGTCCTGAGTGCCCCGCCTCATGTTCAGGTAGTTGGTTTTTCTTTCTTTGCATTTTTCAGTTCTGAAGGATTGTCTTTTACTTTTCTTTGTCTGAGTGACTCCACCTTGTTTTTCCAGGTGGGAGATGTTGTGTTACGACCTGTGGAACAGCAGATGTGATGTAGAACCATGTGACGGCTGCATTTACACACAACTCACTCTTCAGATGATCTCCTTACTTCTTCTATGAAATTAACAATTTTAATCTCCAGTTTAAAGAATAAAAGTCTGATTTTAAGGTGGAACGTGTCGCTGCTGAGTGTGTGTTTTTTTTAAGTGCTTTGGATAAACCTTCACAGCCCTGGGATCTTTCCAACATTTTGTCTTATTAAAACAGTAAACTTGAAAAGATTATAATAACTTTTTTGAAATGAATGAAATCTTGATTTCAAACATACAGTGGCTTGAAAAGGTATTCATATCATTTTGTGTCACATTACAACCGCAAACATGAATATATTTTATTGGAATTTAATATGAAAAACCAACATAAGATGGTATATAATCATGAAATAGAAAATTATACATGATTCAAAACACTTTTTTACAAAGAAAAAACTGAAAACTGGAAAAAGTGCAAAAGTATTCAGCTCCCGAGTGCAACCATTTGTCTTTAGAAGTTTCCTGATGAGTGCTAATGACTAAGTAAAGCCCACCTGTGTGTAATCTAATGTCAGTACAAATTCAGATGATTATTCAGAGGATGTAAGGGACCAAACAACATCATGAGGTCCAAGGAACGCAGCAGTGTGGAGAAAATTACAGCAGGCCGAGGCTGTAGAAAGATTTCCTAAACTTTGAACACACCACTGTTCAATCCATCATCCAGAAACGGAAAGACATGAGACTGGGGCAGAACCTCACCTTCCAGGAGGACAACCACCCTAAACTTAAGCCAGAGCTACAATAGAATAATGTTGGAATCACATGTTATAATGGTCCAGTCAAAGTCCACACTTAAACCCAATCAAGAATCTGTGGAGAGATCTGAGCAGTTTTCCATCTAATCAGACTGAGATTCAAGGGTTTTGCAAAGAAGAATGGGTAAAAATTTCAGTGGATACACAAAGCTAATTTCTGCCTCACAATTGTATAACATTTTGTGTTTGTCTTTCACATTGAATTCCAATGAAATATTTTTAAGCTTGTGGTTGTAATGTGACAAAACATTGAAAAGTTCAAGGGGTATAAATACTTTTGCATGCCACTGTATAAACAACAAATGTTTATGAGGAAATGAAAACAAAGGGGGGCAAACTTAATGCAGTGCTATAGATGTTTAGAAATGCATTAGGCTATAAAAGTGAACACACTGTTCCCTGAAAAAGTATTTCAGTGAATCTTTTAATCTCTTACTTCTGCTTCAAGCTTGTGGTTATTGTTATTGTGTTGTACTTTTTACTTTTATTTGAGTAATTGTGTCATGTAGCAGCACTTCTTTACTTGAGTAAAATCTATGGATACTCCAAATAACTTCAATGAATGATGAACACGTTTTTTAAAAAAACTAAAATAACAACAGCCACAGAGACATACTTGCAGTTTTTGTGAAAGTTTATTATGTTTAATACTGAAATTAACTGATTTGGGGCCAGGGGGAATCTTTTGCTTAATTTAGTTATTTTGTGATTATGTTATTTACAAGAATTATTTTAATTTTGATATTCATAATTTGGTCCGTCTGATAATGTAATTTTTACATGTTACATGACTGATGTTTTCTTAAGTTATTCAGCACTTCCTACCTAATATCTTCTTTACTGTTATGACTAATGACTCCAAGCCGGATTCAGTTTGATTGAACTTTGTGCTTGTTCTGCTAAAGTCGGAACTTGCACAATCCTGCTTGTTAGAGCGTGAGATCCAGGCTGTTAATAAGCATAACTGAGTCTACAATGACTATGCTGTGGTGGGTTACGCAATTCGGCCCTGCTGTCTTCCCTTTCAACTCTGACGTACTTTATCAAAAGGCTCTCCATCCATCCATTCATCCATCCATCCATCATTGGAGCGAGGAGTGGCCTTGAACGCACCGCGCAGAATGGGAAGCAGATCTCCGGACTATAAAGAACCAGGTGTTCTCCCGGCTCCCTCTGTCTCTTTCACTTGTCCTCGTTACCTGTAGTGAAGACCTACCGTGAAGCTGTGATGGACCGCTGGAAGGGCAGAGTGGCTCTGGTGACCGGAGCTTCGGTCGGGATTGGAGCGACCATCGCCAAAGAACTGGTCCGGTACGGCATGACGGTGGTGGGCTGCGCGAGAAGCCTGGACAAAATTCAGGTTTGTTGCACTTTGCTCTTTTTTCTGTCTTTTTTTCTGGCAGCTCATCCAAGGATTCCTGTGTTCACCTCGGATCTTACTGTTGAGCTTTCAGTAGTTGACAAAACACAGGCGGATACTGCCGTCTTTCTTCTTTACTACTACAACTGGGGAGGCTTAGGGATTTCTACTCTCACGGATCACCTGACTATCCACCAGCTCGGCCTTTACACCCTCATACTCTTAGGGAAGAGTAAACCTCTGATGTACCGGTACTTTATTTAGCAGAGGGATTTCATGGGTAGACAAAGTACTGTGTCTCACAGTACAAAAGTACTGTGAGATACAGTACTTTTGAAAATGTACTGTGTCAACCAGCAGTGAATCCAAACACTTGTATTCAGGACCACTTCAGCCATGACCTACTTCTTCTGAAATGTGGCTCCACAAAGCAGAAGGAACTAGATTCCCGCCTGCTGATATGCAGCTGCAGCCTCTCCTTGTATGAGAATGGGATGCTACGAGACATGATTCAGCCCTTGGCTGACAACAGTTTCTGGCAATGTGACCGGGTTTTTGGCAACTCCCACAAATAGTAGGGGTCGTTCTGTTCGGTTGTGGGGACCTAGAGGTGGGTTGTACGATCAACAGATTTTGAGAGAGCATGTTAATCTGTTCCTGCTGATTTAACACATTTCCTTTACTTCTGACAAATCAGAAGCTCTTGGAACAACTTCTAAATTTGGCCTGCTACTTTGGGAATTGTACTGCACAATACGATGGCACAGAATAGCTCCTTTTTCTCGCTTCGGCTGTCTGTCCCTCCTGTTCCCACCTGCTTGCTTTTCTTCCTTATGTACAGAAGTGTAAAAATCTGGATTGTCTCCAATCAGCCTTTACAACTTTCTACATATGGTAGGATTATGAACATGTTCAGCAAACTGGTCTCTTGAAAGCATGGCAACATTAGCAACAACATTTCCAATAATCTTTTCTGTTAAATAAAAAAGTGGATGGGAAAACTCCTGCAATGATTCACCCTCTTTCTGTTTTCTAGAAAAAATAAAAAATAAAAATCCTGCAAAGTGGTCTGAGACAGCAGCTCTATAACTGGCACTTTTGCTGAAGATAGAGGAATCTAGTTCTAGCAGAAGTGGAATCTAGTTCTACCAGAAGTAGATGGTACAGAATTTCAATCTGATATGCTTTTCTTTAAGTTTCTGATTCTCCTCTTGAAGATGCCGACTCGTATCCTTCAGTTCTCATCTGCCACGGTTCCTTAGCAGAGAATTCCTTTCACGAAAAAAAGGGAACCAAAGACAAATTTAATCCATCTTAACCCTGTCCAATTCAATGAACCAGCTAGATTTGAACTACTACAAGCACACCCCACTGCCTTACAATCCTGCCAGCAACGCCAGATGGTGACCTGAGGTACAATTACCACTAAGTATATAGTGAGTTGTAGAACCTCAAATTCTCTTTTCACCAGACATTTACACAGATTATTTTGAAAGAATTAACAGTTAGATGTATTTTTATTTGGTTCACAAAGTGCAAAAATTCCCTGATTTAAGACAAAGTGTAATCACGGTATAAATAAATATTCTGTATAAACATTGTGTTATACAGGGGTGAAAACCCCCCAGCTATAAACAGAGTACGATGCTGGCCCTGGGAACCTCTTAGCTGAAATGTTTGAGTAAAGTAGACTGATTGGGGGAGAAATAAAAAAGAAATCATTACTGTTTAAACTTTACCTTTAATAACATAAAGTTACCTCATTTTTAAAGTGCAATCAGTAATACTTTTATAACAAATTTATATCAGTAATGATTTCTTGGTTAATGTCAAGTTGTCATAACAAAGACATTTTGAATAATGTCAACTTTGTATTAAAAGTGTCATAATTTACCGAATGACGCTTTATGACAACAGTCATAAATATTCATGAAGGCTTATTCATGTTAATGATATGTGTTTATGACAGTGTCATGTCAGTCTTATTCAACCCCCTTCAAATAAAGTGTTACCCCACTAACTAACTGAAATATTGTCTTCACCTAAGAAAAAGGCAGAATTGACTAAATTAACATTAGAAACTAGGAAGCAAATGTAGGATTACACACTAGATGTATATAGCTTTCCACGTCTTTTATGGAATTGTCTTGAATCTAAACTTCCACCACTAAACAGAAAATATATTTTGCACAAGGAATCTATATTGTCTGTTCCTATTGTCTGTTTTGCCAGAAGTTCCAGCCAAATGTTTGCACAAAGTAAAACCACAACTACTACTTTATTTCAGGCCTTGGCTGTAGAGTGTAAGAACGCAGGCCACAGTGGCGTCCTGATCCCGATGAAGTGCGACCTGACCAACGCGGAGGACATCCAGTCCATGTTCGCAATCATCAAAGCGCAGCACAAAGGCGTGGACGTTTGCATCAACAACGCCGGACTGGCTCACAATGAGCCTCTGCTGAGTGGCAAAACCAGCGCCTGGAAGAACATGCTGGACGTAAGAACTCACTGTGGCTCAGAAAATCTGATGAGACATTGTTTTGAGGCTTTCAGGGACAATTAAAATATTTTATGTCTGAGAATGAGAAGGAGAAGGGAGAAACGAGTGAAATGAGCAGAGATAAAGATGGGCTAGTTCAGCTACCTGAGGTTAACCAGAGGTGGTTAAGATAAGTTAGTGAGGCCTTGACACTAAATACCCCTATACAATGTTGCACAAAATTTGATGCTAAAATACATAAAAACACACATTTATTCTTTGTATATTTACATTAGACACCTGTTGTTTTGCAGGTGAACGTTATGGCTTTGTATGAGGGACCGTTTAGGACAAAATTTACGTTTTGTCTCTCACACACTACCAAAAACTCTCGCATACTCCAAAAAAGTAGCCACGCACACTCAAAAAAATTACGTTTCGTCTCTCACACACTACCAAAAGGTCTCGCATAATCCAAAAAAGTAGCCACGCACACTCAAATAAATTACGTTTTGTCTCTCACACACTACCAAAAACTCTCGCACACTCAAAAAAATTACGTTTTGTCTCTCACACACTACCAAAAACTCTCGCATACTCCAAAAAATAGCCACGCACACTCAAAAAACACTAAAATGTCACACACACACAAACGTTAACTTTCTCGCTCACATACACTACTATCAGCTCGCTCACATACACTGTACTAACAGCTCGCACATTCACAAACGTTAACTTTCTCGCACACACACTACTATCAGCTCGCTCACATACACTGTACTAACAGCTCGCACATTCACAAACGTTAACTTTCTCGCTCACATACACTACTACCAGCTCGCTCACATACACTGTACTAACAGCTCGCACATTCACAAACGTTAACTTTCTCGCTCACATACACTACTACCAGCTCGCTCACATACACTGTACTAACAGCTCGCACATTCACAAACGTTAACTTTCTCGCTCACATACACACAAACGTTAACTTTCTCGCTCACATACACTACTACCAGCTCGCGCACATACACTACTACCACCTCGCGCACATACACTACTACCAGCTCGCGCACATACACTACTACCAGCTCGCTCACATACACTGTACTAACAGCTCGCACATTCACAAACGTTAACTTTCTCGCTCACATACACTACTACTAGCTCGCTCACATACACTGTACTAACAGCTCGCACATTCACAAACGTTAACTTTCTCGCTCACATACACACAAACGTTAACTTTCTCGCTCACATACACTACTACCAGCTCGCGCACATACACTACTACCAGCTTGCGCACATACACACAAACGTTAACTTTCTCGCTCACATACACTACTAACAGCTCGCACACACACACAGACGTTTATCTCTCACATACACAAGACTAAAGTTGAACACACACACACAGTACTAAGACTCGTTTTTTGAATGTGTGAGAGCGAGACTTTTTTTGAATGTGTGAGAGCGAGACTCTTTTTGAATGTGTGAGAGCGAGACTCTTTTTGAATGTGTGAGAGTTGTCACGGAAGAGGCGGGGCATAATTTTTGGATCAAACTGCGCATGCGTAGATCCTAAACTATAAGTTTCGATTGTTGACTCACTGTATGTTCTATTACTTAATATATTTGTGCTTTTAAATATATATAGAACGTTTAACTTTCTTGTAGATTAAATGTGCTATAGAAATAAATGAATCTGATTGATTAAAAATAGCAAAATTGCTGTAGTACAATCTGTCCACTGGGTGCCAGCATTACAGGAATTATTAAGAGGTCTTGTGAGAAATTCTGTTCCCCCGTGAAAATCTGTTCCCCCTGTGACGGGAGCGCGCATTGCAGCCAGAGATGCGGATCCGGTGAATCTGACCATTTTCACGGCGCTTCTGATCGATTTCTCGGTAAAAACTACTCATATGATCATGTCAATGTGTAACTTTCAGTTTAATCGGCAGCTATCAACATAAAAATACATACATAAATAAACGAGGTCTGGTGTGGAGGTCTTTTTTCGCTGTTTTGTATTATTTTGAAAGCGAAGAAAATCGATCTTTTTTCAGCTTTTGTCTCGTAAGCCTGACAAATAAAAGTCAGTCAACAAACACAGGTTCCCAACACGTAGTGTGCATTTATAATTTTTCATTTCTGATGAAGGAGGAAGGAGATTAATATACCTGCAAGATCTTTTACTTTGTTTTCAAAATATTTGCACTATGTTTGACATTTGTCCTTAACATAGTTTAATATAAGGTAGCTATTGAAAGATAGTTTCAATATATTTATATATATTTAAAAGCACAAATATACTAAGTAATAGAACATACAGTGAGTCAACAATCGAAACTTATAGTTTAGGATCTACGCATGCGCAGTTTGATCCAAAAATTATGCCCCGCCTCTTCCGTGACAACTCTCACACATTCAAAAAGAGTCTCGCTCTCACACATTCAAAAAAAGTCTCGCTCTCACACATTCAAAAAAAGTCTCGCTCTCACACATTCAAAAAACCAGTCTTAGTACTGTGTGTGTGTGTTCAACTTTAGTCTTGTGTATGTGAGAGATAAACGTCTGTGTGTGTGTGCGAGCTGTTAGTAGTGTATGTGAGCGAGAAAGTTAACGTTTGTGTGTATGTGCGCGAGCTGGTAGTAGTGTATGTGAGCGAGCTGGTAGTAGTGTGTGTGCGAGAAAGTTAACGTTTGTGAATGTGCGAGCTGTTAGTACAGTGTATGTGAGCGAGCTGATAGTAGTGTATGTGAGCGAGAAAGTTAATGTTTGTGTGTGTGTGACATTTTAGTATTTTTTGAGTGTGTGTGGCTATTTTTTTGGAGTATGCGAGAGTTTTTGGTAGTGTGTGAGAGACGAAACGTAATTTTTTTGAGTGTGCGTGGCTACTTTTTTGGAGTATGCGAGAGTTTTTGGTAGTGTGTGAGAGACAAAACGTAAATTTTGTCCTAAACGGCCCCTCATAGCTTTGAGCATCTGCACTCGTGAAGCGTACCAGTCGATGAAAGAACGGAACATTGATGATGGTCACATCATCAACCTGAACAGGTACGCTTAGGTGCTTATGAAAACTCAACTTAGTTCAATATCAGTAAATGTCGCCTGGGTAACCCTTAGATGTCTTTCTCCATTTCAGCATCTGTGGGCACATTGTAGTTAACAGCAGTATTTTCCATTTCCTCACTGCCACCAAGTACGCCGTGACCGCCCTGACCGAAGGCGTAAGACAGGAGCTCAGAGAGGACAAGACTCACATCAGAGTTACAGTGAGGCTTCAGTGTTCAATTTTGCTTAAAAAAATATTTGGGACCCTGGAAAAGACTATTATTGTATACATGCTAGCTTTTACACTGCAGCTAACATAGCCTCTCATTAATGCTGAGGCTAGTTAGCATAGCCACCGATGAGGACGAATGAACGGTTTTCCTGTAACGGTAAATTATTTCTCCGCCATTGGCACATTTAGCAGCGAGTACATGAGATGGATTGACAGTGCTAAGACCGTCCTCCTGGCTCTGATTGGTTGTTTTTAATCGGAGCGATGCATTTCTCCAGACGCTCAATAGCAGCTCGTGGAGGAGATCGACCTTTTCACAGATTATATTTATTTCTTACCATACAGTCATAACATGGTGACAGTTTTAACAAATATGCAAAAAAATCAAAATAAAATTATATATATATATATTTTTTTTTTTTTTTTTTTTTAATTTTATGAAAGTTACATGGGGCACCTTTAAGGCTAAGGTGATCATTCATATTTTCATTCCTGTTTGTGTAGCAGAGCCCTGTGAAGGTGTGTTTATTGGCGAAAAAGTTCATAATTCAAGGCGGTTTGTTTCTGAAATGACAGATTTATTGGCTTTTGAAATGCATGACTTGCTGCTGAATACAACTTATTGTTCTTTCAGGTTTTTAAAACATTTTTTGAATTGATCTTCAAAGATTCAGGCCACTATTTTTAGACGTCTTTTTAAGTCGTTAAAAGTTAATGTTAACTGATGTAAAATCATAACTGTGTTGTCCTCTTTTCTCTTCAG
Organism: Poecilia mexicana; assembly: GCF_051168715.1. Classification (NCBI taxonomy): domain Eukaryota; kingdom Metazoa; phylum Chordata; class Actinopteri; order Cyprinodontiformes; family Poeciliidae; genus Poecilia; species Poecilia mexicana. Next base: position 32,322,529 of record NW_028263382.1, on the reverse strand, counting down.
TCCATTTCTCCTGGCCTAGTTGAGACTGAATTTGCTTATCGTCTCCATAGCGAAACCCCTGGTAAAGCTAAGGAAACATATTCTCAGCTTAAGGTAAGCATATTTAAAAAAACATGTTAATACACTTGATACTTTTTACAGAGAAAAGCAGTAAAGCCTTTATCTTATTTTACAGCCATTGGAGGTGACAGACGTTGCTAACGCCGTGGTTTATGTCCTGAGTGCCCCGCCTCATGTTCAGGTAGTTGGTTTTTCTTTCTTTACATGTTTCAGTTCTAAAGAATTGTCTTTTGCTTTTCTTTGTCTGAGTAACTCCACCTTGTTTTCCAGATTGGAGAAATGTTGTTGCGACCTGTGGAGCAGCAGGCCTGATGTTGAACCATGTGATGGCTGCAATTACACACCACTCACTCTTCAGATGATCTTCATCTGTGAAATTAATGATGTTAATCTCCAATTAAAAGAATAAAAGTCTGATTTTAAGGTGGAATGTGTCGCTGCTGATCTTTTTATAAGGGCTTTGTAAACGCATTCACAACTCTGGAATGTTTCCACATTTGTTTTTAATGTTAATCCTAAATATTAAAACCATTAATTTAAATGGAATTTAATTGCTTTTTGAAGGGTTAATACTTTTAATTGTGCTCTTTCAAAATAAATTATTATATTTTGCTAGCTTGGAATTTAATGATCTTTAAAAATGAACACATTTTTGTTGTTTGCAACAACAAAAATATTTCAGCATTTTAATCTTTCACTTCTGCTTCCAGCTTGACACATATTTGATTGCATTGTTTATTACTATTATTATTATTATTATTATTATTATTATTATTATTATTAATCACCATAGTTTTTTTTGTTTTGTTCACCTTCTTGTCCTTTAAGATTTCACCACGCTTTATTTCGTGTAACTTTCTGCCACTCTGAGTGTCCCCTTCTATGGCCGAATCATAACTGTGTTGAGAAATTCCCTGTCTGCAGCGTAATGGGGCAACTTCACCTGCTGAAGTTCAAATTCATCTCTCAAAGAGAGACATGACTCCAGAGTCTATTTTAGGATCAAAGAAAGGCTGTTATCAGTTTTATTATGACTGTTCATGGCGTGCGCTGTCAGCACATGCCATGAACAGTGAGCCAACGGTGGCTAACTGGAGTTTATTCTTTCTTTTGTTTTTTTTCCCTCTTCCAAACTTTTACCTTGAAGTTATCTCAGGTATTAAGAGCTCCAAATTATGTGTGAAACCTTGAGCTTATATTTCAGATAGAGATCGTTGATAGACATTCTGATTGAATCAGTTAAGCCTTTAAGATTATACATGTTTGTAGAGAGAGAGAAAAATATCTTCAAATCACAGAATATTTGAATTTTAACACCCACATCTTGGCTTTAGATTCTGTGTTTAATGGTAAATTAAGTTCACCACATTAGACAAAAATAAAAATTAAAAATAATAATAATAAAAAGAAGAAGTGTCACCTTCTGAAGAAGCTTGTTAAGCTTTTTTGAAGGTAATTCAACAAAAATTCCGGGGGAAATGTAGGTTAGCTTCTAAATGAGAAGGATAGGGTTAGCAAAATTCAGTTAGCTAATCTATTTATCTATAACTACCATATCAAACATTCTAAAATGTAAAGAGGTTAGTTTTATATAGTATCAGACAAAAGGGGAGGTGTGTCTTTTTATACGATAAATGCTAGCAAGTAGCTTAGCAGAAACGGAAAAAAAGGCCCGTTTGTTCATATTTCTTAGGTTTTCGCACGAGACCGGATGTGGTCATTACATCACGAGAGCGTCAATGAGGTGAGAAGCTTCAGGATGAGGACCATGGAATGGGGTGGGGGGCAGATAGTGATCGAGGTTGGGTGTCAGAATCCACCCGCAAACTATTTTTATTGAATAGCTGGTGGGTGGATGGTCCCTAATCGAACCAATGCGTCCTGGAGCGAGTACAGTCTGTCTAGCCACTGTCTCTGACAGCGCACGCCAGGAAAAGCCATGGTAATAAATCACGGAGATAATATCTGTCAAATGTTCAACTTTAAGCTGCAGGAGTAAAACTGGAAATTCGGAGTTTATGAGAAGAATTATCCAACCAATTTTGTGGATAAAGGTTGATAGAGACAGAAAGCTTTTTAAGTCACTATTTTCCACATGTAATGATATTGATGTCTCTTTATTATTTAAGGTCAATGTCTAATTTCTTTGAATAGTTTTATGATTCAAGGAATCATGCAATCTGCCTGCTGCCAGGAAATCATAAAAAGTAGAATGTCCGTCCACAAGTTTGCAAACTCATCCAGCAGTTCACCTCTGAATTACTAAAAAAAAATTAAGAAGAAATGAAAAAATTTCTTTTTAAATGAATGCTAAATTAACATTAATAATTGCATATGTATATATTTGTGTTGCACCCTGTCTTAACTGTGTAGATCTTTGTTGTATGTATATTGACTGGATAGCTCAATAGGCAAGCCATCAGTCTTTCACCTGTTGGCTTTCACCTGAAATCCAGGCCGGGATACAAAAAAAAAAAAACCTGGGTCCTTAGGCAAGTCCCTTTGAGCTACTGCCTACCTCATACCATGAGAGACATTGATATGCTTAACATGCCGGCTCAGATGTTGCCCAGCCAAACAAGGTCTGCGTCAGGTGCTGGGGAACCAGAGCACCTTGATGACAAATGGGCTACTGCAACAAGATGGAAATGGGCGAAAGGTGAAAACCTGGATCTGTTGGAAGGTTACATGCAAAGGATGCAAAGTTTGACATCCCCAGTCTACAATGACTGCTAAACCCAGAGATTGGGTATGCAGCCACAGTAATGAATGAGAAAAAATCGTGAGAGAAATAGACAACCCCGACGCCAATTACAACGGCTGAGTGAAGTACCATCAAAAAGTCTCATTGAGGATGTGAATGCAGCATTGAGAACGATCCCTACCAACACCATAACAGAAACCAGCATCAGTGAGCTGAGCTACTTGGCTATAAGAACAACAATGAGATTCAATACCCACCATGGAAAGGACGGTTAGATGGTAGTGAGCCAACTGTCAGAGAAAAGACCAGTACCCAAGAAGTACAGCATACCTGAAGCACTCGAAACTGCCAAACAGAGGCTCCAAGCCTTGGCCAGCCGCCTAAAGAGATACACGAGAGAGCAGACCCTAATGGTTAACTGAAGGGCGCACAATCCTGATCCAGAAGGATTGATTACAATGTGCAGTTCTAGGCACAGCCAAGATACTGCGCAGAACCCTCAAGCTCCCAGGCCTTGAGACCTGAGAAGGGGATTTTATTTTTTTATATATAAACATATATATAGTATGAGTATTGTACATAGAATTACTAGATATTTAGGTATTATCTGAATTAGCAAAACTGAGAAGGAATAAAGCAAATTCTTCAGAGAGGCTATAGAGGCTTCGTAGTGTCACAACTTTTAGGGAAGCTAATCAAGTAGTTTCACATTTCTAAGTCAGAGTGAAGAAATAAACTTTGTCAAACAGACTCAGCAGAAGCTCAGATTAAAGTAAACTTAAAAATACAGCTTCACATACAAACATCTGCTAGAAGAGAAAGAGAGAAAAACAGAGTTGTTTTCATTATCATGACTGCGCCACATAAAGCCTCTCCTACGCACACACCTTATTTTGTCCATTAAAATTGTAGATTGAATTTCAACAAACTCACCGATGCATTTTCACCGTCCAGGGAAAACAGGAGAAACATAGCAATTTGGCTAATTCTGGGGCATTTACAGAAATGTTACTTACAGTGCATTGATAACGCCAAATACATTAAAAAAATTTAAATTTCAGTCCAGCGTTAGGATGCACACATCATGCAATCATAAATATATTTATGCTTTCTTTTATCTTTGTTATTTGTTGCTGATATTCAGTACCTTGTTTCAGCTGTGGCTGGTGTTAAAGCGCTTTATGAACAAAGTTGTTGATGATGATGATGATGATGATATTTCCCTTTTAGTTTCAAATCAAAAACACAAAATGTTAACAATGTTATATGGACCAGGCACAATGGTTTTCACAGTGCATATTAAGGCATGTTAAGGTATGATTGGTGTTTTTTGTTTTTGTTTTTTGTTTCATTAAATAAACCAATCAGTTTAAAGGGGTCACATGTATCCTGGGATTTTTGCTATGCACTGTTTGTGTTCCCTAATCCCTAAGAGTACTGGGGTTCCACTGTAATTTGTCAATGCTGTACTTAGGAAAATAAATTGTTTATTTTAATTATGAGAAACTTTTTCATGATGTAATAGTTCAAAATAGCAGTCAGAATTATCAGCGAGTATGACATACATAAATATCATATTTTTGTATGTTTGTTGGTATATTTCTTACTGATATATATATATATATATATATATATATATATATATATATATATATATATATATATATATATATATATATATATATATATATATATATATATATATATATATATATATATATATATATATTTATTTATTTATTTCATGACAGTGGCAGAAACTGGCCTCCATACAATTCGCGACCGTTCCTGGTGTTTTTGTCTTTACGCGCCACATAGATAACGTATTGCGTCACCACCAGCGTGCTGCGTTCACGGGTTTGTAACTATAGAAACTCGCTGGTCGCTCTGCTGCCCTGTCACATGCTTTATGGTCGCCTTTTTTAGCTGAAGAACGTTCGGGTGAGAAGCACTGATGGACCGCTGGAAGGGCAGAGTGGCTCTGGTGACCGGAGCTTCGGTCGGGATTGGAGCGGCTACAGCTAAGGAGCTGGTCCGTTTCGGCATGAAGGTGGTGGGCTGCGCAAGGGACGTAGAGAAAATAAAGGTTTGTTTCAAGTTCAACTTTATTGTAACACTGTTCAGCGCTAACCATCTTACATAAGGTGAAGAGTGAGCATGTCAAGTGGATCACAAATTAAGTAGAAATGCCCAACTTCCTCCAGCGGTCTAATAAAAACCAATGGTCTGTGGGTATGGAGAGTGAAGAGTGCCAAGTTCCAATAAGTAAATTACTTGTGGAATAATGATTTACATGTGGTATTTATTTTTTTAAACTGTAAATAATTATGGAAATAATTTATTATATGAAGCAATCAAACAAGCAATGTTGTTTGAATAGCAGGTAGCAGCTACAGTGCTAATTTCAGCAACAAGGTAGTTCAAAGTGCTTCACATCATAAAAAATAAAAAGTCATCGAAACAACATACAGTTGAGAAATCAGTGACAAACATTGCATTTTGACGAGTGCCGTCATCAAAATCATGAATACACGTCGATAGCCAGTACATGTGTCTCAATTAAAATAATTTCTATGTAAAAAAATTAATAAAAACAAGTTGTGTTTTTTTTAAACACAAACCGGATTCCAAAAAAGTTGGGACACTAAACAAACTGTGAATAAAAACTGAATGCAGTGATGTGGAGATGGCTATGTCAATATTTTATTCATAATAGAACATAGATGGCAGATCAAAAGTTTAATCTGAGTAAATGCAACATTTTAAAGGAAAAATATGTTGATTCAAAATTTCACAGTGTCTACAAATCCCCAAAAAGTTGGGACAAGTAGCAATAAGTGACTGGAAAAAGGAAATTGAACATATAACAAACAGCTGGAAGACCAATTAACACTAACTAGGTCAATAGACAACATGATTGGGTAAAAAAGAGCTAAGGAGTGTCAGTGTCTCTCTGAAGCCAAGATGGTAAGAGGATCACCAATTCCACCATTGTTGCGCAGAAAGATAGTGAAGCAATACCAGAATGGTGTTACCCAGCGTAAAATAGCAAAGACTTTTAAGTTATCATCATCAACCTGGAGGTTTTTCAGTCAGGTTTTAAAACTCTTCATAGCACAGAATCTGCTTTTATAAGAGTTTTTAGTGACATCATTCTTGCATGTGATTCTGGTAACCATGTTGTTCTGATTTTACTTGACCTAACTGCTGCCTTTGATTACACCACGTTGTAGGTATTGGTGGCACTGTTCTTAAATGGTTCCGGTCTTACCTGTAGGACAGAATATTTTCAGTGAATATTAGTGACTCTGAATCATCTGCTGCTTCAATGCCATAAGGCAGTGGTCCCCAAAGTCGGTCCTCGAGGGCCGGCATCCTGCATGTTTTAGTTCTCTCCTTAGTTTAACGCACCTGGATCAAATGATGGCTCATTATAAGGCCTAAGAAGAACATTGACATGCTGAAAAGGTTGTTACTACCACCAGGGAGAGAACTAAAACATGCAGGATGCCGGCCCTCGAGGACCGACTTTGGGGACCACTGCCATAAGGTGTCCCGTAGGGCTCAATTCTGGGCCCACTGCTTTTCTCTCTGTATTTACTGCCTCTGGGTTCTATCCTCAGGAAACATGGGATTTCATTTCTTTGTTATGCTGACAATTGCCAGATTTCTTTGCCCCTGAAGCAGAAGGATGTCCATTCCATCAAACATCTCCTGGCATGTCTAGGTGATATTAAAGCTTGGTTGGCCTTGAGCTTTTTAAATTTTAATGAAACGAAAACAGAGGTGATGGTGTTTGGACCCAGTGGCTCCTGTGAGTCCTCCTCCGTTGACCTGGGACCCTTGGAGGTTTATTTTAAACCTGTTATTACAGATCTTGGTTTTAAGGTGGACAGTGATTTCAAATTGGACAGCCAAATCAGAGCCGTAGTTAAGTCCATCTTTTATCATTTAAGGCGATTGGCGTCAGTGAAATCTTTTCTTCCCAGGCAGCACTTTGAAACAGTGATCCATGCTTTTATTTTGACTTGATTGGATTACTGTAACTCACTTTATCTGGGAGTCAGTCAGTCGCTGCTCTCACGTTTGCAGCTGGTTCAGAATGCTGCTGCACGACTTTTGACAGGAACTCGAAAGAGAGAGCATGTGACCCCTGTCCTGGCCTCACTTCACTGGCTGCCTGTATATTTTAGGATTCATTTTAAAATTCTTATGTTTGTTTTTAAATCACTGCATAATCTTGCCCTGACTTACCTCTCTGAGCTTCTTCACCCATACATACCCTAATAGGGTCTCTCAGGGATTCCTGACCTGATTCCTCTCTCAGGTCCGCAGATCAGCTGCTCTTGGAGGTACCGAGATCCAGAAGGAAGCTCGGAGGGGACATAGCTTTCTCTGTCATGGGCCCCAAATTATGGAACAACTTGCCTTTGCAGGTCAGAGAGGCCCCTTCACTGTCCACTTTTAAAGCTCGTCTTAAAACCCATCCATTTTACCTGGCTTTCAACTCCAGCAGGATCTAGTTTTAAATTGTATGTTTGTTTGTTTTTAAACTCAAGAGTTTTTATTTATTTTTTTATTATTGTTGCGTTTTAATGTACAGCACTTTGTATCAGCTGTGGTTGTTTTAAAGTGCTTTATAAATAAAGTTCGTATGGTATGGTATAACATCATCAAAAGATTCAGAGAATTTGGAACAATCGATGTGCGTAAGGGTCAAGGCAGTAAAACTCTGCTGGATGCTCGTGATCTCCAGGTCCTTAAACGTCACTGCACCTCAAACAGGAATGCCACTGTCAAGGAAATAACAGCATGGGCTCAGGAATACTTCCAGAAAGCATCGTCAGTGAACACAATCCACCGTGCCATCCGCCGCTGCCAGCTGAAACTCTACAGTGCAAAGAGGAAGCCATTTCTAAGCAAGCTCCACAAGCTCAGCCATTTGTACTGGGCCAGGAGTCATTTAAAATGGAGTGAGGCAAAATGGACGACTGTTCTGTGGTCAGATGAGTCACGATTTGAAGTTCTTTATGGAACACTGGGACGCCATGTCATCCGGACCAGAGAGGACAAGGATAACCCAATTTATCAACGCTCCGTTCAGAAGCCTGCATCACTGATGGTATGGGGTTGCATGAGTGCTTGTGGCCTGGACAGCTTGCATGTCTGGAAAGGCACCATTAATGCAGAGAACTATGTTCAGGTTCTAGAACAACATATGCTCCCATCTAGACGTCATCTCTTTCAGGGAAGACCCTCCATTTTTCAACAAGATAATGCCAGACCACATTCTGCAGCAATCACAACATCATGGCTACGTAGGAGAAGGATCCGGGTACTGAAATGGCCAGCCTGCAGTCCAGATCTTTCACCTATAGAGAACATTTGGCACATCATAAAAAGGAAGGTGCGACAAAGAAAGCCCAAGACGATTGAACAGTTAGAGGCCTGTATTAGACATGAATGGAGAGCATTCCTATTTCTAAACTTGAGAAACTGGTCTCCTCTGTCCCCAGACGTCTGAGTGTTGTAAGAAGAAGGGGAGATAACACACAGTGGTAAAAATGGCCTTGTCCCAACTTTTTTGGGATTTGTTGAAGTCATGAAATTTTTAAACAACATATTTTTCCCTTAAAATGATACATTCTCTCAGTTTAAACTTTTGATCTGTGATTTGTGTTCTATTGTGAATAAAATATTAGATGTTGGCACCTCCACATCATTGCATTCAGTTTTCATTTACAATTTGTTTAGTGTTCCAACTGTTTTGAAATCCGGTTTGTAATTATTTCATGATTTTATAAAATATTCCCTGTTACTGGGTCAACTTCAGCCATCAAACTCAATGGGCGGGATTAGGGAAGCCAGACTTCTCAATGGCTACTTCAAACAGGAAGTCGGGAGAATTTCTTCCACATTTGCTATGACATTGAAGTCAATGGCTTCACCAGGAAGTACAAAAATAACTTCAATACTATATTAAACAAATAAGTTTATGAATGTTAGCCGGTTTTAGCTAACACTGATCCCGCCTGAAGTCTGTGGCATCTTCCTCCATGCAGGCTCACAGTGAGCTCTCTTGTAAACCTGCTAGATATTTCAGACCAAACCAGAAACATAAAGGCCGCAGTTGCTCAGCCAGAATTTGTAGCAAATAAATTACAAAAAATTATTGAAGTTATTTCTACACTTTGAGTGGAAATAAGAATTTAAGCATCCCTAATCCTGTCTCCTGAATTTGATGGGTGAAGCTAACAGTTTCATTAAATAACTTCATTAAATATGTGTAAGTAAAAATGTATTAAATCATGACATAGTTATGTCCAGTTTTTAAAATGATATTCTTGCATGTAATTGAAACCCTTATAATTTAATTCTATATTTAATAAATAATTTCTATATATTTTCCAGTTTTAATAAATTAATGACACATTTAAATAACTCTTTCATAAGCTATTAATCTAATTATAATTTGACACTCGACGCCTTCTTTCAAAAACTTAAAACCCCAGCTGTGAACTGTTTGCACAGAGATCCTTTTAAATTAAGGATTAAAATTTGGCATGAGCTTCATCACAAGACTTTCTTGTGACTGTATTTATCTTCAGTTCTTCTCAAATCTGTTCCTGCACAATAAAAAGAAGAGACTGTAGCTGGCTGTGTGAACTTAGTTCAATTAGACCCTGTGCGTAAAATCCCTGGAGCTGATTTTATCTGGGTTTTTTCAGTATTTGCTATTTTGAAAACATAGGAAAACATAATAAATCTGGGCGATTGTAGTTTCTGATGAGAACGATGTGGCCCTCTTCCCAGGGCAACATTCTGTTAGGGGGCAAATAAAAATGATTAGTATCCGTATCTCTACTGAATAAGTTTTTAGTAGCTTTTTGTGTTGCACAAAATATGGCCATGATTCTTAAGATTACCAGTGTTTAACTGTGCACTAGAGAAAAGATAAATCAGCCCATATTTTCTTAATTTCAGGCAATCGGTGATGACTGTCACTATCCCACATTGTCAGTTACTTGGAAAAAAAATCATGAATTAACTAAAATTGGACGTGACAGATCAGCCTTTTATAAAGATCGGTGATCAGCCAGAAAACTGCAATCAGCGTTTCCCTACTAAACTCTCGTTTCATCACTGAAGGACAGACTCTGACTGTACACGCAAAAGTTTCGGTAACACTTTATTTGAAGGGGGTTGAATAAGACTGACATGACACTGTCATAAACATGACATAACACCTGTCATGAACATCAATAAGCCTTCATGAATATTTATGACTGTTGTCATAAAGCGTCATTCGGTAAATTATGACACTTTTAATACAAAGTTGACATTATTCAAAATGTCTTTGTTATGACAACTTGACATTAACCAGGAAATCATTACTGATATAAATTCGTTATAAAAGTATTACTGATTGCACTTTAAAAATTAGGTATCTTTATGTTATTAAAGGTAAAGTTTAAACAGTAACGATTTCCACCGATAAATCCCTCCCACTCCCCTGATTTCATTCATTTTTGGAGAACGGTGATCGGTCTATGCTTACATGGGAAGCAAATATGATCTAAAAATCAACTGCTGAGGTTTGACTGGCAGACCGGCCCACCAGGTCATGTCTGCATGTTTGCAGATAACAATAGTGAGCCCAATGTTGCCAACTCAGCAACTTTCTTGCAATATGTAGCAAGAATCAACAACTTGATGTGTAATGATGGCAAAATGTAAGGCTTCAGTTGTTGACTGTGTGTTCTATGACTGTGTGTTTTTGTGACGTAAAAACACATCACATAGCATATTTCCTGAAATGTGCTGTACAAATAAAATTTTATTTGATTTTGATCAGATTTGATTTTGATTTTAGCTTTATTTCAGACAATAAAATCTTTAACGGCCAAAATCAGAATCTGCAAGCCAGGTTTTTTAAAGATCAATGACTGGTGATCGGCTAGAAAACTGCAGTCGGTGCACCCCTAGTTTTTTTTTTGTTTTGTTTTCTTTTTTTTGCATAGGAAGCACCTAAGATCGAAAGTTATTGTATATAATGTGTTGTATGACGAGCCTGCCAGAGAAACTCACATAAATTTCCTTGAATTTAGCTGACCTCTGACATCACGCCTTTGAAGTTCTTTTGAATGCACCGGTGAAGTGACTGAAATAAATTAGTTTTATTGCAGTAAAACATTTAAAGTGATGATTTTTTTTTTTTTTTTTACTTTCAGAGCCTGGCTGCGGAGTGTCAGAGTGCCGGTTATGGCGGCGTGCTGATCCCGTTCAAGTGCGACCTGACCAATGTGGACGACATCCAGTCCATGTTCGCGGCCATCAAGGCGCAGCACAATGGCGTGGACGTTTGCATCAACAACGCCGGCCTGGCTCACCCCGAGTCTCTGCTGAGCGGCAAAACCAGCGCCTGGAAGAACATGCTGGATGTAAGGATGGTTCTGATCCGCCTGGATCGGAGGGAAGTTTGGCTGCTGATTCCACTTGAAGAAAATTCTTTCTTTTCTTTTCTTTTCTTTTTTCACAATTTCACAGGTTAACATTGTAGCACTGAGCATCTGCACACGTGAAGCGTACCAGTCAATGAAGGAAAGGAAAATTGACGACGGACACATCATCAACTTAAACAGGTAAACTTTTGGTTAATAATGATAGTAATAATAATAATCCTCCAAAATGGAGACATGCGTCAATAAACTTATCTGTATCTTACTGGATCTTTCGTGGAATGTTTGTGAGAGAATTGAAACGACTGGTTTCCAATAAAATGAACTGAATCGAACTGAACCAACACAAAGCAGTGGGTGATTAGGAGAATCGACGCGTTTTCAAAATAATTTAAAATAAGGTATCTGAACAGCCTGGGCATGATTTATATATTAAGCCTTCTTTGTGGGGTTATTGAGCCTTTTTTACTTCACTTACTCTGAAGCTGCTAAACCAACAGACGATCTTGCAGCATCTTTTTGCCAAACACTGGAGACCTTTAGCTTCTTCTAGAAGTGAAGTCTAATGCATCTGTTCCTGTAGACGCCTTCACTGTTGAGTCTTTTCTCCCTTTCAAACGGTCAGTAACGGTTTTCTTCTTGCAACTTCTCTATAAGCGAGATTTGTGGACCACTGGATTTATACCAAGATCAAATTATACACAATTTAAGTTACTAATTAGTAGAGATGCACCAATCCGATACTAATATTTGTATTGGCCCTGATATTGAAAAACATTTGATATCAGTGACAAGATCTGTTCAATCTACTTCTATGCTTCACTCTCTGAGCGACATCATGCTTTATTATTTATTTTACATCATATTTAGAATTCCTAATTGCACTTTTTGAACCATTTTTTAAGAAGTTTTGTGGCTGTTTGTTTTTTTTTTTAAACTGTCAGTTTTGACAGTTCCAAGTTCTTCATTAGTTATTTTACATTGATAGTTATACTCCTGGTTACACTGACCGAACAAATTAAAGTTGCGTTGTCTTTACATGTTTGACCCAACTTGTGAAGCTGTTTATGTATTTAAGTGTGCTGTACTGGTGAAGAGTTATCAAATAAATGTATAATTCAGTACATGTATGTGTCAGATATCGGTATTAGTATAGGAAGTGGAAAAAAGTGCCTAGTAATTAGGTGACTTCTGATCGCAAGTGGTGTTTCTGATTGACTAAAAATGCACACCACACTTTTCAGATTATTACTTAGAATTTTGGACAATCGTGTATAATTCTTCAATCCAGAGATATTAAATTCAGAATTCAGTTAAAATTAAAATGAATAAATAATGTACTAACCCCAATGGAACTTGGATTAGTTTTGCTTCAAAAACCCTGACACTCGGGGGTGTAAAAATAAGACAAACAAGAATATTTTCCAAAATAAGACCTTGACCTTATGCGTTACACATGAAAAGCTGCCCCGCCGTTCCTGTCTGTTTGAAATAACACTGGCCCCTTATAAGCTTCCATCTTCTGTTGCAGCATGTGCGGACACCGTGTTCTTCCCAACGCTGATATCCATTTCTACACGGGAACCAAGTATGCTGTGACCGCCCTGACCGAGGGCCTGAGGCAGGAGCTGCGAGACGCCAAGACCCACATCAGAGCCACAGTAAAGGCCCCGTCGCTCCGTGGGGATTTTAAAGCCATGATTTATACTCATTGAGTCGGGAGTGCATCATTAAACCAAAGCAGATTCATCAGTTTAACCACAAAGTGTCACACACTCTGTAAACCCACCCACCGCACCGGCCCGCCCCTGTCTTCCCCTCCAAGCAGGGATTTGGAGAACAAGCCGTGTACTGTGTGGTGCTCAACGCCGTTTCTCTCTCTGCAGTGCATCTCTCCGGGTTTAGTGGAGACGGAGTTCGCTCCGCGCCTCTACAGCCAAAACGCAGAGAAAGCCGCGTCGGTTTACTCCTATTATAAAGTACGACAACTATCGTCGAGTGGGATTCTTTTGTTACGCTTCTGGGGAGCTGAAATGACTAAACTGTTTGTTTGTTTTTTCCCCCAGGCTCTGGAAGCAATAGACGTCGCTAATGCTGTCGTATACGTCCTCAGTGCTCCTCCTCATGTGCAGGTTGTTTATTTTTCTTTGAAACAGTTTTTTTTTTCTGTCATTTTTGTCCTGCTTTAGACAATTTTAAATGACCTTTTCTCTGTATTGTTTTTTTCTGGTTCAGATCGGAGACATTCAGATGCGATCAGTTGAGCAAGTGTCGTAGAGTTGCCGAACTTATACGCTAAAGCTTCACATGGTTTGTTCACCATGTCTGTGGGATGATTAAAACTAATAAAGAAGAGTATAACTAATAAAAGTCTGATTTAAGAGGTAAACTCTGTTGCTTTTTTGTGTCAGTATTTTCCAAAAATTTAAAGTTTGTATTTGTAACATAGCGAAGTAGGAACAATGTAGCTCAGGGTCCATTCTTCAGGAGTTGTAACCTTCATGTTTTAGATATTTAGTTCAACATAACTGAGTGTAATGAATAGCTCATGACATACTGAGACAGGAGTTTCTGCTATGACTTCAGCTGTGTTTAAGCAGGGTCACATCTACAATATCCAGAGTCTGGAGTTAGGGTTCCTCCTCCCCCAACAGCGTTAGCTTCTGGCCAAAGAACTCCTCACCCCCCATATCCCTTTTTTATTAAATTATTCGTATTGATTCACCGATTAGTGTACACAAAACAAAAATCAAACACATGTATTGATCTGCAAAAGAACAAGCAACAAATTAGGTAAGAGAACAAACAATGAAATAAAAATCAAAAGGGGAACCCAGTTTTCAAACCTACACACAATGCTACCAAATATGTAAAGAAACATCAACTTTTAGAATGTTTTTTTTATTTATTTTTTTATTCACTATTCATTACTACAGTAGATTAGCATGAATGCTGCCTCATCTCTTCTGGTTTTAGTTGGGCAGGAGTGCCATCTTTTGCACTTGCAAAAAATGGCAAGTGCAAAAGGGTAGCATAGCAGCTTGATGAATTTGGCAGCCAACCAGAAAAAATGAGTGTATTTACATACAAGTTAGAAAATCTGTAACATTTTCATTTTGTTGTACCCAGTGACCAGGCGTTTTAGTTTTAGTAGGACAACATTCACACGCTCTGTAAACCCACCCACCGCACCGGCCCGCCCCGGTCTTCCCCTCCAGGTAGGGATTCGGAGAACACGCCGTGTACCGTGTTCTCCGAAACCCAACAAATGTAGAAAGTCCAACTTCTCTATTAGATTGTAATGTGTTGACAGCATGGTGGTACTTGGAAAAAGTAGGTTAAGAAAAAGTTCATTGGTACTTGTTATTAAACTCTGAAGAATTCATACATCCATACATTTTCTTACACCCTTGACCCTAGTGGGGTCAGGAGGGGTGCTGGTGCCTATCTCCAGCGAGACATTTCAGGCGAGAGGCGGGGTCACCCTGGACAGGTCGCCAGTCCATTGCAGCTTAAGAATTCTTGTTCTAGAAGAATAATGCATGGGACTGAAGGTGGTAATATTTTTTACCTTTTTATCACCATTGACAGGGAGAGAATGTCTGTGTGAACTTCAATGACAAAATATTATCCTTGTTTTTCCAGATGATTCTGGAACCTAATCTAAATATTAGGCCAGGTCAAAGGTCACCAAACTGTCCAAACATTGTTCAAACTTTGTTCACAAACTTTATTACCATGCTAATACCCTCCTCCATTTCCTGTCCAAACAGTGAAATTAATAAAAGGAAAGTTGGTTAAACTAACATATTATGGAGTCTTGCTGCATGTAGTTTACCTCTAAAGTGGGAGAGCATGAACAGCATGATGCCAAAGCAGAGTTTCACGTGACAGTCCATTTTCAGATATGGATATTTTACAGCCTCTTGAGTGTCAGTAGTTTGATAAGATTAAAAATTAATTGAAGTTGTCTAGACAGGGGAATTTTAACATGCACCATGCATGGCAGACATAGTGGATATGGATATGGACAAAATGTCACTTTCCCAGGCAGATATCCGAATTCAGGGTGGATTCTTGTTGTTTTTCCTCACTGGGATATTTTTAACCTTAACTGTGCAAACCTTTTAGCTGACTGGAATTTGTTTAGCATTCCAAACTGCTGGTTGACCTTTTTTATTATTATTATTTTTGTTCTTTGTTCATTGAAACTGATCATACAGTTAACTTCAAGTCAAATCTTAAATCAGAGCGACTTATCGTTTAGCTAGACAAGATAGAAAGGTTGTTCAGTAACAGGTCAAATATCTTCAACTTGAACTAAAAGCCAATGGACAGTAGGGTTTACATTATCTTAAAATGATCTGTGCAGGTTGTTCTGTAATTCGAGTTCCAGCTCGACCTCCACACCAGCTGGTGGCGGTAATGCGCTGTTCTCTTCCTTGCCTACCGCCACAAAAACAACAGAAGAAGAATCTGCAGCATATGAATTGTTTTTTTGGGTGGGAGACGTATTTTATGAGAGGCCTCTATTGTTTCCCCCTCGTATATTTCAGTTTTTGTAGTAACAATGTCTTCATCTCAGGACCTTAGAGAGTTCATCAGAGAAAGACTGACTGCTGCTGCGGAGGAAATATTCTCAGAGTTTGAAAAGCAAATCATCCGATATCAGGAAAATAGCAGACTGTGGAATGCCCACTGGAAACCGCATTTGAAGCTGCACAGATTAAGTATGGACATGAAGCTTAACTCAATAAGGGCATTTTTAATATGTAAGAAAGTCTCTAGGACGCGAGGATAACTTCTTTTATTCTCGGGAGCCTGTGAGCTTATTAGCTATACCAGCTTTCAAAATAAGAGCGATGACGGCGTTTTTTTGTTTGTTTGTTTTTTAGTCTGTTGATATGTACTTCAGAAACCTCTGTTAAATTTGAAACTAATGGAACGGAATTTCTTTAAAATTCAGTAAAATGCTTTATGGTGGGCGGTGGTGACAGGTTGACTTACGGTTAACTGGCCTGGGAAGCCGTGTGGCATCTTTATTTAAAACAACTATTTGCTTTTTGGTACCTTGAAAACACATTTTTAATTCAAATCGCATATGCGATTCAGGATACAATCATTTGAGATAGATTTCACTGCATTGTGCACTTCTCTGACAGACATAGAAGGAAATATTCGTAGCTTCTATTTTGTCAAGATATCTGAGTCACTTGTTTAACATTTAAATCCGTTTTGTAATCCTAAGGAGACACGGACAGTTTCAGCTGCATTCAGCGCAGCAGAAAAAACTTCAGGTAGTTTCCAGTTCTGGGTTCTACTAAAGTGATTTACTGAACTCAGGCAAAGTCAAACAGTGATTTAACAAGAGACGAAATTACTTATCACACAGTTAAATGTGATTAGGATATATTCTTTTCCCCCTGGATAAATAAAATCAGAATTTAAATGTTGCTTTTTGAAATTTCATCTTGTTTTAAATCTAAAACTTGTAAGTGTGTCTAGGCCTGTCACGATATTTTTGCTGGATGATAAATTGTCCCAGTAATTATTGCAATAAACGATAATGTTGTTTTGAGTTCACTTCCAACAATAATGGCATAATAATGCAAGTTGGCCTTCTCAAAGTTCAATAAACTTTTAATTTTGTAAAGAACACTTCACACTGGGAACTGGTAGCTATTTCTAAATATGTAGAACAATGTAAACCAATTTTTGTTCTGATAGTCTCCAGATTCTCATCTTCTTCCGTCTTAATAGTTGTTCATTGTCTTTTTCTTCCAGGCCTCCCGCAGCAACATGTCAGCATGGTGGAGGAGGTTTCTGCCAGTAAGCTGGCCACTGACAGGGGGGCAAGCTGCAGCCAGGACCGGGAGAAACCACGACTTCCACGGGTGAAACACGAAGAGGAGAACTGCTGTAGCATCTGGGAGGAAGAGGAAGCAGAGCAAAAGGAGGAGACACACAGACACACTCTGAATGCTTATCAGGAAGGTGGGGAGAACGAACTAGTCCGTTATGACTCTTCTGCTGTTAAAGCGCTGTTCAATATTTTTAGTGGACACATTGTTTTTATGATTTTTATCTTTTTTAGTTTCCTGGAGTTCTTGACAAAAGTTGGAATGTTTTTACACTATGTATGGTCTGATTCCACCATATGGAACCGCGTGATTAAAGCTTGCCAAATTTGTAAAGGCTTGATTGGTTTACAGTAAAGGTTTACAGTGAGGACAGAGACGAAGGGGCTTCAATGCTCACTAAGTTTCTTTACTACAGCAGCACAAAGCCACGCATTAGAGTCTGGCCTTGGGTGGATTATGAGCAAGAATTACAAGAATATTAGTTTATTTTTCAGTATTTGAATGCTCTTCCCAGTCAGATAAGTTTCTAATGGTTTTCCCCAGAACATTTGAATGGTTAGCCAACACAGGGGGGCAAATGGCTTTTGATGCATTTTGGTTCTAATCAAATTTAACTTTAAAAAAAAGTTGATATATAAATCAATGAAAATTACAAAATAACATAATTTAGAGTTAGTCTCTGTTGTTATATTTGAATTAAAAGGTATATTTGAAGGATATTTGTTGCACTCTGATGTAAACTTAGACCTATTTTTCTTTTATTTCCAATTCTATCCGGTCACATTCAGAATATTCAGAATGTTCTTGGGTTTTAGTATTATTAGTATTATTATTATTAGTTTCCTGTTTCCTGCTCAGAATGGCAGCAATGGTCCTGATGAGGACTTTCAAAATCCAAGTCTTGAAAATGTAAAGTATCAAATTATTTTTGTCCTTCATTTGACAAGATTCTTAAATGGAAACTACTCCTTTCTACCAGATTCTCCTCTGCCCTTCAGTTACTTTGTCTTTTTGTTGCTGCAGACCTCCCACGGCAATGGCCCTACATGGAGGAGGACGCTCCCACTGACCAGCTGCTCTGTGATCAGGACAGCATCTGCCCTGGAGTCAAGGATGAACCAGAACCTCCACAAATCAATTTTCTTCGAACCAGCGTAGGTGACCGGATCCAGCCTCTCTCCCTGTTTGTACCTAAGGAGGAATCTTACGAAGGAAGCGAAGGTGCACATGCGGATGATATAAACGCAGACCACCCTCTGGTGTCGGGCTCTACGGTTGACGCGGGCACACAGTATTTTGGGTGCGGCTTTTGTGAGAAAACCTTTCAGTTTAGATCCAAACTGATCCGACACGTGAGCACCCACATGCGCAAAAACAAGTTGAGGTGCGGCGCTGGTAAGAAGTCGTTCAGCCAGAACTGCCAGCTGATCCACCACAAGAAAACCAACGGCTCCGGTGGAAAACCGCTCGGCCCACACGCCAGCTTCTCGACTGGCGCTGAGGTCGAGCGACTCCTCTGCAACACGTGTGGGAAACGCTTCAGCAACCCCTACATCCTGAAGCGACACGCAAGAGTCCACACGGGCGAGAAGCCGTTTGCCTGCGGCACGTGCGGGAAGTCCTTCAGTCGAAGGGACTACCTGCTGGGCCACATGAAATCCCACTTGGCCGAACCGCGAGTCCCGTCGCAGCCCGCCATCAAGCAGAGGGCCATCCGGGCGGCCAAGAAGCTCTATTCCTGCCAAGCATGCGGGAAATGCTTCACACGATACCGTTGCTTCTTGCACCACGCCAGGAGTCACAATCCGCTCGTCTGCAAGACCTGCGGGAAACAATTCAGTCAGTCATCGGGACTGAAGCGACACGAGTCGATCCACTCGGGCGTGAAGGGGTTTCCCTGCGGCGTCTGCGGGAAATCCCTGAGTAGAAGGGACCACTTGGTGCGCCACATGAAAGTCCACGCCAAGAGCAACCCTTTTTGTTTGACGTAGCCAAAGCGTAGATAGAAATGCAGCAGCTATGGGCTGCAAAAGTTTTTAGTTTGATGGTGGTAATTTGACCGTCCACATGAGAGATGCTTTCTTCTCACAGAGATTGAGAAGAGTAAATCAAGTGTAGTTCAGCATGATGAAGACTACAACTGGTTAGTTTGGTTGTTGAAACAGCAAATATACCTTAACATGCGCAGTGGAAACTAGGGGTGCACCGATTGTAGTTTTCTGAACTAACCAGTTACTGTCCGTCATTTAAAAAGCCTGACCTGCCCATTTCAATTTTGGCCAATATCAATTTCTTTTTGTCTGAAAATGTTAAATCGGTTCACCCCTAGCGGAAATGAGTTTATGTCTATCAGAGAAGCAACTTCTACAGTCGTTATCTCTGCTCTTTGGGACACTGCCAGTCAGCGCCTTGTTCTTGAATTCAGCTGCTGGGATTGGCTGGTTTGCTAGCAGCACACAATAATGTGTCAAGTAGCTATAACGAAAGAAATGCGCATAAATAATTTAGTTCAATAAAAAATGTTTTAGTTTGTGTAATCTACAAGTGTTTCATCAACAAAGCTTTTTACTCAAAACAACTTTGTTTTTCTCCCTAAATTTAAAATGTCATGGTTAAATTGTGTCTGTTTTCTGTATTGTTATCCTCGAGCAGAAATACTGAAATGATTGAAATAAAACCCATTTTGAAATATTTTCTGTCATTTTTTATTTTTATTTAGAAAAGAAAGCAAGGGGGGGAAATTAGATTTAAAATGTTATCATGAAAGAACAAAAAAAGTCACAAAAACATTAGACGGATGGATTTAAATGTTTGCAGGCACAAAAATTTCTGGAACTTATTTTGTGACCGTTGGAAACAAAATCATACTTTATGAATCTCTGCGGCACTTTGGTTTCAAGATACTTTAGATATAGCTGACATATTTAAGAAAACATAACAAAGAAAAGGCAATTTTTATTTATTGAAAAATGTGGAAGAATCAAAATCTGATCTGTTTGAGTCGTAGTGAAGAGGTAGTACCAGCAGGGGGCGACACAAAGTTGTCAGCCTGTTCAAATTGAACTGCGGGCTGCAGCTGCTACGGAGCTCGTGCAAATTAAAACATCTCGTCGGCTTTTTTTTTTTTATATAAAAGGAAATCTTTCCGATACATTCTGGGAACATAAAATTACATGGAATAACAAAGTTAAAGCAAATATTTATTTTGAAGTAGAAGCATTTAGAATACATTTCTACATCAAAAAAAATTATCTTGTGGGAATCAATAAAAAATGTCCAACATTTGTCATAGCAAAACTGACTTGACAGTTTTTGATACTAAAATGAGTGAATTTGCTACAGCTTTTTACTCTATAAAGACTAGAGGCTGCTTCTTCAAATTTTTACAAAGTTGCTGTTTCTTAGTAGGTCAGTTAGTTTGTAGGTGAGTTCATGTTCGACTCCGAACCTCCTTGAGATTTAAGCTAATGGCCACTTGAGTGTTTGTTGGCCCTCTAACAACACGAATCTTAAGCTTTTTTATTACTCGGCATGTTTCTTTGCTTTGCCATTTTGAAAAGTGACTCCACTAATTTGTGCCATATTTGGCACAAATTAGTTTCAACAGGAGCTTTCAACAGGAAGCTTGAAATTGATTAAAAGATGCTTCAATTATATTTGCTTGATAGAATTTGGTGGAAGAACTGGAATTTTATTCATAAGGGGAAAAAAGTCTATTAAAAATCATTTAGTCTTCTAAATGCTTCTGGTTCAAAAATATTTGCTTTAACTTTGTCATTCCACATAATATTCTGTTCCCAGAATGTATCGGAAAAGTTTTCTCTTATTGAAAAGATGCTTCTTGAAATGAAATACTAGCTTCACCAAATGAATGAATTCAAAATAAAGGTAAGCTGACAGCAGGTGTTGAATATGAAAACCCGTCTGGCATTGAGCTGAAGCTGCTTTCTGAAAACGTTCGGGTCAGATCTGTGTTCACTTTTAGACTCATCTGTCCAAACACTGTTAGTCATTGATTTTTGTCATTCTTCTATCAGACCAACATGTTTTTTGTTGTTGTTTTTTGTTGTTGTTGTTTTGGGTTGTTTTTTTATTTAAACTTCACATGAAATTTAAACTTGTTCAGTCTTTTCAGGCCTGAACCATCATGTTACAGGTCCCTTAATCACTCTAGGTTTTCTAAAGCTTCTTTTAGCACCACTATCACAAGTAGTACCAGTGGTTAAGGTCAAGGCAAGTAATTTTTCCAAACTGTTTAGAAAAACATCTTTGTTTGGGCTTTAATACAACAGTAACCATATCATATGAAAAGATAGGTTTTGTGTAATTGTAAAATGCTCAAGTTGACATAAGTTTACATGGCATTTTTAAAAATAGTATGTTAAATTGTTATGTCTTCCAAAGGTATTTTTTTCTATTTCTCCTTTGTTTTATTTAGATGAATCACTTTTAAAAAGTTGTTTAACTTATGTTTTTATCTCCACTAGGTTGTTGAGTAGGACTGTCTTTGGTGTCTAATAATAAATTGGTGTACAGAGGGAACCTGGTGGAACCTGGTGAAGGAGTTGGATGCTGGCCTTTACTGCAGATTCTCTCCTTTGACTCCAGACATTCCTGTAGATAACATTGTGTCCACCATCCCAAGGGCATGACGTGGGCTGGCACAGAGGAGTCTGGATCAGGGATCTGCAGCCTGCAGCTCCAGAGCCACACGTGGCGCTCTGGACACTCCTCTGTCCCTCTGACTAAATTGTAAATGTTTGTAATTATAGAAGCAATAAAAATAGGTGGGTTTAGGAATTCTTCTACTTCATGCAATATCTGGCTAGAATGGCAGCAAAGATATGAGGCTTGTAATAGTAAATTTATGTGTTTTAACTTTATTCTATGTACTTTATCATGTTTAAGTGGACTACCCATCTTTCTTCATTTTGCATATTTATGAATGGCTCACTCTTTTGGCCTCAGCTTGAGATTTCGTTCAATTGTAAAAGTTAGATTCATTTTGTTCTAAAATCTAAAAATAGAAAAAAAAAATCACTCCAAAGCTGTCAAAATACATATAATTTTTGGTGTGTACTTATGAAATCTTTTAATTATTATTTTTATCATCATTATTATCATCTCTAGCTATATATAAGTGTTTAAGTAAAAATAGTTGCAAATGTAGCGACTTCATCCACCCATTTTCTTTACACCCTTGTCCCTTGGTGGGGTTGGGAAGGTTGCTGGTGCCTCTCCAGCTAGCATTCCGGGTGGGAGGTGGGGTTCACCCTGGACAGGTTGCCAGTCTGTCGCAGGGCAACACAGAGACAAAGAACCATGCATACACACTCACACCTAGGGGCAATTTGGAGAGGCCAATTAACCTGACATGTTTTTGGACTGTGGGAGGAAACTGGGGTACCTGGAGGGGGCCCACACATGCGCGGGGGGAGCATGCAGGCTCCATGTGGAGGGACCGGGGCTGGGGGTTGAGCCCAGAGCCTCCTTGCTGCAGGGCAACAGCTCTACCAACTGCGCCACTGTGCAGCCCCAAATGTAGCAACCTTTAATATGACAAATAATTTCTAAATATCTATCTTAAGGATACTAAAGTTAAGACTGACCAATCCTTGCTTATCTTGTATTCGCGCTTGTCTTTCATTATTTTATATAGTTAAAAACGATACAAATTACTTGAAAAATTGCATAAAATGTACGGGCATGTTTTCTGTCTGAAGATAATCTCCCTTGTCAAGCCAAGTTTTGCAGAAAAGACTAAAAACATAATATTAATTTCTATCTCAACACGTTTTCACCTTAAGTGGACGGTGAAAGGTGAAAAATGTTTTTTCATAGAAAGACATTTAATCTTGTTTGCAGTTCATAAACTGTTTTTGTTTAGGCTATATTTTAGCAGGCGATATGAGCTAAATATTGTTGACAGTTTAATGTCCTTACAGAACATAATAATCAGAAGCCACAGATCTGAAACTCCCAAAAGATAACACTCATAGCACAGCATTTCTCTGAAAATGTCACTGAACTATAAAACAATATTCTTCAATATTCACTAACAAATTTGTGTTGTGTACCAACCCTATGCTCCACCAAATAGAATGTGAGGTATTCACTCTATTTTTCTATTTTTTCCAAACGTCATAAATTATCTTAATTTAGATAAACTAAATTAACAAACCAACTACGGTAATTAACTTTATTGAGTACATTGGCGGTGTGTGTGTTGTGTACTGCTCAGTCTGTTGTTAGTGATAGTTTTTTTTTACCTGATTTATCAAGTGAATAAATCAGTCTCAGCTCTCTGCACTCCCCAGCTGTCTCTCATCTGCTCATTAACTCACCTGTCTTCCATCACACCAACCTTCCCAGCATAAATACCTCTTCGTTTTTCTCAGTTTGTCAAATTATTGTCCCCAGTCTGTTTTGTTGTGTTCCTGAGTTCAGTTGCTATAAAAATCTGCTGTCTTCATACACCTGCAGTCCTCACCTCCACAGTTTTTGTTCTCATGTGTGTGCTGGTGTGGACTTTTACTCAGCTTGTTTGTATTACTTTCCAATAAAGTTCTTCAATGAAAAACCTTGTAATATCGCAGAAACAGTGGTCAAATGTGGCTGCTGTGCCTGTTGAAGTTTCTCCGTATAATGTAAGCATGTGGAAAATCACCTGACCAGGGGGTTTCTGTGCCAGCTATTACAACCCTAAAATGCAAGAAGTGAAAGTAATGAAGGTGTAATCTGTGTGGACAAGAATGTGATCCGATTTGTGTTGGAGGCAGCAAGTGGATCAAGGTCTGCACCACCCAGAAAACTAACCAAATTGCACAAACTCAGCATTTTCATGGCATCCCTTCTACAGTTTGAAAATTAAAGATTACAAAATCATCTGAAAGACATTTAAGAAGGTTACAGTAAAGCCTTTGCAGTTTATACATTGAGTTTTGTGATTAAACATGTCCAGCTGGGATAATGTGCACAAAGTATTAAGCTAGCAAGAATGTTAGGTGCTAGCGAGTGTGGTAGTGTTGTTGGATTATATAAATTAATTTAAATTTTCACGGTACTTCTATAATATCTCAAGCTTACACATTGTATGCCTGACAGTTCAATAACATGTTTATTTCTTTTAAATAAACATAAACTTCCCTAGCAGCTAGCTAGCAAAAAAAAAAATTTTCGTTTAGTAACACTGGGATACAATCCTACATTCTGCACATGGAAATCATCCCAATAAGCATTATGTTTAACTAGTTTACATTAAAAAATATCTATTAAAAATTTAAGCTAGGAGCTGTGGTTCTTTTTAAATCTCGTAAGCATCCTTTAGCTGTTGGAGAAATTATTGGTAAC
Source organism: Poecilia mexicana (assembly GCF_051168715.1). Lineage (NCBI taxonomy): Eukaryota > Metazoa > Chordata > Actinopteri > Cyprinodontiformes > Poeciliidae > Poecilia > Poecilia mexicana. The sequence goes on along the minus strand of NW_028263382.1, from coordinate 32,298,095 downwards.
TTTGGCGTACTGAGAAGATTTTTGTAGATCAAAACTTTAAAACTACTGTTTTATAATATAAATAAATATATATTTACAGATATTTAAAAAAGTACTTTTGCATTTGCCAATTAAATCCTCTCTGAGCAATATTGGAAGAATCTTTGTCTTATAACTTGTCTGACGTTTATTGACCTACTGCAATAAACGTTATTGACCAACCACATTTTTGGCCCTTCTGAAGACATTCAAGGGTGCGCCTCAGAGTTCTGTTTTGGGGCAGGAGCTTTCTTTTATTGAAAAAAACCCCAACATTTTTATTGTAATTTTTTTTTTTTTTTACCGGCACACAATAAATTAAACATACTGTACATTACCAGGTAAAAGTCTGGACACATCTCATTCAATTCAATATGATGTTGTGTCCACACTTTTGATTTGTAGTAGATGTCTTGATTCTACTGGTCAGACGGTAATCAGCTTTGGGTGGGGCCTAAAAACAGGGCCAAAACTTATTTTCTCAAAGAGCCTTATTGGTTTTTGTAGCTATTTCTGTTTACAACTCTACAGGATTTCATCACAGATGTAAACCATTTCTCCAAACAAACACACAAAGAATATTTTATAAATTTTATTACCGACATACGGGAGAAAATCAGAGATTGTATGATTTCATTCTTTTAAGCAGTATAATCACACATAACCTCTAGACTAAAGCCTTCCTAGTCCAGCTACACCAGAAACACAGGGGCCTATTGCTGTCGACGCAACTGCAATGCCTTCCTCCTTTTCTTCCTGTTGAACTGTGCTCTCGCTCTCTCAATAGAGAACTGAAGCGGACTAATGGATGGAGCTGCAGACGTGGTCGTCCAGGACTTTTCAGATCTGACCTTGATTGGTGAAGTTGGAAGTGTCTCTGGTTCATTTTGTTCCTGGTCGGATTTCTGCTATTCACTTAGAAGCTTGTTGAGATTTGTGCTCACCGTGGGGGTGGCTGTTGTCAAAAGCCTCAATTCATCATGAGCTTCTGTGTCTCGCAGCGCAGGGGTGCTCGCGAAACCTGGTCGACCGACCAGGTTGTAAGGAGTTGTGGGAACAAGGTTAGCATTTTCAGGGCCGCTGTGGGAGAATAGATTTTGACTGGAGAGAAGGATGACTGTTTTCCTCCTTCTGTGTCTCGGCACTCTCTCTTTTGACCTTCGCCTCTTTGAGGCAGAAAAGTTGGGGCTGAGAGCTGTAACCTGACTGTCCGGTCTGTAAAATGGCGCTCTTAAAAGCAGCTGCTCCGTGTGTGGGGCTGGTGCAGAGGTGGGAGACCCAGAGAGAGGGAACGCTGTCCAACTCTCTGGAGAGGATTCCTGAGGGTCAGAAGGCACAATGAGAGTGTCTGAGCTGACTTTCTTTCTTTTCTTTCTCCTCTCTTTGTCTCCTCTCTCCTTTGACCTGCTCCTTTGCACTTTGGAGGCTACAATAGGAACACTGGCAGTGCTTGTAGTGGTGGAGCTACATTGCTCTGGTTCTGCGGTTGGCAGTAAGTCAATAATCATTGGAACAGAGTCTACAGGGTTTAATCTATGGTGTTCAGAGGAAGAAGGTGAATTTTTCTTGCCGCTCTTTCTCCCACCCTTTTTTTGTCCTCTGGTTTTTACTTTCTGTGGCGTAAGATTCATCGGGCTTTCTGACAAAGAGACTTCCTCTTTCATCCCCTCAACTGACTCATGTAGCATCTTCCGAACATTCAGAGGTGACGTAATGGAAACCTTCTCCTTACCAGAGGCAGGCTCATCTTTCATGACTTGATTGGAGGGCTCGTCTGTCCTTCTAAGCTCAAATTCCCTGTCATCAACCCTGTTTGCATCAAAGCTTGACTGGTTGCGTTTGTTGGACTCGCTGATGAAGTTGCTCAAAGACAAGATGTCTTCTGCCTTGCTTCCTGCAGCTCCTTCCTCTGCTTTCACACCCGCCTCCGTTTTCTGCTTCCTCCTCCTGCCCTTCCCTTTCTTTTTATGTTTTCTGTTTGCTTTCTTCTTCACCCCAGTGCTCTTCCTCTTCTTCTCCGAGTTTTGCCCCTCCTCCTTGTCGGAGTCGGCGTTGGAGCTTTGAGACGTGGAGACAGTGGCAAGCACCTTGACGAAGTCCTCGGCGGCGATGACGACGTTCCTTAGTGATGGCTCCGATATCTTACTTTGAGTGGGACTCTCCCGCTGTTCTTCCTCGTTACTCTTCTTGGACTCCTCCCGCTTGGGTGGCACCACTGTCAGCTCGTCTATGACGTCAACACCGCCGTAGTCGTACGGCACTGCTTCTCTCAGCACGGCGATGGGGAATTTGTCATATCGTTTGCACCTGCGGGACAGAGGAGACAAAAGGAAAGGAAGTTCATAAAGAATTCATGAACTGCAGCCTTGCGAGTTGTCGGCCTGCTGAACTGGGCGGTGATACTTACAGGCCGTACCAGTGGCGCTCAGCGCACTGTTCCTCATAGGCAAAGTCAAAGCAGGGCACACCAATGACGTTGAAAAACGCCTGACCCACAACCCTGGAGGATGTGTCGTTGACTTGTCTCAGACAAGCTTTCAACCTGCAGGAAGAAATGAGTGTCGGTCAAAACGAACAAAACAAGAAGATATGATGTGCCCACATCTTTGCATCTGACAAGTTACATGTAAAATAATGTTTTAATGTTTTTGCTGTACTTGATTCTGCTTTAAATTTACAAGTGAATCTTTAATTTTGTCTCAGTTGAACCAGGATTTTAAGGCCTTATGCAGTGTTTTATGAATGTGGGGTCAACGCTGTTGACCTTCCAACTGGATCCTCCACGCTCGGTGGCTTTTTGATTTTAAAACCTGCTATACAGCGCACATGCGAGCTGACCAATGAATTAAATTCCCTAAATGACAGAACATGTTTTCCTTGACAATCACAACACTCAGTTAGTATAAGGTGGTTATTTCAAGCACTTATTTATTTTTGTTGTCATATTTGGTTCCAGTCTTTGAACCCACATGCAAGAACACAATCAGGAGATGCGTATTTCAAAACAACAAGATGGTTTATTATAAAGGGAAAGGGAGTGAGTGCGGGGCAGGAGTCAGGATTGGATCCACCAGAACAGCCACTGTAAATGAGAAGTAATGGTGAGGTTCTGATAAACAAGGAGTCACAGATCTTATGGTGGAGGCTTACTTTAGAGCAGAGTGAGTTACTTGTTGGAGCAGACTGAAATCTGGAGGCGACGAGGAGAACCAAGAGGTGGTGGGAGGGCGGACAGGTAAGGTTGCTGTGTGGAGGGCGAGCTGACGGCTGACAAGGATCCGGAGGATGAGAAGCCGGACGGCTTTGGGCACAAACAGGTACGTACTGCTGCATCACGAAGGAATCCACAGAAAACAGAGGACCAGGAAGGGAGTGCTCGAGGAAGGCAACCGATTGGTAATACCAATGGCGTTGTGAGGAAGCAGACAGGGGGTTCACAGGAGTTAACATAAGCTCCATTGTTGAGAAATGCTGGAGAACCTCAGCCAACCCCAGGGTAAACAAACACTCAGGCAACGACGTGTCAGCTCGCCACTTCTTAAATATCCACAGAATCTGTCATCTAAGGTGCCACAGGTGTGTCTCCAGGTTCTCCCACGCGTTTGTCCAGGGGCTCTGCTCACAGGCGGAATCTGGTGGGGGAATGTGGAAGCAGCAGGCTTCCCAAAACAAAATAAAACAGAAACCAAAACAAAAACAAAACAGGATCCAACCTGATATTCGTCAGTATTTTTTATTTTTTTTACAGAAACCCATAAAGCTTCCCTGAGTTCACTGATTAAAAATTGTTTACTTTACTGTCTGTTTTCTACTTGTTCTTTAAATGGATAGATTTTTGTTTTCAAATTTCTTGTCTTAGTAAATGGCACAGTAGGAGAAATGAGTTACTTAAAAGCTTTTTACCACCACTTTCAAAGTATACAGATATCTGATATCTGGTGGTATTTCTCATCGTGTCTTGTGTTAATTTAAAGAGGCGGTATGATGTATTTCCAGGCACAGCACAATCAAGAAACCGTGTTATAAAAATGTTTTTTCATATGACTTAAAAGACATGCTGCTGGACTGAGAAATAGTTCCTATGTTAAGTTAAGGAGACTTGCAGTTCCACCAGGAGCATTAAGTCTCTCCTAAATGGTCGCCATGGGAGATTCAAGGATTACTCAAACCTTCATGAAAGGATCAAATCAACACTCCAGATATGTTTTTTGATGAGGGGATAATGATATAACAAGATATAAAGATCAAAGTTGATTTTACAGAAGTTCTTGGTTGTCCCACACCCTCTGGTGACCCTAAAACAAATATCGACTGTTTCTACCCTGGCCATCTTAACACTTTGGTTTTTATACACGAGTTACACAGTGCATTAGATATAATAACATCATGCTAGGGACTGCTCAAAATAATTATTTTAATTATGTTTAATCCCATTTACATGTTTCAATACAACAAAAAACTCAACTAAGCCTCCAGTGTTACTCACTCCTCATCGCAGTCACAGTGACAGATGGAGTGCCATTTGAAATTGGTGTATCCGTAGTTTGACGAGAAGGCGTGGATGACGTGGGGGCAGTGGTCGTGGGTCCTGCAGCAGCTGTCCGTGTCTGCAAAGTCTCCTGCAGAAAGGAGGTCACGGGGTCACCGTTTAGTCAGGCGTGTATATGCGCGTGCGATCATTTCATTTCGACAACGCGTCGCCTCTCTCTTACCCAGCTGGTTGTAGTTATCCGCCATGTTCCCGGCTCCGCACCAAAGAGTCCCCGGGTAGGTGAAGCCCCTCTTGGATCTCCTCAAACCCTTTCCCTGCTCATCCTCCCCGCCGCTGTGTGCCCTGCTCTTCTCAAACTCCCGGCACGCCAGCCTGGCTTCATCCATGCGCGCAAAACGCGCCTCCTCCTCTTCCTCTTCCTCCGGCCGCCGGCTGGTTCCGCTCCGCTCCTCCAGCCCCAGGCTGCACTCGTGCGCGAACGACTTCACCTCCGTCCGGTTCACGACCACCGAGCAGGTCACCAGCTGCCCGCCGGGACTCACCACGGTGCGGATCACCTCGGCTCCGTCCGACACTTGGTAGAGGACGTTCCCTCCCAGCGGGGACGTCTTTGCGCAGAAGGTGCCATTGACCACGGAGAACATCTCCTTGCTCTCCTTGTCCGCGTCCGAAGCGAGGCTCGAGAAGTCGCCCCTGGCCACGTTTCTGTCCAGGTAGGACAGGAGGACGAAAAAGACTGACCACATGATGGTGGGCGGGTGGCACTTTTCAGCACCACGCGTAGCGCAGACAGCTCCCCTGGCGAGCATCTTCTGGCGCTGTCTGGCGCAACCCTCCCATTTTTAAAGCCAGGCCGAGGTGGTGCGACTCGTAACGCAGAGTGACCACATGGGGAGGAGGAGTCAGAGGACAGAGCTTAACCTCTTTAGACTGGGCGGGCATTGTGTTTCTGCTGCGTGGCCAGCAGAGCAGAGGGTTAAAGCCGATCTGAGCTTGAACTCCCCCCCCCCATTCCTCCTCACGGCTTCTCCAGAGAGACGTGACCGCAGGTTACCTTCCAGGCCCCTCCCCTGACAGAGGAGAAGAGTGCCACTCTAGGAACATGCGTGGAGGAATTCGAGCTTGCCTACGTTTCCCATGGTAACGTAAGCATCATGGGGTGGTTGTGCCAACACACCACGGACGTTGGACATCCTTCAAACGCAACAACAACAAAAAACGAGGCGGTGAATCGATGTCGACCTAAAATCCCGACGTCGGGACAAAACTCTCCGGCTGAGGAATGTAGAGAGAGAGAGAGAGAGAGAGAGAGAGAGAGAGAGAGAGAGAGAGAGAGATCCAAACTGAACTCCAGGAGTCAAAGCGTGTCAAGTTTAGGGCCAAATTCAGTTTGGGCACCGAAGATGTAGGTCAGCTTGATCCAGAAGAGTTTGAGATGAAGTTAGAAGATGTTTGTTCCTGTTAAGCATCTCCTCGTCTAAACTTGGGCCACTTTTTGTGTGTCTTCCTGTGCTGTTAAAAATCCTAATGGATTTTAAAGATTTCTCTGTTTACATTAAGTGTCGAAAAGTTTTGTTGGATTTTTTTTTTTTTTTTGTATTTGTTTTGCATCCTGCATTCAGATCGCATAAGTTCGAATGTTTCATTCCCGCTCGGGGGCAGACGGTGTCGATTTATCATCGGCAATATCATTACTTTATTACCATTTTTTATCTTCATTAGTGTTATTTTATTATCATAAGCAATATAATGTAGCTATATATTTTTTCTTCTTCTTTCAAAAATGCATACAGATACCTAAAGGACTGCACTGGACTCTTCTTCGCAGATTTCGTTTTGTTTCTGTGTTCACTTAATTTTAACACCTCTATTTGATTTGTCTCATCACAATAAAAGAAAAAAATGTTCTTTTCATGATCGACTAACACAAATTAGTGCCGTTCAGAAGTACCGTTAAAGGAAAGTGCTTCCCCCTCATTTGCCTTCAGAGCACACCTGTAGGGACATCGTCAACAGAACTATTATCAGTGGCGGTTTTTGATATGGACAGTTGCCCAGGGCGGAACTAGAGCAGGTGGCGTGGCGGATGTTTTAGAACAAGGGATTTGACTATTAGTCATCACTTCCCAGCGGCAACACCGCACCTTAGTTTAAACACATCGAGCTTTTCTTCAGTTGCTTCAGGGATGCTGTTGATGGAGGACAAACCATATTATTAGAATGGCTTAGTAAAAGTCTTAAATCTAACTGAAAACTCTTGACACTTGACAAGATTTAAAATCTAAAGTTCAGATAAAATTTCTATTAAACTGACTTAACTTTCCAAAGAGGAATGGCCAAAAGCATCAACCGTATATGTGTAAAGCTGTTTGACATATGAACCTAAAAAGATTCAAAACATATTCAATACATTTGTGAAATTAAAATGTTTATTATAAATACATTTCACAACTGTCAGATTATCTGTAAAAGAAAATGTATGAGAATCATTTATGAATTTTCTTCCACTTAATGTGACAAAAGTAAAAAGTTTAACAGGTAAAAATAAATTAATTCAGTTTACATAATCATACATAATTGAATACCTTTGTAAGGCAAATTATATTTTCCTAATCTGTCGTTTTGATATAATGCCTCTTGCTAATAAACGTAAGTGATGCACGCTGCAGTTTCATGGATCTCGGTGGAAGTGATTTTTTGTCCCAGGACAATAAAACCCTTCTTGTCAGGTTGGCTTTCTAATGAGCCCAGTGTTTTTGTCACATGGTTGGTCTTACTCTGAGGCGCTAGAGGAAGAGATCCAACCCACACAAGCCACTGGAATCGGATTGCTGGAAGGCGGAGAAAAATGATGTAAAATCACCAGAGGCAACATTCGATCACATCTTGAAGGAGTGAAAGGGGGGAGGGAGAGAAGAAGAATGAAGAAAAAAGTTTCCCACGAATTGAAGTGCTCAGTGGTGGAAGGATTGGGGGCAAGAGAACAAGAGTAATAATCCTGCAGTTCCTGTAGAGCTAATTTACCCCACATAGAAGAAATAACACAAAATCACTTTGAAGGGGTTTTACATACTTAAACATTGAAGAAATAGAAAAAATTTTTTTTAGGATTTCTAGATTTTTTTAAAATCGAGGTCATCAATTAACCACCTGTATGTATAAAAAGTCTAATTTGTTTTTCCACACTGAAATATTTAGATTATGAATGTAAATAAGAAGCTAAAGTGACCATTTTTGATATATTTTTGGAACCTGTGGCATTGATTCTTACATTATAAGAACCCTACCCGTTATTGCACACAGAACAGCGCCCTTTAGTGGCCGAGCAGAGAGTGCTGTTGATGTACTGTTTTTTGTTTGTTTGCTTGTTTTTTAATAAGATGTTTCTCGTTGTTGGTTCGGTTTGGTTCTTATTTGCTCGTGTCAGACCTACATTTCCCATCTCAGATTGTTGTTATTTGAACATTGTTCTATTTCTTTGGAAGTGAAGTTGGTAGTTTACACAGAATGAAGATTTTTTTTGTTGTTTTTTCTCCCACCTGGAAACTTCTGCAGTTTGCTGATTCATCACGATCTGTTAACTCATGTTAAAGGTTCAGCGTGTAGCATATACTGACATCTAGTGGAGATATTAGATATTCTGTATTTACTGTATGATATGAAATATTTATTGCTCTCCTGAACACGAGCATTGCTTTTTATCAAGGAAGCAACTCAGGGATCCTTGAGGAACTTTGTTCTTTTTCAGCTGTTTTCTGTTTGTTTTCTTTAATTTTTGTAAAAGAGTACATTTCCGCTACTAAACTCAGAAATTCTTAGATTAATCTCAGAAATTTTCTAGAAAAAACAACGTGGAAATTTTGAGTTTCAGAAGTTGAAAATTTGCTAGAAAAACTATGACATTTTCTAGGAAAAAGTGTTGAAATTTCTGAAATTTCTCAGATTTCAGTGAAAATTTCACTTTTCTCACTCTACGATGGTCCTTTTAGTCTGTGGTGGCTAACATTTTGTGCCAACAATGCGTTAATTCGTATACACAGTAAGGATCCTTTTAGACAATGACCAAGGATTTAGCATTTGAGTCCAGGGTGTACTCCTCCTTTCCCCCAATAACTGTGGAAATATAGTCCACTATAAGATAAATATGGCTCTGTAGCATCTGTATCTACCTGATGGATGATAGTTCAGGGTACTTTCAGTTTAATCAGGGGTCATAACCTGTCAGATTTCATAAGAGTCGACTGACAAAAGTAGCATTTATCAACTACAATAGATAATTAAAGCACTAAATTCTGGGGAAGATTTGACCATTTATATGACCTTTATTTGTTTAAAAATACTGAAAAAATAATCTGCTACATAATGGGTTAATGGTGCGTTCACACCAAACGCGTTTTCAGGGTCCGGACTCGTCTAGAGGAGCACGTCCAACACGTACAATGTTCCACATAGACTTTGAATGTAAACCAGACGTCCCTGACGCTCAAAACGTGTTTCGTGTGAACGCATCAAAAATGCACATGCGTTGAACTTGAAGCGTCAGATGTACTTTTGACGCACGTAAAGTGCTTGGTGTGAGCCCCCTCTTCTTTCATTTGGTACCTAGGTACTTATCAAATAGATACTTACAGTATCTAGGTACCACAAGTACTGTAATGAAAGAAGAGGGGGCTCACAAGGTAACACATACTTATGAAAAGCAGGTGTGTGCCAGAGGCATTTGGTGCCCAAATATGCTTTTCCTCCTCGTGATTTTTCCTCCTTTGGTGAAACTAGTTCAATATTTTTTACTGTCTGTTGCATTATGTGACAGTTTGTATTTACAAAATGCAAACTGTCACATAAATGCCTCAAAAAACAGCATCAAACTGCAAACATTCTTCTTTTTCACTACAGAGCACCTCATTTCAAAACAATGAGACAATACTTAAATATGAAGGATTGTTCATTCTAAGGTAATAAATACATGCAGCCATAATATTTACCACACAATTCATTTTGGGGTCATTTGGTTTAAGTCACACATGATGAGTCAGACTGTGGGAAAATGTCAAGGCTGCTGGCTGAAGCGTCAGCACTCAGCGTGAGCTATGTTTAATGAAAACTGGGATGAAATTTCAGATATGAGTTTATTTAGAAACAGTGAGCAGCTATCTGATGGAGAGCTGTGAAATATAATGTGAATACATGGAGATGAAGGGTCAAGTTTTGGCTACAGTGAAAGTGAACTCCACTTTAGCTTTCTCAGAAATGGATCCTCTCTGGCAGCAGCGGCTTAAAGCAGGTACTTACAATAATAACCCAAGGTATGCATGAAGGAGGCTTTGAGATTTTTTTTTTTTTTTTTTTTGCAATCTGTGGTCCAACTTCAGCAAGCGCAGATGCAAGACAGAAACAAATTGAAAGTTTCTAAATAAAGCTTCTCTGTTTGAGCATTAAATAGCTTATCTTTGTAAAATGGTAAAATATTTGCCGTTGAATATAGGTTGAAAGGGATTTGCAAATCATTTAATTTATTTTTTACACATCACGGGAACAGGGGTAATATTCTTTTCTTTTTTTTTTTAAATTGGCCTCTGCTGTTGCTTATAATTTAACATTAGCCTATGTGAATTGTCTAGAATTGGGGATTTAGTTCATTTATGATAGTTATAAACATTAATCATGTAGCTAAATACCAGCAGAAATTAAAATTTAGGTAGCAGCAGCTACCTAAATTATTATTATAAATTATACCTAAATTGTAGCAGAAGTTAGCATCTGGCTAAATGTAACAATCAACTAGCATCTATATAAGCAGAAATTAACATCTAGCTAAATGTTATCAGAATTGACTATATTGCTAAATGTTAGTAGCAGCTAGGATCTAGCTAAATGTTAACTTACTTTGAACTCTTCTGTGAATCTTAACATCTAAATGTTAACAGCAGCTATCATCTGGCTAAATGTTAGCAGAAGTACACATCTAGCTTTAAGACAGCAGCCTTTAACATTTAGCTAATTGTTAGTAGAAGTACCTAAATGCTATCCATCTGGCTAAATATTAGCATGAGCTAGCATCTATCTGTTAGCAGATGCTTATGTCTAACTAAATTATAGCGGTAAAGGTAAAGGTAATTTTATTTATATAGCACATTTTCAGCAACAAGGCAATACAAAGTGCTTTACAGGATTTAAAAGGAAATACAAACAAAATAACAAACCAAAAGAAAGAGCAAAAGAAGACAAAGCTAATAATGTTGATCCAAAGTAAATAAACTAGGTACTAGAATTTTTTCTGGATTCTAAGTTAATTCTAATTCCTTTTCTGGGTTGCAATAACCCAGAAAAGGGTTATTGCAACCCTTTTCTGGGTTAGTCTCTCTGCATAATAATCTAAAAAATAATCTAATATTGATCTATATAGTGAGTACTCTACAGTTTCTAAAATATAAGCTAAAGAGTGACTAATAAACTAGAGTCTCTTGATTCCAAGTTTGTTCTAATTCCTTTTCTGGGTTAAAAGTGAGTACTCCACAGTTTCTGACAAAATAAAATAAACAAGAGGAAAGGACACATTAGGGCACATGGCAACATTCAGACAAAACAAAGGCCAAAACAAAGACATGAGTAAAGGCGGTGACATCACAGGGCCATGAAACCACACTGCTCAGCCTCCCTGCTGATAAGATGTTATCAAGAAATGTCCTTGGGAGCACTCAGATCTACATCTGCATGGATACAGGAGGGGATGAGGCGGGAAGTAGCGTTATGTTTACATATCTTCAAGGAGATTGGAAACATGCAGCCCTTCCAAAGCAACATAGGCAAAGCCAATTCAGAAACAGAATGTCTTTGGTCGGGTAGATTATAAATTTCAATCTTCCCTAAAGTCTCTCCGATACATCTCAGTTCCCAGTTATCCAAATTAGTTTGGTCGTACCACTGAGCCGAAACTAGAAACTTCTCCAAGATCGATTCCATCCCCTTAGTGAGTTTTAGAGTCCTCAGCTGGGCTGCAAGTCTCAGCAAGACTCAGATCCAACTTGGGTCTCTGTCCACACCAACAGTCTGAGTGTTCGCTAGTTCGGCCAAGTCTGTCACAAATTTGTCAATAAAACAGGAATCCACAAGCACCAAGCAGCAGAAGTCCTGTTATCATGAATAAATCCAGGGTGAATCCCACCGGGTGTGTCCCTGCAGGACAAGAGGGCTCTCCTGTTCCCAGACTTCTCGTCGAGAAAATTTGATCAATTGCATTGAGAGACTGGTGGTAGATTTGGAGGATGTGCAAAGAAAGGCTCCAAAAATATAGAAAAAGTCAGGACAAAAATAGAGCAAGCAGGACAGGCATGGGCAGGGAGGGAGGAGAGGAAAAAAGCCTCTGCTTTCACTGAGAGCAAGAGAGGAGCTTGAATCCACCTAAATATTAGTAGAAGTTAAAGTAAATTAGCAACAGTTAGCAAGAAGCTAAATGGTGGCAGCAACGCCATAATTTACAGGACTTCTCCTTTTTATTTCTCTTTAATTTGTCCTTTGAATATTGGAAACTGATAGTAAGAAGGTTGTAAACTTATGCAGAGTGATAAAATAAATATGTAATTTCCTGACCAGCTTGCCATACCCATACAATGATACATAGATAATAACATGAGCTGCTACGGAAGATTAGAGCCACTGAATAAAAATGGAATTCTGACTTTAGTCTCAGAATTCTGTGATTAAAGTCAGAATTCGGATTCTGACTTTTTCACAGATTCTCGGTGAATCTGTCCTGGGTTGGTTTCAATCTTTTCTTTCTAATAGGCTGGAATGTGTCTGCCTTGGCAACTCCAAGTCCCAAGGCCGTTAGTGTGTCCTGTGGTGTCCTGCAGGGGTCAGTTCTAGGTCCTATGCTGTTTTCTCTTTACATGTTGCCTTTAGGTAAAATCATTAATCGGCATAACATTTCATTTCACTGTTATGCAGACGATTTACAACTTTACATTATAATGGGATTGTCTTCTACTTCACCTTCACTTACTGTGCTAACGTCCTACCTGGAGGAGATTAAGACTCGGATGAATCATAACTTTCTTCAGTTGAACTGTTCCAAAACCAAGGCCATATTGATCGGAACGCCTCACCAGGTTCAATCCTCGACACTGATGAGTGTTTCGTTCTCTGGACAAGACATTCCCATTTCCTCCATTGTTACAAATGGGACTCTCATCTCACATTTGAAAATCACATTTAGCACCTGTTTAAAACTTGTAATTTTCATCTCCGCAATATTTCCAAAATTTGTTCATCTCGCTCCCGTTCTGATGCTGAGACCCTCATCCATGCCTTTGTCTCCTCCAGGCTCGACTACTGTAACTTACTGTTTATTGAAGTCCACAGGAAACACTTTCAGAGGATTCAATATATTCAAAACAGTGTTACCAGGATCCTAGTGAGAGTTCGTACATTTGAGCACATCACACCTACTCTTTACGAGCTTCACTGGCTTCCTGTAACTTAAAGAATTCAGTATAAAATTGCACTTATCACTCATCATTGTCTATATGGAACCTCACCAGATTATTTTAAGGACCTCCTTATTTCACATTCAACTTCTAGATCCTTACCATCCCAAGCCTGTAATCTTCTCTACCTTCCTCGATCAAGACTAAGGGCTATGGGTGATCAGGCTTTTGCTGTGTCTGCTCCTTGTCTATGGAATTCTCTCCCGGACTGTTTGAGAACCCCGCAATTATTGTCTGACTTTAAAACCGGCCTGAAAACTTTTCTTTTTAGACAAGCCGACTCTGCTTTTAAATGACTGTCGTTTTTCAATTGTTGATTTTATTTGTTTTCAGCTGCACTGTGTAGCACTTTGAGATTTTTGTTAATGAAAACCACATTATAAATTAAATTGATTATTATTATTATTAGAATTATTTTTCTTTCAGTGGCTCTAATCCTCTTCCGTAAACTACAGATGAGGCAATCAGGTGAAAAGTGTTTCAAACACACTGATGTCGGGAGATTGAAGCCAGCGGCTGAAGGGAGACGAATGCAAATGGAGATAATCAAAGGAAGAAGTCTGAAACTAACACAAACAATGAACAGAAAAGGAAACTGTAATATGAAATCCAAAAGCACAAATAAAGACACAGGAACCAAAAACATAAAAGAAAATAACCATACAGGTTGATCTAAGTAAATAAACAAAGAAATAGAAAAAACAGAAACACAAATGAAACCCGAAAATTAAACACAGATGAATCCTAACTGAATATTTTAAGTTATAACAACTATTATAACTCTTATTATAAGAGTTATTATAACTCTTATAAGAGTTATAATAAGAGTTATATTATAGGTTATAATAACATTATAAGAGCTATAATAAGTTATTATAAGTTATTATAGCTTTTATAATAATTATTATAATAAGAGCTATCATAACTCTTACTTATCCAAGTAATAAGAGTTTGAAATGCCAAAGTTTGACATATCAAACTTTGAAATGTTTCCACATATCTATATCTGGGATGTAAATCCCAGATATAGATCACATATAGATCCCAGATATAAAAGCAATGGTCTTTCTTTTCAGAGTTCAGAGTTACTGGGGAGCATTTTGAATATCCAATTAGATTACACGAATGGTTTTTAAAAGGAAAAACCGGAGAACCCGGCGAAAACCTAAACTGCAAGACCCCAGGTGTACAAGTGGCAGCCATTCTTTTCAGAGTTGACCTTTCTGTCACAGGGGAACATTTAGAATATCCAATTAGAAAACAGGAACTGTAAGACTCCAGATATAAAAGGGCCAGGTTGTGATTTTTAATTTTGATGACCAGACCTAAAATATGAAATAAATAATAGGTTCATGAGCGTTTATTCTGGAATTCTGTCTAGTCTATGTCATCAAATGCCAAATTATTTCTCAATGTAAAAAGTAATGTTAGCTGTGTTAACTGGGATTGTGGTCTGCATTCTACTGGCAGGTAGAAGAGCCTCTCTATTTTCCGCAGAAGCTCTTAAAAGGTTTTGTGACTGCCGAAAACAACTTGTGAACCGGACCTTTTGGGGGTTTGGATTGAATGTAGCTTTTTAAATATGATATTACGGCACCCTTAAAAGGACGACCGCCGTGCATTGTTGCGGCCCTCCACATGTCTTCAGTAGAACCAAACTGGCTTTTCAGAGCGCTGTAGAGGTCTTGAACAAAATGTTTAATGTTTTCATTGTCTTTGCTGATGGCAAAGTCTGTGATGTCCTCTACCTCCTCCCCGGACAGGTAATACAAGATTTTCTTCATGTCAGTGGACTTCAAAGGCCCACCGTTTTCCTCAGAACAGCTTAACACTGTCCTCATCACGAAACACGCCATGCCTTCCTCTAGTTCTTTCATCCTCTGCTCTGGGGTTTCAGTTTTCAGCCCCTGAATGTTAGGGATTACATCGGCAAATGAGATATTTCTAATCCCTGATGCTGCAAACTGATCGCTCAGTGACGCCTCGGTGAGATTCTGCTCTGTCTGAATCAAGGAGTCAATGTCCGTTTTTAAAGGAAGTTCAGATTTAGGCTGCTCTTTCAATTCACTTGGGATGGCTGTGGTGAAGTTCCTTTCCCCTTCTGCCTCACAGCGCTCTGGAGACATGGGTCTTGGGAGTTGGTTTGACGTGTCGTATTGTCCATCTAGATCATTGATCTCCAAGATTACGTTGGACACCCTGTCGGTCTCACTTATGCGATTTGTTTCCTCGTTTTTGATCCACAGAAAGATGTTCTGGAGAAATCTCCTCACTTCGTCTTCTATTCTGGCACAGAAAACTTCAGGGCAAATCACTGTCTGGTCGGATATGTTGCTTATTTTCTCATCGGAGAGGACAGAATCTGAAGGAGTTTTTGGAGGAACAGGAAGTGTATTATAATGGTTCCTCATGATATCAGTATATATTTTTTCTGTCAGTTCTGTTTCAAACTGCTTGATCTTGTCCTTTAGCTGGGGGTTTTCCATGGATTCTGCACACAGTCTCTCAATTTGAGGTTTGATGGACTGAAAATCCAGTTTAGGGATTTGGTCCATCTTGGCATGGTCAAGTAGTTTCACCCTCTCCTCATCTGACAAAGCTCCAGGGGACATCAGTTTGGTTGGGCTACCTGTGCCATATTTCAGTTTCACCACATTGGTCTCACTTGAATCCTTGACCGAGGTCTCCAAAGACGACACCATGCGGGTGAACTGGTCATTGGCAAATCTGGAAAACTCAGGTTTTCTGACTATTTCTTTTTTTCCAGCAAGATCAGCTTTGCCTTTTGACAGGAAAAGGTTCCTGATATCACCTACAACATTCTTCAAGTTAAAATGAGGTGCACATGGACAGTGTGGACCTATTTCTGCAACTGAACCCTCAGCCTTACGGTAGTGAAGTTCGTCGATAATTGTTTTGCTGATTCCGTCTGCAACTTCATTCAATTCTAAAGCATCCGTTGACGGAGAAGATCCTGCGTCATCCCCTGCCCCATTGCTGACGTCTGAATCGTCTGAATATTTATCTAATATCTCAGCGACGCCTTCACAAACTGAGGCCATAGAAAAAACTGAATTTACACCAGCAGGAACAGCAGCAGTTTCTGATTCAGTTGTAGGTCTGCCTGAGATTCGCTTTTTTGTGAAGTATCTTTCGGCGCATCTCGACCTGACTGTGTTTATATGGTCTCGGAGACACTGAGATGTGTTGGAAACCATTTTGTTTAAATTTTTCAGGTTAGAAATGCAGCCACTTGCAAATACAGCAGGTGGTTCAGGAATACTAGAGGTTTCTTTGATGCTATTTGCGATGGATGTTACTTTTTCAGATATCTCCTGTTCCATCAATGAGTTTAACTCCATGCCATGGTCACAGACCTCTGGTGGCACCTCCAGAACGGTGGCCATTTCTGTGGAAATCATATTGGTCAAATGCACACTGATGTCTTCATCTGGAATTTCACTCTCCATGCCTGGCACAATGCTTTCCTCCATTACTGGCACCAGGAGTGTCAATGAATTTTCCACACATTGCTGGAAAATGTTGTTAAGCATGTCAGACATAACGCCTGTTATATGTGAATCCCTTAAGCCCTGTGAAAGCAAGGTCCACTGTGCTGGTGACAGTGTGTTTAAAAGAGGTAATATGATGTCCTCCAAATTGTCAATGGAGATGTGGATGTCTCTTTTCGCTTGGTTGTTTGACTCGGCCATTTTTCAAAGATTTTTTTAAAACATTATTATTATTATTTCAAAGTTTTCTGTAAAGATATGATGTTCTACTCACCACGGCTTCTCTTTTCGGAATGATGTATTGTTTAGAAACTAAACAATATGTAGCAGTAAGTTGCCTTTGATAATTATTCACGTCACAATTCATTATGACGTAGTCCTCCTTTGCACAAACCTTACGACACGCATGCGTATAAGACAAGACTTGTTTATCGAACGCCCTCCTGAGAAGAGCCTGTGGAAGATTGACGCCTCCACTGTCACGTGGTCTACTTAGCTCTGTAACCATAGAAACACAGACTGCGCCTTAAACTATAATTTAGCATTCTTCCTGATCATTTAACGTATCAGCCTAGATTATGAAGCCATAAACCAAGTTGTATAATTAAATTGACGGGTTAAAGTTCCTACCTGCTAACGTTATCCACATAAAGCGTCAGCTGCCACCTCCAATTAGAAACACATACGAGGGAAGTGGAAGAAAAATATAATATAAGGATTTTGATTTACCAAGATGGCGTCGCGGCAGAAGCGCTCCAAAGTATGGTTACATCACACACACACAAAGAAAGAAAGAAAGAAAGAAAGAAAGAAAGAAAGAAAGAAAGAAAGAAAGAAAGAAAGAAAGAAAGAAAAAACAATACTAGGGCCAGTTGCAACATGTGCAGACCTTTAATCACAATAAAATGTAATGGTTCATTCGTTGCTTAGCGACCGTGGTGATCCTCAAACGGGGGCGGGGGGAGGAGGTGAGCTTTGAGCACATCGTCATCCACCAGTCCAGTGATGAAGAGATGGGAGAAATTGAGTACTCAGGCAAATATTGTATCATCAGAACGTTTTTAAGATGACTATATAAAAGCGATGTACAACTGAGCTGTTTTATATGTTGCAGTCCTTTAATTTAATGTTACAGCATCAACAATCCAATTAGTCTTTAACAAATTAATTTATTCAATGCATTTACTTGGAGACATTGTAAAGTAGAGTTTTGTATCAATTACAGTAACTTATTTTACTACTTGTTATAGTCATGTAGATATGAAACAACAGGCGCCCCAAGATGGAACCTTGGGGTACCTCAAGTGATTTTGTCTGCTCCAAAGAGAAGTTACCTGCTGAGTCAAAGAATCCCTGTTTTTCAGGTAAAAACTCCAACCAGTCAAGTACCAGAGAGTCCAACCCACACGTAAAACACTCGTAACTTTGGATGTAACATGAAGTGTGCGAAAGACGCTGAGGTTTGAATACTCCTTTTTTGTTTTGGATGGAGTCAGCTAAAAGACAAAGTTGTTTTCATGTCTGAAATCTCTGGCCTGTCAGTGGGGTTTAAAGGTGAAGAAATAGACTCAGACATCCAAAAGAGTACAAAGCCAAGTTTATTAGCTAGTCTCATGAAAGTCCTGAATTAAGTGATTCTCCCATGATCCTGATTGCCCTCTGATTCATAACAGGCACACAACAAAGAGTCTAGTGTTCAACAGTCTGCTCACGCAAGCTGAAAACTCCCTCCAGAATGTTTTACTTTACATAAAATTAGCTTTTCTAAAGGTTTTTTTTTCCTTTCAGCAACCATGATTGACACATACAAGCTGTCATATTTAACTGAAAAACTTGAAAAACATCAAGCCAAGAAATTAAAAAATAAAGCTCATAAATAAACAATAGTTTGTAAGTTTTCCAATCGATAAGGCAGACTTCCAAGTAAGTGTAAATTTATGCAATATCTCTAGATATAAACTTTACATAACGGAACCTTAGCTATGTAAAAAAATCTGGAGAAAAATGCATGGTTGTCTGTTGCAGCAACTGCATGAAATGCTGAAATTGACATAATAATGGAAAATATCAGTTTCACATTCTTTCTTGTACAGTTAATATGGATATTTATGAATGTATTAGAGATTTTGTAGACAAAGGGGGGGAAAAAGGAATACATTTCTGCCAACACATTTGTGAGCTCCAAAAGTCAAAACATTTCTAGAAAAAAAACTCAAAAGTTTCAATAATAATCAAATACATTTTCTAGAAAAAACATGGAAATTTCCTATATTGTGATGACTTCCTGAAGGCAGAGTTTCAGAAAGAGAAGGAGCTTCTTAAAGAGACAAGGTCCCAATTTCAAGGTGATAAATTACCAAGTCAATTTTCTTTAAAGCCATATTTGACATATTTATGTAGCATTTTTATCAATCAATCAAATTTTATTTGAATAGCACATTTCAGCAACAAGGCATTTCAAAGTGCTTTACATCATAACAAACACAAAAACACAGTCATGCAACATAGAATCAACAATCAAAACATTACATTAAGTCAAGCACCATCATGAAATTCGTAATTGATTATGTTTCAAATAAAACTCTAAACAGGTGGGGTTTTAGTCGAGATTTGAAGGAACTCAGTGTTTCAGCTGTTTTACAGTTTTCTGGAAGTTTGTTTCAAATTTGTGGTGCATAGAAGTGGAATGCAGCTTTTCCTCGTTTGGTTCTGGTTCTGGGGATGCAGAGCAGAACCAGAAGACCTGAGGGGTCTGGAAGGTTGATACAACAACAGCAGATCTTTAATGTATTGTGGTGCTAAGTTGTTCAGTGATTTATAAACTAACAGTATTTTAAAATCTATTCTTTGAGCTACAGGGAGCCAGTGTAGGGACTTTAAAACTGGTGTGATGTGCTCTATCTTCCTGGTTTTAGTCTGAACGCGAGCAGCAGTGTTCTGGACCAGCTGCAGCCTTTTGATTAATTTGTTGGACAGACCTGTGAAGACGCTGTTGCAGTAATCAATACAACTAAAGATACATGCATGGATGAGTTTCTCTAGATCTCGCTGAGACATAAGTCCTCTAATCCTGGAGATGTTCTTCAGGTGATGGAAGGCCGACTTTGTGACTGTCTTAATGTGACTCTGAAGGTTCAGGTCAGAGTCCATCACTACTCCCAGGATTTGGGCCTGATTGCTAGGTTTTAGTTGTAATAACTGAAGCTGTGCATTGACTCTAGATCGCGCTCCTTTTTATGTCCAAAAATAATAACTTCAGTTGTATAACAACTGAACTAACATAGTTACTTGACTATGTTATGAAATGATTCTATGTGGCTGGAAATTACTCCCCCTTTAACAATATCGGAACATTAGGAATTCTTTATGAAGTTACCTAATTTTTACCTACTTTAAAGTCCAGCTCAAACAGCAGAGTGAATCTATGACAGAGTCCAGTCCCACCCACCAGCACCAGTCACCCCTCTGGAATCCGACACAGGCAAGTGTCTCATTCCCAGTCTTGCTAATTTTCCTCCCCAAGTTTCTCCCTCTGGCTGCACAGACCGCAGCGTCGCAGCCACTTCAGATGGACGTGCTGGACGTTCCCGCAGACCGCCAGAAAGGATGGTACCTTTCACTCATGGCCCCCAACACAAAAGGACCAGAGTTCGCCTGGTTGGACCCGTCCAGACTCTACTGCAACTCGCAGGTCTGATAAGAGAGAAGCAGTGCGCGCTCCGATCTGTAGCTGCTGGTTTATTAACGCTTTGCATGGTGTAAATTCTCCCTGTCGGTTTGGATTTGATCCAGGCTCTGGCAGACTGCGTCAAAGACCTTCTGGGTCCATTTCACAGCGACCCCGTTGACCTGGTTGCCGGGATCGATGCCATGGGATTTATTCTTGGTGAGAAAACAAAGTTGTTTATTTTGAATGGGGAAGAGCAAACACAGTTCAGACCGATCTTATCCAGAACGGCTGCTACTGTGTGACTGCAGAAGATGGGGAAACCTGACCCCTTCAGGGTGCAACGCTAAATTTAGATATAACTGATATAAACTTGTCTCTCACACATGGTGTGACTGTGAGGGTTTTCTATCTTTTTTGTTTTGTTTTAAGGGGCTTCAGTCGCCATGACTCTTGGAAAAGGTTTCCTGGCCATTCGTAAAGCGGGTCATCTGTGTGTAGCGACCCAAAACCAGAACTACACAGACTACACAGGAAGAGAAAAGACTATGGAAGTAAGACTGGATGTGCTAAAACCAGGTTAATCATCACATTTTACTTAAGTTACACAATCACTTCTTAGAATTTTTTTTGTTTGTTTTTTTTAAAGACACCTAAAAGATTTAAAACCAAAGATTCAACCAAATTAGTTCAGTCTTGTTAAACTAAGAATGTCTCACAAAAAAGTCAAAAATAACTGCTTAAAGTATGAAAGAAAAGCTTTATTTTTTGTTTTCTGTCAGTTATGTGACTATATTGAAGCTAAAAACTAATGAGCACTATTTGATGATTGTTAGGGTAAGAAAACATCCCACTCGGTGATGGTCGCAATAAATCAAAGTGCAGTCATTATTAAAAATGGCGGCAAAATTGCAAAAAGTGAAATCCGAGTTTCACCTCAATGTTTTCTGTGATAAAGCACAAAACACATTTTCATAAGTAGATATTTTAAAGCACTTAAGGAATTGAGATATTTACGTTTTTATAACCAAGTGTTAGTTTGACTCAGAGCTGTCAGTGGGTAACGGGAAATGAAGGACTTAATAATTTCCAAGCCGTTCTTTGCAACAGTGCCATCTAGTGATGGTAAGAGTGCATTGCAGTTTACATATACCACATAGACAAGTTCACCTTTTTTCTATCTGCCTAAAGGTAAGTCAGACCAAACTTCTTGTTTTATGTCAGTTAGTTTCTATTTGCTAAGTTCCAAAATAATAAGACAGAATATGTCAGATTTATTTATTAGTGTCTTACAAAAATGTAATTAAATTCAATTATATAATAAATAATAAACTGGCCACTATTCTATCAAAACGTTATACAGCTTCAATCTATCAATTTAAAACCTGTTTATAGTTTGAGGTTTCAAATAGTTTTAAATATCTATATTCATGCATATTTTGGGAAAATCTTGGATGTTATTGCTCCAAACAATTTCTATTTTTTGATCTGTTAACCTCTAACTTGTTGACAATCAATAAATAAAACCTTTCATTTGCAACACTTGACCTAATGTTGTTTTTCTACACCAGGACTGGACTAAAATCATACTTGTAGGCCAAATAAAATATAATTTTTTGTTGTTTTTAAATTAAACATTTTTTATCATAGCGACAGGATTGTAGATCCAAAACCTCAAATGGTTTCTGTATGTTTTTCTTGTCAAACAAAATGCTTCGGTGCAGTTTTCTTCTAATTTTGGGCTCAGGTGAAGAAAACAGGAAAAATATTTCTGTCCTCAGCAACTAAACCCACATGTAGGTCAGCCTTCATTTGAAAACACAATTTAAATGTAAATTTGGATACACCAAGGTGTTTTTTAAGACAATGAGTGAAAACAGAACGCTCACTTTGTGTTTCATCTAACATTTTTGTATGTAGATTTTGATTTAAAAGTTGTAGTTTCTGTCCTAATTTACTCTTGAATTCTGGTCTGGCAAAAGATGGGTCCAGGGTCTGCACTTTGACACCCTTGTTCTTCAATGCTAAAACTGAAGCTCCTTTTGGACGTGTTCTTCTGCAGGTCTGAGGGTTTTGCTGGTGGACCAGTGGATAGAGACGGGCGGCACGATGAGGGCCGCCATCCAGCTGGTGGAGAACCTGGGAGCCACGGTCACAGGTCAGCTGGCGTGGAGGCCTCACTGACCAATCAGAGCTCAGCAACTGAATTTGGACTTGTCTCCTGGTTTGCTGTGCAGGTGTGGCAGCCGTGGCCATCGAGAACACGGAGGGAGGGAAGTGGATCAAGGAAAACTACAAGTTCTCCCACTGCATCCCAGAAGGGCTGCAGAGCCAAGTGGACAGGAAACACCTGGACTCTTTCAAGAGCTTCACCAAGTAGAGGCGACTATCAGCGAAGACAACTAAGACGCATTTTACATGAAACACTTTAATTTGCATAGAGATACTGTGACGTAGTAGGTTTAATATTTTTTTACTAACTAAAATAATTTGACATGATTGTATTACTGGCATGAAATAAAAAAAAAGATTAAACACTTAATGATTAAACAGCAACGACTAGTCAATGCAAACGGAAAACAGATTCAATCACTGATTTGATAGAAAGTAATGTAAAACATACACATCAGGATTCCTGGAAATGTTTTTAAAGTATGGAGCAGTGAGCAGCATGAGGTGAGCCAGCAAAGATGGTGATCATGTAAGAGTGTGGTTTAGAAATGAATTTATCCACGATCAATGTTTACAACGCTCAGCCTAAGTCTGTAATAAATGGCAGCTTTATGCTGAAATGACAGTAATGTACTTTTGTGACAACTTTTATTGCAGTAGCATAATCTCACACTGATCCAACCTTTAATGTGAGCACATTTTTGTGGAGAGTAAAGACTATAGATCAGTAATAATAATAAAATCACAAGTCTTATAGTAATTTGAAATTGTGTAATGTTATTACAAATAACATTATTATTTTGGTAACACTTTATTTGACAGGTTTGCATAAGACATTGCACTGTCATAATTATAACATCATAACATCATGTCATGATAATGGAGTCTTTAAGAATGTTTCCGACTGTTGTCATGAAGCGTCGTTCGGTAAATAATGACACTTTTAATGAGAAGTTGCATTAAAACTTGCCTTAAAAGTCTATTAAAATTGTCAACTTTGCATAAAAAGTGTTCATATTTACCGAATGACACTTCATGACATCAGTCGTAAACATTCCTGAAGACTCCTTCATCATCATGACAGGTGTTATGTTATGATTATGATAATGTCATGTCAGTCTTATGCATGTCAAATAAAGTGTTACCATTATTTTTTCTTCTGTGGGGGTCAGGGTGTTCACATATCCTTTACAATGTCTTAAATGACTTGAAGAAAATGTAAGTTGGAATTAAACACATTAATCACAGGTCTTAAATTTTTGTTGTGGCTATGAAGGTTTTATTCTTACGAGACGTTTATGTCAAGGTTATTACAGTTAACAAAAACTAACAAAATAAAGAAAACTGAGATTGAGAAAACATTTTTTGCTAACTGAAATAAGTAATGGTAATTAAAGGTTAAAAACTAGAACCAACAGGAACTATATTGTTTGTTTATAAAACTAACTAAACATACTGAGAGAAATCCTGTTTTAGTTTTTTGTTTCAATTGTTCAAATTCAGGCGGACAAGTACTCCCAGGTTAGTAATTAAAAGTTCACAGCCACGATGAAAATTAGAAAAAAAAAATACTGAGAAAAATGAAGAGTGTCATTCAGTTTAAAGTAAGGAATGCCAGTAGTTTTGTATTAAAAATGTTTTCACCCACATAATAATTGCACTTAAATTGAAGGTTGGATTTCATAATTTTTTCAGTATGAAAATGTGCTACAGCCTTAAAAGGTACATTCATACTAAGACAATTTACATATTTTTAGCAAGTTGCCAGAACATCTAAACGACAACAAAGGAGTTAAGGGGAGGAAGCAATGATCTAAAAAGTGGGAGTTGGGAAAAACAATCAAAACTTTACCTATGTGTTTGAGCTAAAAATGCAATAAGTAATTGATTCTGAAAAACTCTACAGCAGCAAAACTGGAGCTACAAGCTGAGTAAGCATCTGAAAACTCTTTGGCAGTTTGATGGCAGCACTATCGCTCTGTGTTAAAGTCCACCACAAATATTCTCACTTTTCCTGCTGGTCAAGAAAAAAAAAATGATACAGACTGTAAACATGCCATAAAATGCTCCCCTCTTTTTCTAGCCACAGAAATCCTCCCAACTAAGCTGGACGGCAGCCACACTCAACCACCGCTGAGAAAAAGTCTCATTCAGAGTCTGTGCGTTTTTTTTAATAAAAAATAAAAATAAAAAATTAAAACCTTTATCCCATCCTTACTGACAGCAGTTGGCCTGCTTCTTCTTTGTGGCGTACAGATTGCTTGAAGTGCTGTTGATTCCTAAACACATCAACAAAGAAGAGTGTTAACTTGTGGGACGTTTGTTTAACTTCCTGAGACAGTTCACATACTCACTGACAACATCGCCAATCTGCCTCGACCCGCTTTTCTCCAACTCGGCGAGAACGTTTGTCTCAAAGGCCAGAGCGGCGACTCGAAAGAAGAACTCTTTGACGTTTTCCCCTGAAGAAAAGCAGCCACAGATCTGTTAGAGGCCAGCGAGAAACCACTGTAGTGACTAAGTCACACTTCACATGTCTGTTTCCCAATTTTCTTTTTTTTTTTTTAACTGCTTTTGACAGAAGCCTTAAAGTGTCGGAAATGATGTTAGCATTTATGCTAAGAATGCTAAACAAATACAGTAGACCTGAGTCATTATTCACAGATTTTCCTGGTGAACATAACTCCAAATTATTTATGAAAAATTTGCCTGTTTTGTATTTTCGTAGAGTATATCCCAAATATTTGAAATAAAATGCAGCAGCAAAAGCTGAAATACCTTGGCATAGTGCTAGCTGACATGCTATGCAGTGATGGTCAACATAAGGAAGACTGTGGACGTGAGCTTCTGCAGAAGTGCGAAGATGGTTTCCACTCTTTAATGTATATTATGTATTAGGGTATATCTGGTGTTTGAATTATTATAATATATTACAAGCGTTTTATGAGTCGTCTTAAGTATTCAGAGTTTTGCTGTTCATGGACAGTTTTGCTTTTTCACCCTCAAAACAGTCAGAATGTTAAACTACTAGCATAAAAGCTAAACAGTCAGCATGATTACTAGAATGTTAAACTCAGAGGTTTTACTACTAAATTGCTTGTTTGACTTTGAATACATTTTAAACTGTTGCCTTTTATGGATGCTAGTTGTTTTTTGACTTGAGAAAAAGTAAAGCTATTTTACTTATTGTCAGCCACAGATTACGCTAAACATCATAAAGGGTAAACAGAGACATATTTTCTAAAAAAAAAAGAAAAAAAAAGAAAATATATTTTAAATTCTTTTATCTTCGTGTTAACCTGCACGTCTATCTTCTGTCACTTTGCTGCTGTTACACCTGAATTTCCTCACAGTTGGGACAATATAGCATATTTTTATCCCACTTTATGATTTACACAGAGAGTGATTGGTGAGCTGTGAATGCGAAGGTGGTACGTCAGACATTAAAACAATCTTCACAGGCATTAAATGTATCGACTCACCCGTCAGCGATGAGACAGCCCAGTACTCGGCATGAATCTCTCTCGCAAATTTCATGGCGTCTTGTTCGATCCGGGAATACTGAGCAGGGGACTGTTTAAGATGGCAGGAGAAACCAGGGAGTGCTTTCTAATATTTATTAAAAGCATGTTCATTTTCATTTGAAATATGTACAGTTGTATTTAAAATGTTACAACATTTATTTATTGAAGCTTATTTCAAAAGCATCATATGAAAATCACAACATTTAAGAAGGTATTAAAAATACTTTTCATAAAGTCAAAGTTACACTATTATTAAGATTATTATTAAATTGTTGGTCTGTGTGATATTCTGATATTAAATGTCACGTTTCATTAGTTATGAGCAGAAAATCATGATAATTAGCAAAACGTACAGGATAAAAAACACCAATCTGTTTAACTAATCTATATAACATGTTATTTAGTGAACTCATTTACTGAAATATTCAATTCAATTCAATCCAATTCAAACTT
Source organism: Poecilia mexicana (assembly GCF_051168715.1). Classification (NCBI taxonomy): domain Eukaryota; kingdom Metazoa; phylum Chordata; class Actinopteri; order Cyprinodontiformes; family Poeciliidae; genus Poecilia; species Poecilia mexicana. The sequence continues at coordinate 32,271,771 of NW_028263382.1, read as the reverse complement.
TATTAAAGAAAAGGTATTCTGATTCATAGTAGAGATCAAAAATAAAAAAGGGAAATAAGAGAAAAGAAAACAGAAATCAAATAAATGAAGTTTTTGATATTATCCTATTTTACTGAATTTATATAATTGTGTGTATTTGGTAGATAATTTGATAAGCCAATGTTTCTTGAGTGGAGAACTTGCCAATAACTCTTGCAATGTAATGTAACTAGATGAGTGACGTGAGAATACAGGAATTGCACATATTTATGCAAATTATGCATAAAGTTGTAAAATTTTAAAAGACTGATGATACAATTCATCTATAATTCACCACTAGCAGCAAAGCAAAAGAGGAATTTTTATGAGAATCAGGCGAAAGTTGAAGAGCTCAGACTCAAAAACAGCCAATATTCCTGCCTCAGTCAGAAAAGCTTTTGGGGTTTTTATGAAACATTCCTGAGGTTTCAACCAGAAGAAGAACACAAACTGTATGTGTACGTGTGCGTGCGGGTGCGTGCGTGCATGTGTGTGCGTGTGTGTGTGTGTCTGGCATTGACCCAAGCACTTCCAGTAAAAAAAACAACATAACACATCCACAGGCAGTGTCCACTTTCAACAGCATTTAGACTCACACTCAGGTCCTTTTTTGTGCCAACGAGGAAGAGCTGGACGCTGGTGGGGTCATTCTCTTTCAAGGCGTCCTCCAGCCACTGCCTGCAGCAATAAAACATGGCAGGACATCAACCCGAGCGAGGCAGAAATCATGAGTCCAGCAACACTCTCGTGATCAGAGAGCTTACTTGGCGTGGCCCAGAGAGGCGATGTCGTTCACGTCAAATGCGATTATCACAACTGAGGAAAGAAGAACATTTAACTTGAAGCCTTTTTAATTTTTTTCCAATACCTATTTCCTGTTTAATTCGCGGTATATTTGGAAAAGCTGGACGGACGAACCCTGAGCTCCTCTGTAGTAAGTCGAAGCGATGCACTTGAACCTTTCCTGGCCTGCAGTGTCCCAACTGTAATGGAGCAAAAACTCAGCAAAGTCACAGCAACTGGATTAAATAAATAATAAATAAATAAAAAAGAAGAAATAATCAGACTCACAGCTGCAGACTGAAAGGGACGCCGAGCACCTCAAAGCGCTCCATCTCAAAGTCAACACCGATGGTCGCTTTGTAGTTTTTATCGAAGGCATCCTTGCAAAATCTAAAGCAGAAATCTGGTTTAAATTTCCAGACTACTGGGTCACGTTGCTCACACAGCTATCCTTTTTCATTTTTGTAAATATCTACTATTGAAAATGTGTTTTCACATTTATAGATTTCATGTCCTTTGTTCTCAACATTTTCAATACTTTTGCATACATTTCTATTTTGAAAGCAGGACTTCATGTCTTTCTTCTCAAAACTTGTAATGCTTGTACTGTGTTGACTTTGGCTGGGTGAACAAAATCCTACCTAATATCAGTAGCTAATAGCAATCAGTAGCACCGTTATGCTGACGTTATTTCTCCCTACATCCTGTGGGTGGCACAGGTTGCTACAATCGATAGCAGCAACACTCTCATGAGTGTTTAAAAGATCAACGATACAATTAATCTATAATTCACTATATTTCACCACTAGCAGTGTTAGAAGTTCCTTCTAACACCCGCTAGAGGGAAACAAACACACCCAATACAATACGTTAATTCTATTGGCTGAGAAGTTGCCAGGCGACTGTGCCAAAAGGCAGTTCCATGTTTCATAAGCAAGCAGAAAGCCTAAGTGTGAGCGTGAGGAGAAGTTTTGAGTATAAGCATTACAAGATTTGAGAAGAAGTCCTGCTTTCAAAATAAAAATGTAAGCAAAAGTCTTAAAAGTTTTGAGAACAAAAGACATGAAATCCTGTTTTCAGACTGAAAATGCTTGCTCTTGGATTATGGCAGAAAAATTCCTCCATATTCCTGGTTACCAATTATGTTTGACAGGACAATATTTAACGCAAGTTCACTCTCCTTCCTGCTATCTTTAATAATTTAACTACAAACACAGTTACACTCACTACTAATACTCATCAATGTTTGCAGATATTCTCAGAGGTAACAAAAATAACATCCAGCTCTTAATGTTTGTACATTAGTAAATATTTTAATGAATAAATCACGCTTCATGCATTCATTAGCCTGCAGCGTTTACCTATTAATCAGGCAGGTTTTCCCCACAGCCAGATCACCGACCACGATGACCTTGGAGATTTTAAATCTGACACAAGGAATGGTAGAAGAGTCAGCCAATGAAACCACATCAAACCGAGCTCACAGAGAGTTCAGGTGTCCATTCTCACCCCACAGTGCCGGTCCGCTGCTCCTGGCAGGCCGTCCTCACTTTGTTGTTGAATTCTTCCGTAATGTGAAGAGCCGCCTCCTTTCTGAAAGCCTAAAATCAAGAGAAAGGAAGATGAAAGTGAGAGCAATATTGATTTTCTAAAACAATAAAGTTGATGCTCCCACTTTTGATTTTCACCTGAGGCAGCTGAGCGATGACCCGGTCCCGGCGAACCGGAGGAAAAACGCTCATGCCTGAAACTCTGAGAGACATTAAGCCTCGAGGTAAACGACGTCTGGACGAGAAAAACACAAACATTTCAACTTCTGCCATAGTGCAGGGATAATGAAAAAGGTGTGTGTTGTGTGGATCAAGAAAATTGACAGATTTGACCGTTTGTGAAGTGCATGTGCCACTTTTGATGCCATCTTGTTCAGAATAGTGCAAGTATATTGGAATAAATGATGTGGTTGCAATACAGGGTATTTGCAGGTTACAGCAAGTCGAATTTAAGACTTTAATGTCGCTTTGAATGAAATTTAAGACAGAAAAACTTTAGATACAGGGCATTTTGGGGAATCCTTTGTCCTTCTCACACTGCATATGGCTCTGTATACACTTAGCCCCCATACTGCCAAGCTTAAAATGTATTTTGCAGAGAAAGCACCCAGACTCACATGGGTTAGCAACAGAAGTGAGACAGTGGCATAAACGAACAGCCAGCTGGAGATAAATTTTCGCTTAACGGGGCAGTAATATACATTTTCCAAGAACACAGTGCCATTTTATATCACAAAAAAGTAACTATGTTATTGTCAGTTTTTCTTAAAATGCTATGCAAATATGACTTAGTAATTTAATACCTTCAGTTTGGGTCTCTTTGAAAACAAATCCTGCTTTTTGGATTTTTTTTTCTTCTGTTGAATAAAATGACTAAAATCAAAGGTAATTATTTTTCTACATTTTTCAGTGGGAGACAATGCTACTGCAATAAAAATAGACTTAAAGGCTTTCCACATATCTCTACCATTTTGGAGTGTGTGGTAAATTATTTGGTAAATTATTATTTTTGTAAACTGGGTATCAAAACACTATCAGAAATACTTTAGTGTGGCACTAGGTTATGACTTATAATGTTTATTTTTTCAAGTAAAAAATATAATGTTAAACATTTCTGTTTTTACATATATAACATACATTTCCTCGAGATTAGTTCAGTAAATAATTTGAATAAATATTTCTCCTTCTAAATTCGTACATCTTTACTAGGTACTATTACAGCTTTATACCCGGAGGCTATATAATACAGGCTCCTACTACTACACACATATCCCGAGACTTCCTCAGAGCTACGGCAGCCTAAAGGAGCCAAAGGTTGATTACTCATGAAATGAAAGGTAGCCGGGGCAACTGTAATCAGTGCTGAGCCACTTACTGTCTTTTTTAATCCTATTGTTCATCAAAGCTCCGACTGAAGACAAAAGAAGTACAATTTACTCCATTTAGTTTCCTTCTACGTGCAGCTGTAGCGACTTTTTAAACTTTTATGTAACAACAAACCCCAAGTAAAAAGCTGAAAAGAGAGAAGGTCGCTGTGAGTTTTCTAAAGTAAACTATAGAGAGGTAGCGTTTTAGCTACAGTTGATGTTACGGGATACCTCAGCGATTCAAGATGGTCCTCTTCTATCTTACTCCCCGAAAAGACGCCTCTTGCTCCACACAAAGGCAACTCACGCTTTCCGTGTTTAGTAAAAAAAAAAGTTAACATTTATTAATGGGGCTTAAGTTAAGCCACGGAAGTTGTGGGGAGCAGCCGAGAGGGACCACAGCAGCTGCTGACTCAGTTCCCCTGGATTCATTCTTTCCTCCCACGTTTACCCCTGCTCGGCCCCCTGCTGGACAAAATGAAGAACTGCCAGGAATCTGTTGATCTAGTCTCCACTACTGCATCCCTGACAAAGGCTAAACTTTAAAAGGAAAATTATCGTTTATTTGCTAAATTTGAATACACAAAAGAAAATCTGGCTTAAATCTCAGATTTCTACTGACTTTTGGCTTTTTTAGCGCCATTGTTTGAGACAGGGGTGTGTAACACAGACTGACCAGAGAGCATAGCTGGAATTCTGACTTTTTAAAAATAAGAATCTTGACCAAAAAAGTCAGATTTATGAGATTAAAGTCTCATTCCATAGGCAGTAGCGTAATCTTACATTGAAAATTTGAGAGAAAACCAACCTTTAATTTGAGTACTTTGTAGTGGGGAGGGGTCGTCATTCTGATGTTTATATTACTGTTTTCTGACATTAAATTGGCTGCACAACAGGATATGTAATCATATGTAGCTGCATTTCCATTGTAAATGTGTTCAAAGCTTTGTCTGTATTCCCTAATCCTAACCCAAACAACCCAATTCTACCTAGCACCTAAACGTTTTATTAAAAATTTAGTGTTTTTGAAATTGGTGTGTTTCCATCCATCCGTCCGTCCATTTTCTTATACCCTTATCTCATTGGGATTGGGAGGTGTTCCAGTGCCTGTCTCTAGCTGTCAATGGACAAGAGGCAGGCTCAACCTGGACACGTCGCCAGTGCATCGCAGGGCATGTTTCCATTGTACGAAAAATATTTTCATAATGTAATATTGTGCAATTATATGGTCAATGGAAATGCAGCTAGGATGCTCTTTTGATTGTTGATTTCTGATTTGTAATATTTAGCATCCAACTGAACAATGATATTTTCTGAGCTGAACAATTCATTGAACTCAGTTGTCTTAACTTTTGGCTTCATGGGCAAATTTTCAAGATTTTATTGGTAGAAAGTGCTGTGGACAAGGTGTCCTCAAAAATGTTATATTTTTCATCTTTCACATGCAAACTGAAACATAGAAAGAAATAATGACCCCTGTGATTTTAAAACTTTTTTATTTACTCAGTGATTCGAAAGACACTTTTAATACAAGAGTCATTTACATTATTGTGCTCATGATCAATTGAAATAACTGTCGTAACTCCTTCCCTTCATTGTGTGGGAAACTCAGAGTTATTGTAGTCTCTGGTTATGTTCAAAAGGCACTTTGGTGTGAAGGCACAACAGCAAAGGTCAGACGCACATCAGCTCCGTCTATGCCTTTTTTTCTTGGTGGTGGTTGAAATATAAAATGAAGTTTATATCAATCAGCCACAACATTATCACTATTAACTATTGGTAAAGAGAGTTATACAGTTTTGTTATGCCCTGATGATTTAGCACTTGCAACGTCCTCATGCCTTTTTGGAAATAAATCAAAGGTTATATTGCCAATGTCTCAGGATCCAAACTTGTCCATGTTTCTCTCCAGTCTTCCATGGAGCAAGACTGCCCTCCAGTCTTCAATGAGGAAGACTGGATGGCATCTAATGTTGTGTCTGAGGAATAAACTTGTCAGTAAAATTTTACTGTCATCAGCAGTTACGACTAATGGAATGATCAAGTCCACTTAGAGCCAACAAACATGTACATCTTTAAAAATGAAAAAAACAAAATGATCTAAAGGAATGTGCACTTGAGGACAAATAATTACAAAGTGTTTTACTTCCATTTCTGAGGAAATAAGAGAAAGAGGAGACATACGTCGATCAGGTTCAATATTTATAAATTGATAATCCCCAAAGTGTCGCTATTAACCAAACCAGCAAGAGATACACAGTGTCTGACCACACGATTGTGCTGCTGCCTGCTCAGTGTGAAGGATTATTTTCAGGGTTATTGTTCCTTGCGAACAGATGGCAGAAAGATCCGGTTTCAGCTCCACTGGAGTCAGATAGAAACAGATTTGATCAAAGAGTCATAGAAAGGCCCAAAAATATTCCTGCATCATAGCATGTTAGAAGTTCAATTGGTCATGAACAACTCTGTCAGGTCCAGCATCTCTTCAGCCATACCTGGAGACATGGCTTCATAGAGATAGAAGGATTGGTCCACATAATTATACAATATTAAAATGCAAATTCAGAAAATTCCAAGTGTCAACATTAGTCAAAAACCCCTACAAAAAAACCCACCTTTTCCCATGCAGATGTAAAATATATTGCAAGTATAGTGAGTGTGCTGTACAAAAAGCAACATTCTTAACATACAGTATACTTCAATGGACAAGTGTAACATTACCACAAGATGTTAGCATTCCGGGAGCAAATAATAAAAAGTTATAAATAATTTCAGTACCTCGTTTGTATCCAGTGCCCATTTAAAGTTGCAGACAACAGTCAACCTGACTCGAAACATTGGCAACATCACATTAAATAAGAAAATCCACCTAGCACCTATGAAGGTAAATTGTAACTGTACTTAAATGTCTTTTACTTTTTCTTTTCTTTATTTTTTATTTTTTTGCTTTAGTTATAATAAAATGTTGATTCCGAGAGAGATTTTAATGAAACTATCAGTACCATTTTCATGTTTGTAAGCTAAATAGGCAGCTAGCTTGTAGCATTTAGGCTGGGAATGAATAAGAAAAAAAATGCTTTTTGAAAAGTAAGACAAAAGTTATATATTACCTTCTTTAAACATACTACCTAAAAAGTTAACTACATTTCTCTAATTAGTGTCATATTAAATAATAAAAGAGAAGCTAGATACCTCTAGCTAAATAGCGTTTAGCTCAATAGCTGCAAGGATATTAATAGTGTCAGGAATGCAACACTTTTGTTAAAATTAAAACAAAGGTTATTATAATATCAATAACTAGATTTTTTTTTTAAGTTAACAACCATTAATTCTGTAATCTCATATGGGCTATGCTAACTGCATTTCATTCACTCACTGATAGGCTACAATGGTCATTCAGGTCGAAGTTGTTAGGGTCACTTTTTATGTTTTGAGCAATATTTGAGTGTCACAGAACTTCAACATTAAAATCCCTAATATACAACTGTGTAAACAAGGTATTTCTAACATTTTAACTGTTTAGATTTGATTTTAAATATTAAAATACTCCTACAAACCCTAGAATAGCAGACAAATTAACTGTTGAGAGAGCAAACTGGCAACATTTATGGACATCTCTAAAGTTCTTAACATAATTTATTTTTATTAATTTGTTTTCTCTCGTTGGTATGTTTCCATTGAAAACTAGGCGGTACAAGTTGTTTGTATTCTTATTCTATTGCTGACATCCCGACTAGTTCCAGCCTTAATATTAGTACAAAGGAAAGATCTGTGGCATATCCTTTATATTTAGCTTACAGACATAGGATGGTCACCATTCTTTTCATTGTTAAATAAGGCTAATGATGAATGTATTTTACAAGCATTACATTATCAAACGATCAATAACTTTAAAGGTGGTTTTTGTCACTTCTACATAACCATTAGTGGATCACTTTTTAAAAAGAATCACTGCTCACAGGAAAACAAAACAGACCAAAATCTATTTACATCACACTGCTTGTTATTATCTTTCCATTAATGTTGAGTACGTCAATTTAAGAATCCTATTCCATAAAGCCAAGCTTCCCCTACTTCTTATGTATCCATACTAATCATTAGCACACAGTGCTTATACACAATTTGATACAGAATTTAATGTTAAATCCCACTCAGTGCTATCACTACCCAGTTGACTCTGTATATTTTATTACATAGTTACTTTATGCTTTATATGAGCTGGTCAGAAAAATTGGTCTAAAGCCCAAAAGTTTGAGTCCTTCCAAACTTACATTTTAACCTTCAGTAGGAAAGCGATCAAGATAAATGCTGATCACATTTTTACAAAACATCTAAGAAACCTTCTAGGTATTCCAGCGAATAAAACATTGTCCATTACGCCAAAACTTGTACAATTTCAAGGATTTGTCAGTTTTCACTTAGACTCGTGTTGAATTTAGTTAAAATTTCCTACTTTAAAATTTCTGTGTAAAAGCAGCACCCGAAAAAGGCTACGTGTTTTGGGGAGCTTATTCTTTGGCAGTGAATCTGTTATCACAAGCATTTGTTATTATGAAAACACAACAAAATCTGTAAACTTTCCGTCTTAAATTAAATACATGGGGCAGTCCTGTAAACCGCTCCCCCCGGTCAGTCGCTGAGAAACTTCTTGGAGTTGTTGTTGTGTGTGCCGTTCTGTCCCGTGTACCTCTTGCTTCGGGGAAAGAAGTCCGTGCGGAGCAAACGGTAGAAATAGATCACCATCATGATGTTCATCATCATCATGGTGATGAGGAAGTACCCACCGTGGTCCAGCCAGGAGTAGTTGTGGACGATGTACCAGGTGAGGTAGAACTGGGTGCCGAGGCGAAACATGACGTAGGTGAAGAGGTTGACGATTTTGTTGATGTGGTACATGGAGGAGGACTGAGCATTGGCCAGCTTCAGCATCAGCCGCAAGTGCAGGGTGACGCTGTTGACCTCCACGAAGAGGGCGATCAAAGCACCAGCAATGTAGAGCTGGGTGTAGAGGGCATACAGGAAACACCAGATCACCTGGAGACAGAACATCACGGTGAGGGTGTTTGTACCAACAGACGGCTAGCCTCGGGTTTGGTTTTGGACAATAAATTATTAACAACACCAATCGCGATATCAATATCAATATATAATACGCTTGACAGAACGTTCAATAGCTTCCCGGAACTCTTATTTAGAACTGCACAGCATTGTGGGAGATGTAGGCAAAGGAAAAACTATAGATGCTCAACCTAAGCTAAGCTAAGGTTGGTGGTATCAACAGACCAACTGACTCTTTGGTTACCTAGCAACAACGTGTTGAGTAACTTGTGGAGAAGCAGTTCTCAGGGCTCATAAATGTTTGAGGATAAAGAAAAACAACAGCGAGGAGTGAAAGCTGTGGCTAAAAAAGGAAAGATCACGGCACCGGTTCACTCTGGGAGTATTTCAGATATTTAAAACAAAAAAGTAATCAATAATTATTAGGGCTGTTAACGTATGTGATTAGTTTAACGTATTAATATTACATAACACCAATTAATCACATTACCTATAAAACATCTCTCCAATGGAGGGTTACCTAGTTCAAAGCAGCACAGTCTTGTACTGCGGTCAGCAATGAAAAACCGTAAACACGAGTGAAAAGATGAGTGAGGAGATTGAGACTGGTGTGCCAAGTAGTATGTACTTATCGCAATGATGGATATTATCCTTCCACCAAAACACAACCAGTTTATTGTTCACATTTCTAAATAACTTTTGAAACAAAAGTACTTCTTTTAAACCATCCTGAATTCAAAAACCTGGAAAACTGAGATGTTTGGTTTGAGGCAATAAAAGATTTTCGTGTATTTTTACATTTCAAGCTCACAAGCATGGTAATAAATCGTGTCTAGTAAACAAGTAAACAGAAACAACAAATAAGTTATGACATCTCTGTAAACAAAATTGTCCTTTATAAAAAAAAACAGGAGGCTAGTTGAGACCAAAGCATCATCCAATTTTTGGTACAAGAAGAAAGAAAAGAGACAAACTATAAATCACACAAATGGAAATTATTGCATTTGTTTTAATTGATCAGTTAATTGATTTATTGTTTTTTGCAACAGGCCTAGACAACACTAATAATTATCAATATCGACTGTTGTGAAACCTTTACGTCATAATACGTTTTTCAGCCGTATTGTCCAGCCCCATTTTAGAGCACCACAAACTGTTTAAAAGTTGAATTTTTCATTTTTTTGGTGTGAGATTCTGCTATTGCAGTAAAAGCTGAATGTGTTAGATTTAATAGACACATACTGAGTAGAAATTCTACTAGAATTCATTAACATTTAAAGCAAAAAAAAAAACATTAAGTGGGACAAAAGTCCAGCAATGTTTCTGCATCAATGGAAATCCTGTTTTCTTTAGTCATCTATACGTTGTATGATAAAAAAAAAAAAAGAGGTAAAACAAAACCATCAGGTTAACTTCAACTCTCCTTTTTATTCCACGTCCTTGGAACCTGTCCAATGCATTGCAGAACTTGATGTTATCTCTCTTTTGTCTTGTGACTCAGATGTGCTGTCTGAACCAGAAACGCCAGCTTGATCGAGTTAAAAACAAAAGCATGAGCACAAACATCTTACCATCGCGTGATGGAGTAGAAACTCCCATGATCCTCTGCCGTGTCCCGTCAGAATGATATCGCCTGCATCGTGCACAAAGTAACCTGGGGAAAAAAAGTAGTTTGGTATTAATGTGATGTGAGGTAAAGACATGGACTATACATAAAAATAAAAATAAAAAACTAAATTAACAAACAGGTACAGCTTCAAAATGAAAGTGTAGTTACACACCAACACAACAGAACTGACCTTACACACACATTTAACTACGTTTGACAACGCCTTTTAAAATGCATTGGGATTCATAGATTCCACATGTATAATTGATTTCTACTAGCTTCAAGCACTTATGAATTTGGTAATACAGTGTTATTCTCTGAAATTACACACTTGTCTCTTTCACTCTTTCAAGGAAGTCTCTCTTCCTTGAAAGCGAGAGACTGCTTTGGCCATGAAGATTTTTTTTTCACCAACAATGGCATCTTTTTTTACATTTTATTCTTGCTTTCTGTCTGAAATTAAACAGTTTGGTAGAAAATAGTCATAGATTAAATTTTTCTGATTAGATGAGTAATGAGACGAGGCCACATGTTTCCAAATCTATTTCTGATTGGCTGATCGGTCCTGGTGACGTCTCCTGTCCCGGACGTTCAGAAGCCAACTTCAGCTCTGAATTGTACAGTGGTGTGTTCATGCTTGATGTGATGTTGAATTGTATGTGATGTAATGTATCAAAAGAACACGTTTCAATACCTATATGTTGCCTATGGATATTTTATGTCCACTATTTTTCTTGATGAAGTGTGAGCCTAAACCAGGTATGCTAGTCGTTAGCCTCTCCAATGCTAACGCTAGCCTGCTGGACAGCAGAGTAGCTGCTATCCAGTGGGTGACCATGCTACTCACATGCCAGTACAATGCTAACACAATGTGTACTCTCTTTCTCATTTTTACGAGCGCTGGCCTCTCATTAATCACATTAGTAGCTGTCACTTCATAATAATTATAGCCTCCTGTGAAAAGGAAGTAGCCACTGCTTGGTGCACAGCAGTCTTAATTTTGGACCTAATACCACTCCATAGTTTGCAGCAATGGAGTTATTGCTTTTTAAAAAAAAATACAATTAAATAACGTTTCTCTTTTTTGTGTGACTATTAAACTCCTCTGACAGGAAAGCGAAAAGTCTCCAGTCATCATATTCCAGACATGCAAACTAAACGTTTCTCATTTGATTATTAAACTGTGACAGCCTGATTCAGCTGAAATATTTCCACTGCCTGGGATTTTTTCATTTATTTATTTATTTATTTTTAAGAGCGCCATTCTGAGGTGAGCATGACACACAAACAGCTGCTCTGTTAATGCTCCTAACCTCTCATTTCATTTGTGTTTGGGCTCTGAGGTACTGTTTGCAGTTGTTAGGGGGGTGGAAGCTCTCACCAGACTTGTGTTCTCCTAGAGACACGAAAACCAAACCACACACACAACAGAGAGACTCAAACAGACCACCGAGACTTGAGACAGTTGTTTTTGATAGCCCTAGCGTTCGTCTGTTAGGGTTAAAGAAGGAGCTGCCAACTGCTTCAAACAACAGAAAGTGAGATAATTACAGGTTTCTTTTGTAATAGGAGGCAAATGCAGTTGAACTCCTCCCACACGCTGCGATGGGTGCAATAACATTTTAATATTCTCACGTACAGATCAAATAACTTGGCTGGTTTTAAGACAAAACCGTTTTGTTTTTTTGTTGTTGTTGTGTCACCTTCTCAAATATAGACTTCCCTTCGTATTTTAACACATCACGGTAAGCGAGTCAGCAGTAAGTATTTACGTTACTGCTGACTCTTAATGTGGGCACAACAACAAACGTTCAGTATTGTGTTGCGGTTTTATGTACATAATTGTGAGGAAAAGGAAGGAAAATGATAAAAGGCTTTGGAACATAAAAATCTGATAAGTGGCCTGCAAATTTCCACTGCAAAAGGAGAACTACAGTCATCAGCTTTACGTTTTCTAGAAGATCGGTAATAATAACGTAACCAAACAAACATCTAATCAGGCGTTATAATTAGGTGCTTGTGTTGGAATATATTTGAAAACGAGTCATGGCTTCTCCAGTAAATGGTTTCATTATTCAGATTTTAAATTTAAAAAGAAGAATGTTAGTTTCTCGTCATGTTTTTTTTCTATTTTCGTCATATTTTCACATTCAAAACGACAATTAAAAGAACAACTTTTTCTTTTTGTTACTTATGTTGCTCTAACCAAAAATCAAACTAATTAATTACATTGTTCATGTTTGTAACGTGACAAAATGTGAAAAAAAAGAGAAAAACTATAAGCGACACGGATCTCATTTTGGCACATAAAACAGACAGAGGTGCATTTACTGACCTGTGGAGACGCAGATAAGCAGGTAGGACAGAGAGGTGTGAAATTTGTGGATGTTGCTGAGCGTCTCGGGCCAGATCACCGCGCTGTAGAGAGATACACACACAGGACGGATTAACGACTCTGGACCTGAGTCAGACAGACAGCGGCTCATTTAAGTAAAGCCTTTTAAAAACCTTCTTCCCCCAACAACAGACAACAATGCTTTCAGGGGATGCTTTAAAGGTACGGCGCCTCTCTGAGCTGTATACACCAGAGGTATTTTCACTTCACAACATCGTTCCTCTGTTAACCCTTTAGCCAGCATTGCAGTGAGAAGTAGCTCTTATAATGAGCTTGGCAGATGCACAGTCCAACAAATGTTTGCTAATTACTGCTGGCTAGTCTGAAGGAGCTGAGTGGTGTAGTCGTAGGGGAAAGGTTCTCTATGGATTGGAATCTGGGAAGCTTAAGTCCTCCAAAGAGGCAAAGCTAGGTCCAACCAGGTGTTTTGCACAGCTAATTGGTTGCCATGGAGATTAAAGGATTTCTCAAACATGCATGAAAGAATCAAGGCAACCCTCCAGGTCCGTTTTTGACGAGGGAATAACATTATAACACAACATAAAAGCTAAAAAAAAGTCAATTTTACATGATACCGCCCCTTTAATAGCTCAACATTTTGTGTGTGTGTGTAAACACGCCACAGTGAAAGCTTGGCTCTAAACCGTACCATGCGTTAATCAGTCATTCCTTCACATTTCTGATTCAGAAATTAAAGAAGTAATTACGTTACTGCTGACTCTTAATGTGGGGAAATGAGTCATGTGCGTTGATTCCCCGCCCCTCTTTTGATGCTTTCCCAATAGGAAATCAGGTTTTTCCAGTTGATTTTTTTGTCTTTTCTTATTCTGTCTGGAGCTCAGAAGTGAAAACACCAACAGCACCAACAACAGAAGCAGCTCCGCGTGTCCCTCCCCACCTAAGAATGTCATTGTCCCAGTCCAAGCATGGCCTTCTTCTTGTTCTCCTGATTGCCACAGACTGTCACTGCTACACACACACACACACACACACACACACACACGCACACACATACACACACACACATTCTCCCACACATTGTACATCATGTGAACCGGGAACAAGACAATGCCATCTCAGTGTGGAGCAGCGGGCGAGTGAATGGATGGAGCTGTCACTCACCAGGTCAGAGCCCAGGTCCCGGTCAGCACTGAGTGCACCATGGACACGGACAGGTTCTTCCACTTCCAGGAGCGGAAGGCGTCCTGCCGGACCACCGTGGGGATGGGCAGCCTCTGCAGCAGCTGGTGGGCCACCCTGAACAGCAGAGAGCAGACCAGCACCGCTGGGCCAGGGTGGCCCTTCAGCACAGACAGCAGGGCCTCCATGCTCTTCTTTACGTCCCTGCTCCTCTAGAATTCCAACAGGAGCTGTTTCCTTTTGTTGTTGTTTGTTTTGTTTATTTTTTCAAAATTAGATGGATTCCCTCCGTTTGTAATGGGGCGCGTGGTGCAGGAGAAAAAGAAGAGGAGACGATCCTCCGCTCAAATCACCGCACGGCGGATATCTGGCTGATGCCGTCTCGCGTTTTTACGCACAGGTCCAAGTCCGGGTCCGGCAGGGGATGGAGGCGAGGGACAGAGGGGGGATTCCGTGTCGGATCATTCCAGTGGGACGGCGGTGGTTTTCTCCACGCCGCGCTTCGTAAACATGACGAGGCGAGCCGCGCTCAGCTCGGCTGTCCGTGCAGAATGACGGAAGAAAAGGAGGAGGGAGGAAGGCGATGGGGGTGGGTGGTGTCGCGGCTGCTCCCTAGGCTCGCAGGAACAAGGAGGGGCAGACACGCCAAGATTATGTTACGCAAGGAATAAACTCCCAAAAACCAAAGCTGCTGTTGCTGGAATGTGGTTCAGAAATATGCTTGTCAAAAATAATAACAAAAGGAAAGAAATGGCATCAGTGGAAATCGTTCAGAAAGAATGATATGCGGTGATCATGGGCCGCACGTGACGCCCTTACAAGGTCCGAGCGTGTTTGGGTCATTGGGTTTTCTCATCAGAAACAACACCACTGAGTTTCCATTACAAATGCGCGCAAATCCTTGTGTTCTGCTAATGTCAAAAAACAAACAAGCAAACAAAAAACGACACAATTTTATAGTTGTGGCGTTTCCACTATAAGAAATTAGATTAAAATCACATGTGAATAAGATTGTTCACGCGATAACTCATTAAAAATCACGGCAGCGGCAGATGTAAACAGTTACATGAGATATATTCATAACTCAGCTGTGGCGCTAGCGCCTATTATCTATCAACCAATCAAAGGAGACATTGGAGTCTCTTTCAGGCGGATAAGCCTTATATTTAGGAGCGGCTAGGCCTTGGGGGAAATAGTAGTCGGCGATTTTACTGAAGAGCTATGGATTCAACACTTTAATATGACTCTCCGGGACAGTCAGCTACACACTGTCAAGAGAAAAAAATAAACCCCATGCTGAATTATTCGTTTTCGGCAGTAGTAACATCCGGTTACCTCTCGTGACTCATGTGATGCGAAAAGATTGCGCTGAGAAACCAGCGCAATCTAAAATTGTATCGAAAAACGTGGATTTTTTTTTCCATTAAAAGAATTTATTTCCATAATTTCAACTTGGAAATTAGAAACACAGATATAGTGGCATAAATAAAGAAGCGATTTTAAAAAATTGTCAAATCTTTTTCAAATTTTTGACAAAATATTTCATCTATGTTTGTTTTATCTTTAGAAAACAAATATAGATGAGAATTGATCCAAAGTCATAAGAGGTTTGGAGGGGAAAGGTTCCGATTTTTAACTGATTGTTACCAAGTCCATCATCCTGTGAAGAAGGAGTACTACCAAATTATAATTTATACCTTATGATATGACTATTTCAATATCATACGTCATTAATTTTTAAAACGGGAAAAAAAATTACAGAATTGATTTATTAAATGTAGCCGAGTTTGGCTTAAGAACTATTACGTTTAAGGTGTTCATACACTTCAACATGCTCATGGAGTCGGTCTCTGTGGTTGCACATTCTGACCACCAGAGGGCAGCGCAGTGCTTAAAATTGATTACCGTTTTCCCAAGGCTGTGCCTCAATTAAATGTTATGACTTTGTTTCAAGAACATCATTCAAACTGTCAACTTCACCCATCAAATTCAGTGGGCGGGACAAGGACAACATTCTATAGAACCTGGCATCTGATTGGCTGTCAAGACGACTTCTTTCAAATTTGCAATGACTCTGAACAGAAATAACTTCATCCATTTAAATTGCTTCAATTTGTTTACCACAAACTTAACAGTAAAGACACATCTTAATTATTGAACGACTTATTTATTTATTGTGATTTGGCATTCTTCACTCTCCATAACACACAGGCAGACACATCAGTGTGATGCTTGTAAAGGGCTTTGGATTAAATTGGATTTTCTAAGGAATGTTGCCACGACTATTTTAAACAAATACGGATGACTAAATTTGTGCAGTGACGTCACAAGATAGTTTGTTTGTGAAAGATAAAGTGTGGAAGATGCCAAAAAATTAGCAAATGATTTTGGTAATTTGATTTTTTGTTTCCATCTGAAACCATTAATGATAACACAACAAAACATCTTGTCAGGCATGATCAGACCTGTGTAGGGATATGGAAAAATTTGTCTTTTTTTTCCAGTAAGATATTTTAAGTAAGATTTTACATATGAAAATATTTCTATTTCTTTTCTTTGTGTTTTACTTACATTTCCGACCACTGGTGAGTGGATGTCCCCCTGTTGCAGTGTTGTACATTTCAGTCCTTCGTGTTTCTGTTTCCCTAATTCATACAGGAAGTGCCAGTGAAGTTACTGGATAAGAAAGCTAAATAATTGTTTTGCAAACTAGTTTGTGTTCAGTGTTTTTTAAGTTTGTTATTTCAGTTTGTCATGAAGATTATACTATCAAAGGCAGTTACGTACAATAGTGATTCTGAGTATCTTCAGACTTATATTTGGAGTTCGGAAATGTGTTTATAGCCCTTTCATTTTGTAATAACATTCTCATTTACCCATCAGCCATTGTTTTCTGTTGTTATTTCTCCCTCTACGGTACACAAAACAAGTAGAGGTGAAGCATCCTATCGGATCATAGAAAGCTGAACTCGTGGAAGCCTCTTACAAACCTTGGACACAGTAATCACATTTTGTGTTTTATATGATTCCATGTTTGTATTTTATGTATTGTTTTTTTTTTTTTTACTGAAACTCATCTGCTTCAGGTGTTGACAACTTGCAGTCTGACTGCATGAACTCGAAAGTATGTCTGGAGTCTCTGAGTCAACTGGAAGGGAGCGACAATCCTTGAGTATTAGCCTTGGATGGCCTTTCTGCTGTCTGGTGATGCAAGGAAGTGCACCTCATTATTAATGAAATAAAGCAGTTATGGGTAGAGGGGGTGTAGAATTTTTTTTTCTTTAAATCATGTCATAAAATCATTCCCTTATCAAAAACACACTAACAGTGTTGATTTGATTGTGTGTTTAAGAAATCCTTGAATCTCCCATGGCAACCATTCTGGGGTGTCACTGCTCTCTCAAAGCTCAGCCTATTTCCACAAAGCTCCTCCTTGGAGCTGCAGTTTCAAGCCAGGCTTCTGCCTCATAGAGAATCTTAGCTCCTCTAGACTAGCGGCAGCAGCAATTAGCAAACACCCGGTGGGCTTATCATATGAACTACTGAGTCAGTCTTACACTCCTAAGAATGGTTGTATACAGAAAAATGGACTGTTGTGATGACATGCTAAGGGCAGAGTGTCAAAAAGAGCAGGAGCTTCTTAAAGAGACAGAGGTGTTAAATTACAAAGTGATTTTTTTGTAAAGTTATGCTTGATATATACACAGCATTTTTAAAAGCACTGAAGCTAACATCATTACTTGATTGTGCTAAAAGAAAATGACACTATGTCTCTGGAAAATACATAACACTGCCTCTTTAGTTTATAAAGAAAAACCTAAAAAATATCTATCTATCTATCTATCTATCTATCTATCTATCTATCTATCTATCTATCTATCTATCTATCTATCTATCTATCTATCTATCTATCTATCTATCTATCTATCTATCTATCTATCTATCTATCTATCTATCTATCTATCTATCTATCTATCTATCTATCTATCTATTAGATGGCAGCAAGGTTTCACTTGGGAATCAAACATCTGCATCTTATCACACCACCAGAGGGCGCCTTCCTCTTCAATCTTCTTCTGTGTCTTACTAGAAAACTCTTTGATGATTTATTAAATTGATTTCAAAACAACCTATAAGCGCTTGGCTTTCCAGCGGCTTCAAGTAATTCAGGACATGTCATCATGCTCCATTAGATGGTGTTTGTAACCTCTGCAGATGTTAGACCTGCCGGAACTCCAGGCGTGAAAGACGTGTCATGTAACATCCCCAGGCCCGTTGGAACAGAACAACCTGCACTAAATGTAATTCAACACTGAAGACTCGGTTTCCTGGCCGCCTCGCCGAGAAACGCCAAAGGACTTTCGCTCTCTTTGTCATTTCGAACAACAGAAACTTGTAATTTGTCAGGATTTCTGTGAAACTCTAGAGCAGAATGTTTCAGGACAGGCGCTGTTGTTCTCGGCTCGAGACGGTTTGATCTGTTGAGGAACTCGTATGTGTCCGGTTGGTTTGTGACACAATCGTATTGATCCTGTGGTCTTGTTTTACTTTTTTTGTGGAGGCTTTGATTTTCAAATAGAAAGAAAATCTGGACAATAAATTGATACAAGCAATTTATCAGTTTTGTTAATATAAATAATTCGAACTTCAATTTTTAATTAATTTTGCTTCGAATTATTCTGATTCTGAATCAGCGGTGCCCCCAAGAAGGGGTAACGGGCGTGGCCCCCACTTGAAATCTGCTGAAAAATGTCTTTAAATTATAGATTATTATTATTATTATTATTATTATTATTATTATTATTATTATTATTATTATTATTATTATTATTATTATAATACATTTTTTTAGCTGTCCTCCCCTAAATACTTTAGATATTTAAACTTGCTGAGGCTGCCACCTTTCTGATTAGGTTTGAAAATTCTGCTTAATAATGTGTTTCATTATCAAATAACTACAGTGGAATTATGGCTAACTTAATATCTAATGCTATTTATAACTGGAGAGTAATTCAAATTCCAATCTGAATTTCTTCTCAAATGATCAGTGATTAGAGAGTTAATTTAAGACTAATCTGATCATTCTTATTGGTCTGTTGTTGCATCTCTTAAACTTGAACTCATCAGTAAACTGAACAAAACTATGCTCAGTTAGCTCTCTGATATCTTCACCACACCCATGTATGGTTCTCAGACATTTTGGGGGGCAGCTGCTCGAAAGGAAAGAAAGGGTACTTACTGTGAGAATTAATACAGGCAGAGTTTAAAATGTGGGCACTTAATATCATTTTAAATCTAGAAAATGACAACACACTGTCAAGGAAACAAACTAAAAAAAGATTTCACAAGGGCACCTTTTCTTGTCCAGAGAAAAAGGAGGACAAACTAGAATAAGAAAATAATTAAAATAAAAATCCAGACAAAATAAAATAAACCGAAATTTGAGTTTGTCACTTGACAAAAATGAGAATGATCTCAAGAGGCATGAATATTTTCTTGAGATATTTATCAATATCTCAGGAACGCGTGCTCCCAACTGACACGCAAGCATGGGTTCCGAAAGTTTTCATTACCTTTAAAGTTCACGGTTCTGATTTATCTGCTGCTGAAACCTACTGTGTCAAATGTCAAGAGGGACTTTGTGACGTGTGTAAAAAAAAAACAGCCACCCACGACTTCCTGTCATTATTTTGAAGAAATCTCCAGAGATTAAAAAGATTAAGCTCCTCAGGCGTGGGCTCATACCTCATAATCGGCATCGGTTTCACTGTGCAGCTCGCTTCATTCCTGCAGGATGACTGAGCGGCGGGCCTGCTGACAGAAGGTTAAATATGTGACTGAGCGGGTCGGAGGAGTGGCACGCCGAGACCTTGAGGCTCCTTCAGGTGCTGCCATGCTATATTCCTGAGAAAGAGCAAACCATTGTTTGTGAAACTGGCGACTAATCTGACTTCCATCTGAGGAGATTCTTTTTTGAAAAAAAGAGAGAGAGAGAGAGAGAGAGAGAGAGAGAGAGAGAGAGGGATTGAAGAGAAGGTTCGGTTACGCGCAGATGATTGTTTGTGGCAATGCATGATTATTTCAGATTGATAATGACAGAGGAAGCATGTGCTTCACCACACAGAGCGGGCTTTGTCACTGCACAAAGCATTTATTATCCCATCATGGCAGACAGAAGACACTAGTGGTCGCAGACCCTCCTTCCTGCGTAGGAAATGGGGAAGATGCTTAATAATTACCAGGTATATGGAAGCAACACTCCAGAACTTGATGTCCCACTAATGACAAAATTACATCTCAACCTAACTTTTCACATAACCCGTTTATGTCCACGTGGGTCAGGAACATATTTCTCAGAAAGAGACATTTTGCAGACCTAAAGGCAGTCAATTGGAAGGTTAAAATAATGAGTAATTTTGAAAAATGGCTGCTTAGGTTGACGACATTCTGAAAAAATTTAAATTATACACTCACTAGAATGAAAATACTAGGTTTTACAATAATACGTGCTTTTATCTCAACTCGTCCCGACTATTACAAGGCTGGTTTCAGTCAGGCATCTGGGATGTCTTTATCCCTCCTATTTATATCTACATGCTCCTGCTAGCATGTAGCTTGTTTCTAGCTTGCTGCAGCTAGAAAGAAGCAATAAGATTAGTTACCATAGCTAAGCAGGTGATATACAGGTTTTCATTACGATGTCACCAGGTGACTCCAAAACAATCCATGCCCTGATCAAAGGCTTAGAACAAATTAATGTTCTAATGTTTTTGTTCCTGGCGTCCTGTTTGGTTTTTTGCTCCAAGGTTTTTGTTATTCTTTTTTTTTAAATTAAGCTGCAAACTCTACTTGCCACCTCTGCCTTTCTTTGTTTGGGTCCACCACCAACCACCGCACAATCATGACACTGTTGTAGTCGTATCAACCTTTCACATCATTCAGGTCTTTTGGTTCTACTTCCTGTCTGTTGTGACTTGCTGTTTTTAAATGTGCTGTATATGTAAATACATAGGTTTTGCATTTAGCTTTGACACCTGGACAAAGTATTGATTCGAATTTCCAGAGTCAGAATAATAACCCTGAGATCCGACCATAACACATGAAGGAGTTTTGTTTTTGTGTCTTGAACTTAGTCAAGAAACCTCATAATCGGCATCGGTTTCACATCATGATTATTTTGTACTGTATTTGTCGCAGCCTTATAAAGAGTATCAGTTGACACTCAAGGGAGAGTCAGAACCCACTGATGGAGAACAGTAGGTTTTAGTTTCATCGATGGAACAAGAGGTCAAGTTTGTGCTGATAAAATAGCAGATGTTCCTTGAGTTTTGTTCTTTATCTTGTTAAAAAGGTTTAGACCACACTTTCTTGGTGACGTTTTGTACCTTTAAAATGAAAACAGCACTACTATGTGGATATCTAAATGAATCTTAATAGACATTTTGTTAAATGCTATTTAAAGTATAGCCTGATGGACCAATGCCTATTCTCAGTCTACCTCTCTATCTCTCTCTCTTTCTCTTTTTCTCTCTCTGCAGGATCTGTTTCAGAGAAGCTTCCGGAACACGACTGTGAAGATTGTCAGAGACTCCTCACACCCTCTCTGTGAACTTGATGAACTGCTGCCTTTATGAATTGTGTGATTTCACAGAGGCAGAACCACCAGACTGCTGTACAACTTTCTACCTCAAGCTGTTGAAGTTTTGACACACTTTATATTATTGCACATTTTGTTCCAGCTATTTAATTCATTCTCCACAAATCTGTTGAGAATTTCTGAGTTTTTCTATGTAATTCTTAGTTATGTAATGAATGCATAGCGAAAAGCAGAGATTATCTCTCTTTTTTTTAACAAATATACTTTTAGGAGTCTTTTCTTTTATTTCTCCAGAAGAATAGGTTTTACGTTTACTTGAGCAATGATATCAGGAAGTATCATTACTCTAACTTGAGTTCAGTTTCTGGATACTTTATCCACTGCAAGTAGCTAAACCAAATAAAGAACAAACATGCTTTAACCAAAAATGTTTGAGACATTGACATATAATTTTAACATGAGATTTTTATTTTCTTTTTGCTGTTGTTTATTTCCACACAAGATTTGTTCTGTTATTTTCTATCTGCTGAGCTTGCTTGAGCTATTTTGAAGTTAAGTCAATAAAGTACATAGAGGATACTGTCACCATCCTCTGTGTGGTGGCAGTATCCTGTGTGGTGAAGTACTTATTCACCAGAATAAGTACTTTATTCTGTTTTAGCATATTAGTATATGTTTTAGGTTGAAGATGACTGATTTGAAAAAGTTTCTTCTGCCTGAATTTTTGTAATTATGTTAGTGTTTATTTTATTCCATAAATAGATAATAAATCAGATGTTGATGAACTGTTAATTAGAACTAAGGTAGCCTTTTTTACAAAATACGTTTTTTCCTCTTACTTGAATCATTCTTAAATAGCTGCCTTTTACTATTCAGTAAAGTAAAAGTATGCTAAATACTTTAGCATATTTTTACTTGGGTAAAAGATATGCTAAAATAATGCTTCTCTTATTTGAGTACACTCTTTGGTTACTCTGCCCACCTCTGGAATAATGAAAGGCAGTAGAATAATTAATTATTTATAAATTGCTGTACTTGCAACTGCCAAACCATAAAGAGAAAATGAAGCAAGAAAAAGATCCTCTGTTGTTGCCAATCCTAGAAAGGAGGAAAAAAGTATATCTTTTTGACTTTTAGTCCCTCGCTGGTTGCCGTAGTGCCGTCGCACGGTTGCCAGGAGACGGTTGGAGACGTTTGAGGCGCAGCGACGATGGAGAAGTATGAGAAAATCAAAGTTGTTGGGAGAGGAGCTTTCGGGTAAGCTCTGCTTTTTCACACACATTAACATTGCTTCGTGTTATAAACTTTTGTCTGCCTGAAACAATGGGGCTGTCCGGAGTTTATTAAGAGAGCCAGAAGTCGGTAAATGTCCACTTTTTCCCTTCAAATCCAACGGAATGTCTGTCTTCTGCTGAGAGGAAAAAGAGGGAGGAGAAAACGGAGCGCCCGGACATTAAGAAAAAAGTGAATTTTAGTAAGCAGCCATGATAAAACATGGCTATCTTTAGTTATAAAGACAGCCATATTTATATAGGGATTTGAAACTGCCTGCATATGGAAAAGTATTTACACCCCACTCTTTGATGGTACAACAGAAAGTACAGCATAATTAGCCATTAAAAGTAAAATGACATGTTTGTTATATGATTATTTTCCACAGAATAAATACCCCATTTACTCACAAATGAAGTCCCCAAACGACCAGAAAGGGACACGACAACTGCAATATCTTAAGCTGTCAAAAGTTCATCCAACACTGCTTAGTCGGTTAAAAATGGAGATTGTGGCATAAAACATACCTATTTATGGGCCAGGGAAGGACCAAGACAAGAAAGAATTAGGTTGTCATGTAGGCATGTAGGGAACAGCAGGCGTGGCGGAAGAGATGCAAAACGCCTAGAACTAACACTGCACACATCATTATGAAGATTGGTGGCGGTACCTTCACGCTCTAGTGAAGCCTTTTATCAGTAGTAACAGATATTGGTAAGAGTTTATAGATTGAGTTAAATACAGGGCAAAGCTGGACAAACTTGAATGGTTTCATTCAAAGAACAGCCCAGTCAAAGTCCATATAGGCACATATATGTACATGCTCTCCATCAAACTGAGCTGAACTTGAGTTGGTGAACGGGCAAAAATGGCCCCTTTGTGTGTAAAGTTGGAAGAGACACACCCCCAAAAGTAGGGCTGCGACTAACTATTATATTTGGAATCAATTATTCGGAGATTATTTGGACGATTGATTGGATAAAACAAAATTGGCACATTATGTAGATTTGTCAATTAACCACTTAGGCTTATTTCATACAATATTAGCAATACAAAGGTGCAAATAAACACATGATCCAATTATGTTTTTAAATAAGAAAAGAACAATTGCCTAAAGTAAAATAACAGCATTTTTGTAGTGTATGAATCCTCATTTGTAGATTAGTTGACTCATTACCAATTAATAATTGAACAGCAAAGGTACTTGATAGGGGATTTTGTTTTTCACAGAATTTGAAGCCGGTGAAGTTAAAACTAGGTCACTTTA
This sequence comes from Poecilia mexicana, assembly GCF_051168715.1. NCBI lineage: Eukaryota > Metazoa > Chordata > Actinopteri > Cyprinodontiformes > Poeciliidae > Poecilia > Poecilia mexicana. The sequence continues at coordinate 32,247,715 of NW_028263382.1, read as the reverse complement.
GGAGTTCTGGATAGAATATGTTTGCACATTTAAATTTTTTTAAATCTTAAATGCAGTCCATTTTTTTGCATAGTTTTGGCTTAGTTACTGCTCTGAGTGAGATGTTCTTTCAGAAAATGGGCTTCTTTTTTGAGTCTGTATTATCCATTTAAGAATTAATCGGTTACAAAATTTGTAGAAAGTTATTTCAAAGATTGATTAATCATGATTAATTCAAATCATCGTTTCAGCCTTACAAACCCCCCTCAAAATCTGGTTCTACAAACTCCACTCAGGCATGGAGGTCGACATACACTTTACCGGTTGTTTGATAAAATACTTTAAAGATTATGTTTCCCTTTCACTTAATATTTTTGCTACAAATTTGCAATGCAAAATTATCCAAAGATGGATTTGAAATACTTAAGTCAAATTTCAAATATTTAATCTCGTAGCAGATGTGCAAAACTTTTTTATTAACCCCGTTAAAGATTCCAAATTTACATCGGAAATCTTAGTTCAAGGGGAAAATAAACAATTGAGGAACTATTCACTCTAAGATAACAAAGAGAAACTAACCCCATTTTTTTCTAAATGAGATGCATCTGCTTCAGCTACATTCAGTCCCTTTGACTTCACCAAAACTGAGCTGCCACAAATCATCCTGCCCCTTCTTCTTTCATTTTTTAAATTTATTTTTTTGATGACATTTTTCTCGTCTCTTCTGATCGGTCAGGATCGTCCACCTGTGCCGCAGGCGCAGCGACGGGGCTTTGGTCATCCTGAAGGAGATCCCAGTTGAGCAGATGTCAAGGGACGAACGCTTGGCTGCCCAGAACGAGTGTCAGGTGCTGAAGCTGCTCAACCACCCAAACATCATCGAGTACTATGAGAACTTCCTGGAGGACAAGGCCCTGATGATAGCCATGGAGTACGCACCAGGTTCGCTCGCTGCCGGATCCAGTTACACCGCACTCTTTTGTCTGGGCAAACCAGTTTACTTTTCCCATGCCTTAGGGTTCCACACACAGACCACTTGAGTGCATCTTAACATCTAAGTCTGTGTGAAGTAGGTGTTTTGCAGGACTGTGTAATAAGGGAAATTACATAGCTTTGCACCGGTGATTCCACAGTTCTTTGCCGTAACTAGCTTCTTTACCCCCTGAAATCATCAGATTAAAAGCTTAAACTGTCTTCATTTTCAGACTAAGCGAAAAAAAAAAGCTTTGAATGCACTTTAAAAAAATGTTTTATTATCTTTCTGAGCAGTTAGATCACTTGACTAGGATTTTTAATGTTGGTCTGATTAATGATACCAAAATAATTTTAAGTTTTATGTCCCCATGTGCAGATCATTTACTGATTTAGCTTCTCGTGAGGTGTCTTTAATATTAGCTTGTCAATGTGTGTTTCTTTTAATTCTATTAAATAAAGCAAATAAGCAGATTATACGTCATTACAAAAGATGAATATGTGAAAAAAAAGTATTTTATATCCACTGTAATGTATGGTGGAGGATCATCTGATGCTGCGGACTTGATTCTTTGCTAAGATCCTGAGTAGTTTATTGTCCAAGTTCTGGTTTGTTCAACACTTTGGCCTGTTTTGAGCCCCAAACCCTTGTGAAAATTTAGGCCAAATTGGATATCCAATATTAATATTCTTGTTAAGCCCATTAACTTGCCAATTTAAAAAAATCCACAAAAAAAAACACGTTTTTTGATAAAATGGTGGTTTGTCGGCCATATCTAAATGCACATGTTTCTCAAAACTGTGACAGAAACACTTTTTTTCACACCTCACGAGTTATGGAATCAACAGTCGAAAATGCCAAAGAAGAAGACAAGAAGTGGTAGGAGAATGAGGGTTTGTTTCTTACTCAATGGAAACACCACAATTTTGAAATTTGTGTTTTTTCGACATTAGAGGAATATCAACAACGATTTGCACACACTTGTAATAGAATCAGAGCTACTGATGACTACAAAACACCATGTGACCGACCTCCTCCTCTCCCCCTCCAGAAACAAATGGCAACGGGATGGAAATAAAAATCGGTTATTAATATCAGCCCAGTTTTATTTATTACACCAAGACCAATGTGCTAAAAAATGACTAATATCGGCCGATTCAGATGTTAGTGCATCAATATATTGTGCATCTCCACCAAATCACTCCAATATAAATGTGGTAGATAAGTGGCAGTTATTGGGATATGAGAAGGTTTATCTTGTTTCTAAGCTGTTAATGGTTGATTCCTCCTTGTATTTTCTTAACGTGTTGCTTTTATTTTGTAGTGTCCTCTCTTTTCTATTGCAAGATACTTCTCTGATGGGTTAAAGTTCATATCTCTTTTGTAATTGGAGTTATAAAAGTAAAAATGCTTTAGCACAATTATAGCTCAGTTAAACTGCCAGATATTCATGTTCTAGGTTCTATTTCCTCTTAAGCTGTTCTGTTCTTACTGTCTGATTTGATTTGATATCCCTATCTCTCATACTCCAACAACATTTCATCTCTACAGTGTGAATGATGCATTCCCCTGCAGGTGGGACGCTGGCTGAATACATCCAGAAGCGCTGTAACTCCCTCCTGGATGAGGACACCATCCTCCACTTCTTTGTGCAGATCTTGCTCGCTCTCTACCACGTACACAACAAACTGATTCTGCACCGCGATCTCAAGACTCAGAACATTCTGCTGGACAAGCACCAGATGATCGTCAAAATCGGAGACTTTGGCATCTCGAAGATCCTTGTCAGCAAGAGCAAGGCGTACACGGTGATCTATAGCATATTTCAGTAACACGGCAGTTCACAGCAGTTTTTATGATGCTTCACATCATAATAACATCATACAGTCACCAATTGTGAAACAAATAACAGACTTTACACTTTGTCAATTGCTGTCATTAAAATCATCAGTACACATCAAACATATTGGTCAATGTTCCAGTTATTATGGTTCAAAAGTAACTCTGATCATTTAATTTAATCATTAAGCGTGGTTCCCAAATAGTCTGGAAAAGTCTGGAATTTGTTTTAGGCATTTTCTGTCTGTCCATCCATCCATCCATCCATCCATCCATCCATCCATCCATCCATCCATCCATCCATCCATCCATCCATCCATCCATCCATCCATCCATCCATCCATCCATCAATATGTATGAAGGCTGGCTGAAGGTGTCAGCTGATCCCTACCGCCGCTAACAGTGGCTGCTCTGTGTGTGTGTGTGCATGTGTGTGTGTGCAGGTGGTGGGGACTCCCTGTTACATCTCTCCAGAGCTGTGTGAGGGAAAGCCGTACAACCAGAAGAGCGACATCTGGGCTCTGGGCTGCGTCCTGTATGAGCTGGCCAGCCTAAAGAGAGCTTTTGAGGCGGCTGTAGGAAAACAATCCTTCATCCTGCCTTTCTTCTGGCTCATGCAGTCATAATAATCCTTCTGATTTATAATACTTAATACAGAAACTCCTAGTGTTCAGAAAGGACAGGAATCACTCCTAACCAACATGACTGCTACGCTTTTCCAACTGTGCACTGCAGTTGGTCTTGCATTCATTATTGAAACGTTTTGTTAAAGCTCGCATCTGTCTTCATGTAAAACCTGTTTTCTTTGTTTTTCCCTTCCAGAATCTTCCCGCCCTCGTCCTGAAGATCATGAGCGGAACCTTTGCTCCAATATCGGACCGCTACAGCCCAGAACTCCGGCAGCTGATCCTCAACATGCTCAACCTGGACCCATCCAAACGGCCCCAGCTCAATGAAATCATGGCTTTGCCCATCTGCATCCGGCCGCTGCTTAATCTCTACACAGACATTGGCAATGTGAAAATGCGCCGGTACGTAACGGACGAATAATTAAAGTAATTGCACTGATTTGGGACAAAGACTCATGAGTTGTTTTTTTTTCTTCCAGGATTGAGAAACCGCTGTCGACCGTTCAGCCACTAGGCAGACCAGGAGGAAGAGTTCCTGCTAACCGGACCAGAGGTTATATTAGACTTTGCATAGGCCGGCTCTCCCTCTGTGATTCTTATCGTTCCTGTTTTTTGTTCTTGGCGTTAATCAGATGCATCGGTGGGTTTGGGTTCAGGAAAGGTGCATTCTCTCCCGCTGTCCTCCGTGTATACGTGGGGAAGTGGGATAACGGCGCCTCTCCGGCTGCCGATGCTGAACACCGAAGTGCTTCAGGTCTCACTGGGCAGGACTCAGAAGATGGGAGTCACCAAGTCCGGCCGCCTGATTACCTGGGAGGTAAAACGGAGCCAGAGAAGCAACAGTTTTAAAAATATGTTTAAAAAACATATTTTCAAAAATATAAGTTACGTACTGCAGCAATCACTGAAGCAACACCTAAGTAGGACCAAAATATTCCAGACAATGCGTGATGGCGTGCGTGGCTGTGTGTGTGTGTGTGTGTGTGTGTGTGACCTGGTTCCAGGCTCCCTCTGTTGTGTGTGGAGAGGCCAGTCTTCCAGGCCTGGTGGATCAGATGCAGCCGCTGTTCATTTCCCGTTTCCTTGAGGGTCAGTCAGGGGTCACCATCAAGTCCGTGTCCTGTGGTGATCTGTTCACCACCTGCATGACAGGTGGGTCAGCTCTTTTCGCTTTGAACTCAACAGAGAAACTAAAAAAAACTGATAATTGGGTTATAGTCTCTTAACCTCTCACGCTGCAAGAAGTACTTCATTAATAACTGAGGCACAAACTGAAGGGGATTAAAAACTCATTATTCTGTTTTTTTTCTTCCCTTTTTTCATTATATTTTATTAGAGTGACACAGATAAACATTTCCTAAAAAGAGATTATGAGGATTCTGTTGGTCTGTGTAATCGTTCATGCCAGCTCATCGACTAAAAGTGCCGTTAATCTCCGGTTTTTATTTGCAGACAGGGGTATTATCATGACATTTGGAAGCGGAAGCAATGGCTGTCTGGGACATGGCAACTTTAATGATGTAACACAGGTACGCCTTCACATTTCTGTCCACATAGTTATTCAAATACATTAGAAAAGTGTAATCACTCAGTGAAACACTTTACCTAGATCCTGGGTGTGGTCTACTCTCAGAACAAAAACATAATTTGGGTCACTTTTTCTCCTCTGAAAACACCTGCTGTATTTGTTCGAGTTTATTGAATTTACTAAATGCAGATTTGGGTGCGTTAAAATCTGTCTTTGATTAGAAGTCATTGGTTGAATGCGGTTACATTTACTAAACAATTTTTAAAAATTCTAAAAGGCTGGCTATTAAAATATGAACATTTTTGTTTTGCATAACTTTTTTGTCCCTTAGAATGTAGTCTTAATAAAATAATTACTATTTCTGTCAACCGCTTTGATGGGGGTCCAGCTTTGTCAGATTCTGAAATTGCAGTCATGGTTCATAGAAAATCAATTTAGGGTCTGGAAATAGCCCCCAGGCTGCAGTTTGGACACCCCTGATACAGATTAATTACACACAGATGGATGTTTGAAAAGCCTTTATTCCTGTTAATTATAATTATGACGATTTTCCACTTATAGCTAATGAAAATATGACATTTAATATTGGAATATCACATCACACCATTAAAAAAGACATTTGTAATACAGAGATACGGTCGTTTTCAAACGGTACTATTAATCTAACAAGCCTCCTCTGAACGTGTATTCTAATTGATTGAATTTGACTGTAAATCATTAATTGTTCCCTGATTTCAGCTGCTTTTTTCTTCTTATGATAATAAAATTTTCAACACTCTACTGGGGAGTCAGACAAATATATATACATGTAGAGCATTAGAAAAGAAAAAGTCCTTTTAACTGAACATTTTAAACCCATTTTACTGACAAGTTTCACCTCAAGCTCTTCTGTTCACACTCGATTTCACTTCGTTGCTCTACATCCACACTCAATACGTTCTGTTTGTTTCAATTTACCGCTTTGCTTGACCTTCTTCTGCACATCAACTCATCCATTCAGGATACAGCATGTGATACCTGCATCATCTCTTTTTTGTGTTTGTGTGCGCAGCCTAAGATTGTGGAGGCTCTCTTGGGCTATGAGTTGGTCCAGGTGTCCTGCGGAGCTTCTCATGTCGTCGCTGTGACCAATGAAAGAGAGGTGTTTGCTTGGGGAAGAGGAGACAACGGTACAACAAACAAACCACTTGTTTTTTTTTTTAAGGTTGTTTGAACACCAGCGATTTACGACGATGGCATGATTGTTGGCTCTCTGACCTGAAGGTCGCCTCGGCCTGGGCACCCAGGACACACACAACAGTCCCCAGCAGGTGTGTCTGCCTGCAGAGTTGGAGGCTCAGAAGGTGGTGTGTGGCGTGGATTGCTCCATGGTTGTCAGCACGCAGTGGAACATTCTGGCATGTGGAAGCAACAGGTTGGTGCTCTGCCTCCCTGACCTGAACAATGACTTGCTCATTTTACACCCTGCAGACTTGTGTTTATGTTATGAGGGAGTGTGGGATGGAAACGGATTAGGTTTAAAGAAATAGTTCATCTGTGTATAACCTGTGAGACAGCATTCTCCAAAACACTTTCTGCTGACAGGATGTAGATATGTGTGTTAGTAATGAGGAGTGAGAATGAGGTCTGGTGTAACACTTAACTTCTGTTACGTCTTAAGTCTGTGTTTAATAATCACTGTGAGTGTTATATGACTTTTGGACATTTAATGTGTATTTAAATGCTGATCAGAAATAGCCAATGAAAATGCTCAATTCAGATTTTTTTTTTGCTTTAATCGAATATGTTTGATTTATTTTCTTATTTATTTATATTTTTTTGCATGGTTGTTTATCCTTTTTATGCATCAATTATGATCCTTCATCTCAGGATTTTTTTTCCAAACTGTTTTTGATTATTTTAAAGCATAAAAAAGAAAAAAAAAACTGGGAAAATTTTTTGTAAAAATATACATGTATATATTTTTTAGGATTTTTTGGTGATGAGTTGTAATTGTCTCCAAATACAAAATTGCTATTTGGAAAATGCATAAGTAATATTTTAGTCTTTAGGGGTTACTTGATGTCGCAATATTTTTTCACCTGTAAGAGCTTTCTACGGTAGAAGGAGGAAGTGGATATTCCTGAGTTGCTTTTTCATCTCTCTGCCATGTTGGATTTAACAAAAATATTCTTGCATTGCAGTGGATGGCCGGTAGTGTATTTCATGATGCACTAGTGGACTCTAAAAAAAGAAAATTAAAAAACAGGTCAAATTATTATAAAATTCATGCCTGTGGTGCATGTTACTTACATGAGACTGCATATAAGTAACTTTTGTTGAAAATTGTTTTCGCTTCAGGTTCAACAAGCTTGGTCTGGACATGATTACAGCTGGGGAGGAACCGAATCATGTGAATCAGGTTGAAGAAGTTCATTCTTACACTCCGGTTCAGTCAGCCCCACTCAACTCTGAGAGGATAGTTTACGTCGACATTGGAACAGCCCATTCTGTTGCTGTCACAGGTTCAAAAATCTAATATAATGATCACATACCTGAAACAGATTTGTCCCTGCAAGTGTCTGACCTTGTTTAGGTGTATGTATTTCCCACAAAAACGAAACGCGATCACTGTTGATTGAGTATGAAGAAGTTTTGATCTCATCTGTTATTTAAACTCCTGATTTTTCAGCTGTCCACTTTGTTAGAAATCATTTCTGCGTTTTGTCCGTTTTGCTCTCAATATGCAGAAGAGGGCCGGTGTTATACATTTGGCAGCAACCAGCACGGTCAGATGGGCTGCAGCTCCCGGCGCAGCAGCCGTGTGCCCTACCAGGTGCTCGGCCTGAAGGATATCACCTCGGCCGCATGTGGTGACGCCTTCACCCTGGCCATTGGAGCTGGTGAGGGAATGATCTGTGTAGCTTTTTTAACGGGACAAAAATCATAAACTACAAGCAAATTTAACAGCAAGATTTAAACATTTGTTCTGGTCGATTCATTCCCAGGGTTAAGAGTTACTCTTTATAGGGTTTAGGGTTTAATCGTAAGGCTCATATTTAATCTTGTATATTCTCTGACTTCTTTTTTCCTTGTGAGATTTTTCTGTCAGGCGAAAGTTTGAGTCGTGCGCAGACATCTTTATTAGCTTCTATAGCTAAAAGCGGTTGAAGCTACCTGTAACTAGCGGCTAATATACCGTGCCATCTAGCTGGGCTGCAGCGGGACTCACTGTCAGCCCTGTAGTTTCAAGCCTCAGACTGGCCCACTTTTAGAATGACCTATCATCATTAAAATCATGTAATTATAATCTTACATGTTAAGTCCACAGTAAGGTCTTGAAATTCTGTATATTTTTCTATAACATTTCTAATTCAGTGCAGGTAATTCATTGACTTGATTGCACAGTGGTTTGCTTTACCCATTTCATCGTCCTCATTTGACGTTGCTAACCGTGAGTTCGTTTTTGTGAAAAAGTTGCAGTGTACATGATCAACCCAGTACCATGAATGCACACCAGGCCGATTTTTAAAAAATGTCATATTGACCTACTGAGATTTGCCCAGAACCTCCCAATTAGTCAATTCGTGCCTGTTAGCTAGCTAATTAGCAGTTTGTCTGTCATGGGTGATGGGCTGGATGGAAGACGGCTGCAAGCAAAAGCCGCATGGTGTGAAACAAAGAGGCAAAGGTTTTAACATTTTTCAATTTTCTTGCATCTTGTCTTAACTCAACTCCAAATCAGAACAACAGAGTAAAGGAAAGTGCCAAAAACACACAATCTCTAAACCGTAACATCCTGTAATCTGGGATTGAGTGAAGCCCCCTAGTGGTTCACCACAAAGTGATATTAAAATCTGTTTGATATTCTAAGAACTGTCCCTGCGTGCAGATATTTAGTCATTCACCAGCAAACTAGCAACACCTCCAAAACAAAGGTGATTTGCTGAAATGGACAAAAGAACTACTTTCTTTTTCTCCCTCTTCTGTTGTTACTGGTTTCTATGTGGTTCACAGGGCTTGTCGAACCTAATTAGACAAACCCATTTATACACTGGAACTGTCCTTTTACCATGTTGGCCCTTAGATGGGTAACAGATGTCTTTTGTCTGTAAGTTTTGTTGTTGCAGTTGGGTGTAAAACAGTAAAAAGCTGTTTTGTGACAGCGAGTGGCTCCCTGTGGAGAGGCCAGCAGTGCCTGTAGGTCTTTCTTTGTCAAAGAAGGACTTTGTTCAGCTCAGACTTCCTACAGATAGAGCCATTATGAATCCACAGAGCTGTCAGTTAAAGATTTGAGTGGATTAGCCCCTCAAGAGGAGGTTTTCCTATTAATTAGACGATCAACTCTTCTTTTTTTGGTGTTTTTTCTGGCAGAAGGTGAGGTGTACACGTGGGGGAAGGGGGCCCGTGGTCGCCTCGGAAGAAAAGAAGAGGATTGTGGGATACCGAAGCCGGTGCTGCTCGATGAGAGCCATCCGTTCACAGTGACATCGGTGGCCTGTTGTCATGGCAACACCCTACTGGCAGTCAAACGTAATATTTTTTGCTTATTGCCCCAACTTAAGAAACGCCGTGGCGAAATGCGACTAATCTGATTAAAGGTCATCTGAACTGCAGACAAGCATCTTCGGACAGAGTCAAACGCGTGTATACTTCTGCCATATCTGCTGCTTCTGGAGTTCATTTTGGACTGAAAGTATCTGCAGCGTTACAGGACATTAGCGTTGCAGCGGTCAACTCACCTCCAGACCGAGCAGCTTTGTTTGAAACTCTGAACTCTGAGACACAAACATAGTGACCTCTGGAAAAGACTCCGACACAAAGTCGATCCATGACCAGCTTGTTTTTGTGTGACATGTGAAAGAGAACAAAGCAACAGTTAGTCTAAAAGGGCAAAAAAGTAGCAGAGTTTGATGTATACAGCATTTCTATACCACTCCTTTAACATATTTTGTACCAAAAAAACTTTGGGTCCGTATCGTCCATCACTGCATCGTTCACCAGCTTTCTTCTATTTGCTGAACAAAGTCATCCCCACCACATGATATGAGTGAAAGGATTTAGATCCAAATGAACACCACACTTTAAGACATTTATTGGTCAAAAGAAATTAATTCTACATCTAATGTTCTTCCATTTTACAATTGAGTGATTTTTGTATTTGTGTCTCTAATTTCAACTTTGCAATTGTGAAAAAAAAAGATGTTCGTCTTCGCCACTGGCTCACTTCTGTTGCCAATCTGTACGGTGCTATGTACATACTGGTAAAAAAAAAATAAATTGGCACTACGGTATAAGATATGCGATTTTCTTGTCATGACACACGTCTTAAATTTCATTTATAGTGGTGATAAAAAGTCTAAAATTAGAGTTGTGCAAGCCTGCAGAAACCCTGAATAAAATGCACTCACATTTTTGGTTTGAATGCGATGGAGATTGAAAGCAGTTAAGGTGTGTGAATACTTTCACAACATAGTTTTGACATTTTAGTCCTTTTGAACTTATTGTTTTAAGACATTATAGCACCTCTGATTTTCAAACTCATATATTACAAAGAAAATGCAGATTCTGTAAAAATCTTGATGCTAATATCTTCATCACTTGGCTTCTTTCAGATGTACTAACTTTACTTCTTTTGTGTTTCAGCTTTGTTCGAGGATCCTGGTTCCAGATGACTTTGAGCTGAACAGATACGATGGAGACCTTCCCTAGTCCCTCCTCACTCCTCCTCTGCATCCGGTCCATTTGTGTGTGTGCTTTTTTCTAACAAACAAATATTCGTTTTGGTTTATTGAACACACACAGGCGGTCAGAACCAGTGGGAGGAAACAGGTGTATCGCACTCCATTCACGCCAAAGGAATGTCGCAACACTGATACTGAAGCTGGATTACTGCAGTTCATTAGGCCGCTTATCATGTGTTGAGTGATTGTCTTCCCCCACGTGCGGCTTTTCTGCCGTGAAAAGCCAGCGAAAGTCAAACAGGTTTTGTTCCCTCTTAAGACGGCCGGATGAATGAGACGAAAAGACTGAAAGATGAAGTCAAGAGACGAGAGCGCGAGGAGGGGAGTTGGGTTTTTGGGCTCTTTATTGGATTAGTGCTGCAAACACAAACAAGCAGCGTTCAAACTAGATAATGAGGAGGGAGTGGCGGGGGGGACGTAAGGGGACACGTTACCCAGCTTGTTCAGACACATTCACAAATTCTTCAGAACGGAGAATAGCAGCCTGTAGAGTAAACAGGCAGCTATTCATGCCACCGCCAGCGGTAAACAACGTACTACTACCGCCGTTGTTTTCATTCCACCGTAGGAATTTTTACTGGCTGAACAGCTGAGACGGTTTTCACGCCATAGAGACCAAAAATGGTGAGAGGCAGATAACATCTTTCCGGCTTCAAGTACATACCTCCCATAGAGTTGAAACCAGATATTTGCATGTACTGAATAAATAGGCACAAGCACATTTTTTGTTCTTTTTTCTCAGTGTCTGAAGTTAAATCAGACCAAACTGTCCTTCTTCTAGGTTACTTAGAATTACCCAAATTATTTCTATTTGCTCAATGCCAGAAAACTTGGTGAGAACATTTTTTAGAAATTTTTTTGTTTATTTTTACTTTCTTCAAATTAGAAAATGTACGTATATTTGATCATAGATGACTGTCTTTTTAAACTGTAGAACTTAAATTTGAAGAAAAAAAAAATCTAAAATGTTTTCCGACATTTTTAGCAGACAGAAATAATTTTGGTATTTCTAACTGGCCTGAATCAAGAAAAGTTTGGTCTGATTTAACTTCAGACAGTGATGAGAAAAAAATGTGCTTGTGTCTTTTTATTCAGTGTATGTAAATAACTGGTTTCAACTGGATTTGTGGAGAAAAAAAACAGATTAAAAAGAATAAACAACTTTGGTTTCTGTAGATCAAAAACATCTGAATTTTTAAAGACAAGTCCCCCCCAGGGCAGAACGAGCGTCGAAAACTTCCCGTCTTCATCTGATAAGAGCTGATTAGAGACAAACTGAAAAAAGTAAAACACTGTGAAAGAATAGGGTCTCTGGGTTATTTAATGAGGCTTCAAAATTAGTTAAATAAAACTTACAACCTGATTAATTTTACAAAAAAACAGCAATAGAACAGTGTGGAAACTATCTATAATACATTAGATTACCACAGAGTCGTATTTATTATGCTGGTGATTAATGTTTAATACCGCTGCAGCTGGTAACAGTGAGTAGATTAAAGTTTCATACTTCAATCTTTAAAGGTGAATTATTGATTCCTAGTTAATTATGTCATAATATATTCATTTGAATGCTGATTAGTGAGTTAAGCAAAGTAAAGAAAATCTTTTTTCATGTGAAGTAGAGCATGAGTAAAAAGTATAAAACAGCATGTTTTTGAACTGCAGAATTAAAAGTGATTTTGAACATTGGTGCAAATGAAGCATTTTTGACCTTTTTTTTATAGAAAGTTGAGAGTAGAGAAAAAAGAAGAAGGATGTGAAATGTTAGGTGTAGTGGTTTAATAAAAAAAATAACACCATAAGAGAATTTGTTAATAAAGTTTGCTTTGTTCAAACACGTTGCATTGCAAAGTATTTATTTTAGTATTTGGTCACTTAAAAACACAAATGGTAATTTTAACAACAAAAGTAGTTCAAAACTGTAACTCATATCGTCCAAAGTTGTTGGCTGATGGGAAGAAGAATCTCCTGTCTGTATTTTGGCGGATATGAAGAATGAAGATGCTTAGAACAAATCGATTTGTGGATGTGCCATAACTTTCTCTAGCTGGACAGAAATAGAAATTAAGTTATTCCCTGAAGAGGAACAATCTAGTCATCTTCAGTTATTACAACTAGAAACCAACAATCAGGCCCTAAATCTGGGTGTATTAATGTACTCTGACCTGAACATTCAGAGTCACATAAGAACAGTTACAAAGTTGGCCTTCCATCACCTGAAAAGCATTTCCAAGATTAAAGGACTAAAGTCTCAGCGAGATCTAGAGAAACTCATCCATTCATATTGATTTTCTGCAACAGTGTCTTCACAGGTCTGCCCAAAAAAATCAAGCTGTAGCTGATCCAGAACGCTGCTGCTGACATTTTCACTAAAACCAGGAAGACATAGAACATCACCTCAGATTCTTCCACTGGATCTCTGGAGCTCAGAGAGTAGACTTTAAAATACTGTTGTTAGTTTATAAATCGTTTAAGGATTTAGCACCACAATACATCAAAAACCCGCTGTTGTGGTGTCAACCTTCCAGATTTGAGTGGTCTGGAAGGTTGATACCTCCAAACAATGGAGAAGCAACATTCAGCTTTTATGCACCACAAATCTGGAACAAACTTCCAGAAACCTACAAAACAACTGAAACACCGAGTTCCTTTAAGTCAAGGCTAAAAGTCCAACTGATAATAACTGAAACATTGATCAATGTTCATGATTTTAATTATGACCTTTGACAAAATGTAATGTGTATTGCTTGTTTCATAATTGATGACTGTATGACATAAAGTACTCTGAACTGCCTTGTTGCTGAATATATGCTGTACAAGTAAACCTGACTTATACTCCTCAACCACCTTCATATCTTCTCCCATGATGGGAATGGTGAAACATCTCAAACATTTTTCCTGCTTTACCCCATAAAGTAGTTAAAACTCAGTCAGACTGGATGAACGATATTTGCAAACATTGATTCTTCACCTCTTCAGATTTCCAGTTGGATTTAGGTCTGGACTTCAGAACATGTTAGCATTCTTAGATTTAAATTCTTTCATTGTAGCTCTGGCTGCATGTTTAGGGTCATTGTACTCTGCTCTGCTTTCAGAGCTCTTTGGTTCCTATAACAGGTTTTCTTACACTATTACCCAGTAATTAGCTCCATCACTCTTTCCATCAGCTGAAGACTATCAGGGATAGTTCCATTTTTTGTGGGGCTCCTAATATCCTTATCTTTTTTGCTGTTGTTTAGATGAATTTGTGCTTCACAAACATTGTACTTTACATAAAACTCATACGCCCAAATTATGTGATTGGTTATTTTAGAGTTATTTATTTATTTTTTACAATACAACAAATATTCAAGTATTTGAAAATTATGAAGTTACAATCAAGTACGTCTAAATGTGTGGTCCTAATACGACAAAGGTGAAAAAGTTAAAGTCGTATGAATACTTTTGTAACGCATCGGAAAAAATACCACAAAATTTTAATTTACTGATCCTAAGCTTGAGGTGTGTGTTTTTGACCGATATGAATTCTTTCTCCCAGCTGCCAGGCTCATGTTCTTCCTCGGAGACACCTTCTTTTTCTGAGGACATGGCCCCGCTGCCATTGTTGTCCTTGTCCCGGTGATGTAATGGTGATGTAATCCGGAGCCAATGCAGCAGGTAAAAGAAGATCCAGATGTGTGGGGTTGAGCGCTGGTCTGCCCCTGTTCCTCCACCTCACATCTGCGGTGTTTGTCTTTTAAATCAGCTGTAGCAATGTCAGCTGGAGGGGATTTAAAGCGCACAGGTGCTGGATTTTAACAGAAATCACAAAGATTAATATTTAGTTTGTGCATTTATCCGTCACTAGAGGGCGTAGTTGTCCCTCTTTAACGTCTGCATGAACGTATTTGAGTCAAAACATGGCTTTTTATTTATTATGTCTCATCTGGGTTTTTTTTTTTTTTTGCTACGTTTTCTCACAGGTGAGCGTATATGACACTGTTCGTAGGGTGAATATGAGCAAAAAAAGTCTAATTAAAGATCCCGGAGGAGAGGCAACGGAGGTACAAGGCGACTCCTCCCGCTCGGAGGAGGAGGAGGAAGAGGGGAAGGAGGAGCTGCGTGTGCACCTAAACACACGGTGAGGGTAATGCATTGTGTTCAGTGTGTCAGTCCTGCACGCAGCGCAGTCAAGAGAGCGGCCCAGCCGGTCAAAACAAACCCAGCGGAGGGGAGGTATCGTTCCTGCGACTGCGGCTGTCCTCTATCGGCAAAGAGCGGCGGCGGAGGACGAGAGCTCCGTAGCTTTGACGTGAGCTGCTCTTCGGCTTAAACGTCCCCCCAAACAGCTCCCTGCTCCCAGAAGGGAAAAACAAAACAAGAGGGCATCAGCTGTACCATTTTTTTTTGTAACCCGAAGGCCCCGAGAGAGGGAGAAAAAGCGACCGCGAGCCCCGCAGACATGCCCGGCTTCGACTACAAGTTCCTGGAGAAGCCGAAGAGACGCTTCCAGTGTCCGCTCTGCAGCAAGGCGATGCGGGAGCCCGTCCAAGTGTCCACCTGTGGACACCGGTTCTGTGACACCTGTCTGCAAGAATTCCTCAGGTAGGGTCTCCGTGTGTGTATATAGCGTATATATATATATATATATATATATATATATATATATATATATATATATATATATATATATATATATATCTCCAGTTGTCTGCAGGTGATATTGTACCCTGCTTCTGTTTGGCGCGAGCCTCGGTAAATAAAGGCTCGTGAAGGTGTGTCCTGCACACCTATTTTTATAGTTAGTCAGTCTTTTGTGCTTCTGCACAAAGCAACTGGACAACCCGAGGCCTGGTGAGCAAGCAACCGACTGTAATTTCACTTTATTTATTGATTTTTTTATTGATTTTTTTTTCCCCACATGTGCAAAATAGCTGGAATTAAGCTATTTTCCTGAGTTACTGTGCGCTGCTGCTGGTCGGGTTTTTTATATCTCCCAATATAATCTGTAGGTTGAGATGATTCTGGAGTTTGCAGCTCTCTTGTTGTGGTGCTTGTGTCCTGCAGAGGCCCCTGTGTCCTCATCCCTTGCAAAGGATGGCTCAGTTAGTAGTCCCTGTGTCTGAAATTAGACAAGATCTTTTCTCCTCAGGAGGGGGGAGTCAGAGGGGGCCACTCTGAGGGGACCTTTCACTTTGGGGTCATGACTACAAGAGACCTCCTCACCCTCCTAATCTGCTCCACACTGAAGTCTGTGTTAAGACTTCTACAAAGACAGCCTTTGTTTTAACAGTTTTAAAATGGCACCCTCAATAATTATCTCTCTACACTTAAAGGAGATTCGCATTATACCTAGAACTAGAGCCGTATAGTTCACATGTGTCCCTTTTCACATTAATCCGCCACATCGGTCTGTCAGCACATCTCTGCTATAGAAGGAGCACATGTGACTTCTTGTTGTCTTTATGGAGGGTTTAAAGGCTTATTTCCGCCCCCCCCCCCCTGTCTCCTTGCATGAAGGCTCGGTTCGGTCTCTTAAAAACTCTTGGAAAAGCACAACTTTGTTGTGGTTAGAGTCAAATCTTCTTTTCCCAGAAACCAAATTTTTGAGTTTGAGTTTTGCGGCTCAGGCTTTGACCTGTAGATACAGATTTGGCTGACACGAGAACATTTAGGGTTCTTTCCTCAGGAAAAGCAGAAGTTTGCGGTTGCGAGAGAACAGCTGCTCTAAAACAAAACTTGACTTCAATTTTCTTTGTAATTTTCTTTGTAAAATTACAAAGAGTGATTACAAAGTTTGACAGGTTTTGTAGTGTTGTAGTGAAAACCTCTAGTCTAATCCGAGTCATAACCAAAGACTTTGAACATGCATTCTTAAGACAGTTCTAGAATACGGGGCTAATTCAGCTAGCATTGCTAAAATAGTTGTCACTGCTTTGGATAATTTTGAAAATGTTGAACCTGACCTTAACTTTGACATATGAAAATGTATTCTTAATTTAACAAGCTCCATAACAAATACAGATAGAAAACTCAAAATAAGTCTTGCTCTCTCTCACTCTTTTGCAGCCTGAACGAACCACGGGCATCGAACAACTTATTAACGTCATTAGCATCCACTCGAATAACCAAGTCTTAATAACAAAGTCTTTATTAAGTCTTCATCGTAGAGTTGAACTTTAAGCGTCTAAAAGTTATTTTTATTGAATGAGTCATGTATAGATGTGCAGACGGCATAATTTGAATCATTTTATAAACAGAAAATCTTGTCTGAAATAAAATGCTAACAAATTGCTATGTCCTGATTCAGTTAATTACTTTAACTTTGAATTCCACTTTAGGAAGCTCGTTCACTTAAAACAAAACGATAAGTTGTGGACACTATATCGGGAAATACCAGCAACTGAGACATGGACCTCACCTGTGCTGACTCATACCTGACTGTCAGTGATAGATTAGAAGGATTAGCACAGAAAACATAAACAAGATGTTTGCAGAACTGATAGATGTTAAATTTGACATTTTATTTGTAATTCTTGTTTTCTTTTTCTATTTTTTAAATACTTTTTAGTTTATAATCTACTAATTGGCTAAATACTTGGCAGAAAAATCTGAATATTTGAGTCTGGAAAATTATTGAGAGAGTATTTTGATTAGGAACCCTGCAAATGATCTGCAGTGTTATTTCAACTTGTTGAAAGCTGAATATCTTAATGTCTTCAGTTTTGAATTGATGCAACATGAAGAAAAAAAGCTTATCAGCAAACAGAACTTTTCTTAAACTCCCCACTGTATTTTAAGGAAAGCAGGAAGATTATATTTGGTGATAATTCTGAGCAAGTGCATCTGCCGGTGGAGTGACACTGTGAATACATTATCCAGTCGTGAGTTCCCAGTCTGCAGTGGTTTTTGAGTCATCAGGAAGCCTCCTCTGGTTTATTAAACAGCAGCATCGTGAAGCAGAAGTGGAAGAACAAGCGAGAGCGAGGGAGGAAGAGTTTTCTTTTGCTTTTTTTTTTTCTGATCAATGAGTTTTGCCCGACGCTTTGTCTGCATCATCCTGCCCGCCTCCATGCGCCTCCTCCTCCGGACTACGGTCCATTTTCTCCTCCCACGCGCTGACTAAAATTACAGTTTCATAACTTTGCAAAGTTTTATTATATAGAAGTTGTGCTGCTGTGTGGTGTCGCAACAGAGGATGGCACGACCTAAAGAAGCAATGATTTGGTGAGATGTGTGTAACACCCAAAACTCTATCTTGACCTCACTTCCGACTAGAACAGTCTTTGAGCAGCAAAATTGGGTAAACTCCTACTAGTACCTAGTGCAGCTGTGGTATTCTTGTTGGGGAGCACAACCACTCACAAAAACTGGAAATCTTCAAATACATAAGACCCTCTCTAAAGACACCCATAACTGCCTATTTTAATAGTTCAAACACCAAATATGTTTTAATATGTATTAATACACAAGGTGGAAATCATCCTAGCAATACTGCAGAAGTTAATGTCTACCATCTGTCTTAACTTCTTTGGCTGCTTTGTAAATGGCAGCCAATAGTGTGTGAAGTAGTCTTGTATTCATGTAGTTCAGTTTCCCACGATGCATGTAAAGAAGGTAGTCACAGTATAATTGCAGAGTTGACATTTTAAACTGTCCTTCACATCTTAGCACTGGCCTGGTAAAAACCTATGTTTGGCTTCTTACAGAGGGTCTAGACCCTCGGCCATAGAGAAACGATCGATTCCTAGAGGCATGGAATCCGATGAAGTTTTAAAGTTGATCTCATTGCTAATGTTTTGATCATGACATGTGTAACGATTAGCTAGCTAACGGCACCGAAAGTTGAAACTTCTCCTTATGTTCACCAGGGAACTAAAGCTCAATGGGAGAAATCCCAGTAAAGGGAGATGAGAATCCAACGGAATTGCATAGAAAGGCAATAGTCAGACTAGCTTAGCAATGTCAGCATCACAAAAACAATAGCCTCTTTGTGCTTATTATAGAAAAATAGATCCTTACCTGAATTCAAACTTCCTAAAGGTTTCCAACATGTTCTATGACAGACGTCATGTAGATGTCTATTATACATGGAGTGAGAATTTATTATGAACAGAAAATATTGGTGTATGACAGAACGGAAGACGGCTTGAAAGTCTCTGACCACAACTTAAAGTCTTGTTTTCCACTGTCATTTAGCAGCAATAAATAGGTTGAAAATATCAATAAAAAAAATCAGTAATAGTTGCTTTAAGATATCTGGACAAACCAGAAAATAACAAGTGGTCAAACTGTCACAGGTCACTTTTCGCTTTAACAATGTATTTCCTGGTTCACTTTGCCAACATATTAAAAGCAAATAAACATCAATAACGGCAGCAGACTCGTGGGCGCTGACAGGTCCACTCAGCCGCCTTCGTTTTCACCTCTTTAATTAACGAAGTGTGCTGGTTGAGGCCATTGAGCCGGGGAGCGCCCATTGTGAGTGGAGTTCAGGTTTATTGAGAATGACAGACAGTAGTTGGCTAATGCCGTGCCCATTGTGCAAGCACGAGTTGAACCTCTTTCCCACTAATTATTAAAGGTTGTGTCACAGCCAGTCCAGGCTTGCCAACCCAGTCAGGAAACTTTCACACGTACAACTGATTTGTGCACTTGTTTTCATAAACCTTTTTAACATTTCTTCCATGTTACAATCTTACACTTGGGAATTTGCGTTTTTCTTCAGCAGGGCCAAAGAGCTTGTTAAAAAAAAAAAATTGAAATGCCTGCATCCTTCTTGCCATTTCATAATTATACACTACTTTTATCTTGGTCTGTCTCAGAAAATCATTTTAAAAAAATCTAAAATTTATGGTTTATATTTGCCAGAATGTGAAAAGGTTAAAGAGCTTTATTTGCTTTAGCTCTCAATCAGTTTATTACACGACACAAAGTCCCTGTAGTTTGGCGGACATTCCAAAACTCGCATCACTTAAAAATAATGTCTTTTCAACTTAGTTTCAGCTTCAAAATTCTAAAGAATAACTTTTTTTTCCTTTTAGCTAATGTTTAGTTTGATTGGACTCGGGAGACAACACGTGAGTGGTTCTGCCTTCTCCGAATCCGCGCGCCTCCGTTAGCATGTGATGCTAATGGACTGCATTTCCTCCTGGAGCAGAGCGGAGAGGAATGTGCAGCAGCAGCAGTCCTGCAGGCTGCCCCCGCTCCCAGGGAGAGTCGTAGGGTAAGAGCGGATCTGCCTCCCAGCTTCGACTCTCTCCACGATCAAATATGAGTCACATGCTTCAGCGCTCGTCAGGGGCGGGCCTTTGTTTTAGCTCTGGGCCATGTACGCTGGGTTCAACAGAGACGCGGTGTGACAGCGGTGCCCGCTGTGGGTACGAAGGCCTGGATGGGAGACAAGATTGGGTCGCTCAGCTACTGCTGACTTTCTCTGCACTGAGACACTACGAACTTTTCTTATGCCTCAATCGCCCTTTGACTTGGAATAAATGGAAGATTCAGTTTCATGTTTTAACTTCGCAGCGGCTCTTATGTGCGGTGCAACGTTTGTATCCATCACTCATGCTGCTTCCATGTTCTGGTGTTAGAGGTACATGGATGGAAAAACTGCTTGTTCTTTCCCTCTTCTGCCTCTATATTTCAGTATTTGTACAATAAATGAAATGGACAAACTGGTTTTGTTTAGATGACATTTTATTTTAGTTTGTTCAAACTCTCTTAAACAGCATAAAATGAGCTCCAGGCTGACACTGCCAGAGTTACAACAGTTCTGATCAGAAGTTTGCATACAGATTTCAACAGAATGAATGATATTTATTACAAGTAATTAATATAATCCACTTGAAAACATGAATTAGGTTAATTCATTTCAATTTTGGATTTTATGTAACCTCCCGCTGTGTCAAAATTACAGATAGCAGTTATCTCTCTGTCAATCCATCTTTCTATCTTTCTGTCATTCTATCTGTCTTTATCTCTCTTTCTACATCCGTTTGTCTTTCTCTCTGTCTACGTGTATTTCTATATGTCAATATTTCTGTTCTGTCTGTATATCTTTCTGAATTTCTATTTTTCTGTCATATCTGTCTTTTTGTCTTTATATTTATGTTTTTGTCTCTGTCTTTATATCGATCTTAGTTTATTCAAGGTGAAACTGCAGAATTTAGTTTTTGCCTTCTTTCTGTGCTCCATCCAGCTGGAGCAACACTGAGTTTCAGGAACACCGACAGCAAAATAGTGCCACAGCATGATGCCGCCACCACTCTGCTTGAAAAATTGGCACATTTTTCATGTAGCCACTTGTACAACATTAGACATGCTTAAAAAGATGCTAAGAAATAATTTACCACCTTTTTTTAAAATAACAAAATAAACATTTTATTGCTAAAAATGTAGTAACATGGCATTCATTTAGTGAATACTTGATCATTTGTAGAAAAGGATGCATCGGCAACTAAAAAACACCTAACATGTGAATAGCCCAACCCTTTTTGTTTGACTTATAGGACTGATATGTTCACTACTTCTTGGATTAACAGATTAATAATCGGAACTTAAGCGTATACGGACTCAAAAAAAACTGCTGAAAGAACAAGACAATCAGAACATAATTCAGACAAAAATTTATATATTGCATATACATTTTGCATTTAAGCTCTGTTAATAATTAATCGCTTACTAAATTGGTGCAGATTATTTCAATAATCGATTAATCACAATTAATCATGATTAATCTGATTAATCGTTTCAGCTGAGTGTTTCAACAAGACAGTGATTTATCATAACCGGTTTTGAAGGCTTGGATAAACGTCCTGGACCTTAACCTGATTAAGTACAAATGAACTGCACCTGGAAGCCGTTCTTGGACAAGGAAACCAACCAGTTTCTATAAATCCCCCTCACAAATCGAGTCACAACTTCTCCAGAAGCTCATTTACAGCTCCAAGACGCTTGCTGTTGAGGTGCTACTTTCTAAAAGGCATTAAGCCAACTATTGGTGGGGGGTGTGACTATTTGTTTATGACTATTAAATCAAAATTAACCACATGAAAATCCAGCACGAGTCCAAATTTGCTGAATAAAACCTCGAACCAAATAAGGAGACGACAGCTCTTCTTCCACACACCAAAGTGCTGTGCAGAAACGTTGTTTGGCCGTTTCTCGAAGTGCCTGAATGGAGTTTGTGTTTCATCAGCACCCGGTGTTGTGTAGACGTCTGCCACTTCGAGGCAGCTGGGCCTTTGAATCTCAGTGGGTATCTGTGTCTAAATGGCGGCAGCGCCAAGGAGGGCTGATGAAAGACCGCCTTCTCATCCTTCCCTGTCCTCACAGAGACGCACAGAGCCTCCGCAGGTGTCCTCGGGCATCCCACATCCAGATCCGGAAAGCTCTGTCCTTCTCTGTCACAGAGAGGCTTTTTGGGCCTCCGATCTGCACATTGGGGCGACAGAGCTGGAAGTGACCCAGTATATCTCAGCACGGTCAATGCAGCGACAGACGCATGCAGAGATCAGAGAGGTTTGGGAACAGAGTGGTGCTTATTTGAGGAAAAGAGGGTTTAAGATAAATGGGCGTCTTTTTCTTCAAGAAGCCTTAATTTACCTGTAAAGTTAAAAAGGGGAACGCTTCTATGATGTCGGTAGACTGAAAGGACTTCGCTCTGCAATGTTCCGTTGATGTTTACTTTCTGAACTGCAGCCAAATAGCATGAAAGTTTGGTCAATTTCAGCTTTAAGGGTTGGATTTGGAGTGACTAATGTCATCATGTTTTCACTGCTATCATCTCTTTTTCTATGAAGTTCTTTAATATACAACTTGGAGCCAAAATAGTCCGTTTGTTTTGAGAGAAAGTCCAGAGAAACAATCGGAAACACCTCCAGGTTACAGGGTTTTGTGGAGTTAGGAAGTGGATGTTTATCCCAGTTATCCATGTTTAGTTTGAGAAACTGAACCTGCAGTTTGAAACTGCAGCATCTTGTTTAAAATGTAGTTTTTTTTCTTGTCAGTTTTCCTATCTGAACCGTTGTGCTCAATGTGACCTTTTGTTTCCATGCCTCTCCATTTCTCATAAGCAAACTCTTACCAGCTTTTTCTGGGATAAAAACTTGGTTTTTGCAGAACTAACTCATCTCAACGATATGCCTTAAAAGCCTGGAATATGTCAAGATTTTCCAACATAGGTCTAAAACGTAACGTATCTGCATATGCTGAAATGTTTTCAAACCTCATGTAAATAATTATTTCTGTGTTTTGTAACTGTAGCTGTTGAATTTGTGTGTTTTAATGCTTGTAGCTTGCATAGGTTTTAAAGGTCTTCGATGTAAAACTTGCTAAGGCCTTTCTGGACTCATCGACATATACTCCAGAGACTGACGGATGTAAACCGGCCAGCTTTGGGATTAGATGATTGTCTCCTGAGAGGAAGCAGAGAGGCTTTAAAGATGCAGCTGCATTGATGAGAGAAAACAACCCCAAATATTTCACACAGCTGCGGAGACACTCCGAACACAGGAAAGATGGCCAGTGCCAGCCCACTTCTGCTTTGGATGTGAACGAATGAGAGCAGCCACATGCAAAATTGACAAAACCTTTGTGTCAGACTCTTATTTTGCTCTGTGTGAACCTTGACAGTCCAAAGAACCGTTTTTCCCCTCGGTTCAGCCAAATAAGACTCATTTAGAGCCACAAATGGTGCGTTAGTTCTTGGAGTGGAAAAAAAAAAGATTGCCTATAATTTTTACTAAATATCTACCATGGGGATTCTGTTGTCAGTTTTAAAAGGAGCACCATTTTGCTACTAATTTATGGTTTTAAAATATTAATTTAAAACCTACGTATTTTCTTTTGCAGGATGTTGATATTTCTGGGGGGAAAAAAACAATATATATATATATATATATATATGTGTGTGTGTGTGTGTGTGTGTGTGTGTGTGTGTGTGTGTGTGTGTGTGTGTGTGTGTGTGTGTGTGTGTGTGTGTAAAAAAAAACACATTTTCCAACCCAGTGGCAAGAGAAGTCGATCTAAAAAATATTGCTGTTAATTTTAGCGACATTCTGTTGTAAAAATTCAGTCCAATTACTGATTGAGAAGCTCCTGAAAGCTGCATTGGTTATTATATCTACATTTAAAAACATTAGTTAGTTTTTTATTATCGTTAGCCAAAGTTATCAAGAGCCACTTTGGAAAGTTTGAAGAGCCACTGTCGGCTCCGGAGTCTGCATGGAAATACTTGCATCCTCTGCCGTTTGTGGTAAGTAGGCATAATGAAGGCAGTTAGTGGTTTACAGGAAGAATGTGAGTCAGTCTTTACACCTTGATGACATAGATTTGTTTCACATTAAATACAATGAAAAGCTGACGGAAGAAGACGAGTCGGGCTATTTTTAGTTCGTTTAGTTTTTATCATTTGATACTAAACACATCTGACGGGTTGAGCCAGTTCTCCGGATGTTTTCTGATTTATCCCCATAAAGTTTGCTGTGCTGTGTAATTAGGAGGCAGTTCAAAGTATCTTGTTTTTCTTGAGCATATTTATTGGTTAAGTTTTTCGTTTTTAGCTTTACCTGGTGTAAATTCTATAAAATTTAATAGTACTTTATTAATACTGAAGGTAAAGAAAACAAAAATTCCCCAGGAAGACTTACTTTAAAGCCTACACTGAAAAGCATTTTTATACTGCTTACTGTTTCTGTGTAGTTTTCGCAGATTGATCCATCTCAAACTTAAAGGTATAATTGTAAATTTTTGTCATGGTTGAAAAGATTCCTCCAATTTCTCATGGCATCATTTTTTGGCTTAAATCCAAATTAATTGGTCACAGATGTCAAAGTTGGTTCGAGGCCGGCAGCAACCAAAGCATAAACTGGCTAAATGTTTGCACTGGTTGCAGAGAATGCCAATTATTTTTCTTTGGAAATCCAACTATGAGCCTGTGCAACACCAGTGAGGCTCCCTGTGAAACAGGTAGTGAGAACAGAACTTTGTTGCTAAAAGATGTAGAACAAGTGTTTCTAGAGTAACCTTTTGATGGAAAAGTAGTTTTTCTGCTTCAGTCCATCACCTGCTTCGGCTAGCCGTTAGCTTGAAGCTTCGGCATCAACTTGACTGGATTGGTGCTAGCAGAATTACAAACTGTACCCCAATGAAAATTATCTTGAGTAGAATTTTGTCACTAACAAATCTTTTCCCGATTTCTGGATAAAAAAAAAAGTAGATAATAGATTATAAAAATGTACTAAGACTCCGGCCTAGTTCACATGTAGCCAGAAATCTGGGAGAAAGTTTTTCAAATGCGTTTTGGCCTAAAAATGAACATGTTTAACTAAAAACAATTATTTCTAAAAAAAAAAAAAAATATCCAACTATAGTGAAAATCTAAGAAAACTCAGTATTTGTGTCTGCATGTGGACATTGAAAACAGAGATTTATGTTCAGATATATCCATCAACTTGCTTTGACATGATTCCCAATTGTCTTGTGTTTTAACAATTTTTTATTCTAACAAGCTATGTAAAAGTAGTTAAAACCTTTATATTGGTTCACATAAATGAACCTCCTGTAGCCATGTGTAATTCCTAACAGCAAGTTGTGATCGTTTTGAAGCAATCTGATTGGCCGACATAGGTTTCAGCTTTGCGCTGCACTGCCCCCTTTGGGTTTGGCATGTTTAAAAAAAACGCAGAGGGGCGGATGTGTGCAGGTTCACGTGGGTGAAAACATTTCTGAATCCGACCCCATGTACGATGTTATTTTTTAAATGATATGACAGACATGTTTATTTTTTATAAAGACCCGGCTACATGTGGATGAGACCTAAGGGTAGTATGTGTCTTACTGTCTGGTTTTGGGGGTAAAGTCAGACATTTCCTTCTGTTTTTTCCCCACCAAACATTTTCCAGCATGCACCTTTTACTGATATTCTAGTCCCTCTGGTCTCTTTAAATATTAAGTAACCTTCATCAAGGAGTAGAAAAGTCTTTTGGTTACTTGAAACGTTCCTTGCTGGCTGTAGATTGCTCCCCCCAAAGTGAACAGCATCTCCCCAGTAAAAGTAGCAGTCTAGTCTGGACATGTCTCGACTTGCCCTTTTCTATAAAACCTCCTTTTAAAATGAATATTGCTGCCTTTTTGGTTAAAAACAAAGGCTTGAAACCTTCCAGCTATGTGCTGAACTACCTTCCCCTACGCTCAGCGATCATGCTGGGACGAAGAGCCTCGGCTCGGCCCAGCCCCGCTGCTGGACCGCTGCCAGCTGGCCCAGATCTGCCGAGCGGCGTGGCTGGCTGCTTCCACATGCTCGGGTATGCACGCTATGTGACGAGGCAGCCTAGATAGAGAGGTGTGTTTTGTTGAGGCGCACATGCTCCCTGCCTGTTTCCCATTGCACGGAGTGCGAGTCGAGGCTTGCGTCCGGAGCTGCGGTTGTTTTTAGATGTTTCGTGGCGCTTTATCTCTGCTTTCCTCTACTCCTCCCTTTAGACCGCGTTTGTTGTTTACAGGTCACCGACCAGAGTCACTGCACATGCATACGGACACGCACGTGCTGGACCTCCCACACAAATTACTTCTGCTTTCTGATTTCAGGTTTTAAACGTGTACGTTTCAAGAGGACATTGCAGTCAGACGCCTTTAGGCGAACTCTGTGGGCTTATTAGTTGATTAAGTCAAGTA
This sequence comes from Poecilia mexicana, assembly GCF_051168715.1. Lineage (NCBI taxonomy): Eukaryota > Metazoa > Chordata > Actinopteri > Cyprinodontiformes > Poeciliidae > Poecilia > Poecilia mexicana. Next base: position 32,221,387 of record NW_028263382.1, on the reverse strand, counting down.
ATTTATAATTGATGGAACAAAAGATTTCTCTAGTTGAAAGTTGAATGTTTCATAACTTTAAATGGAAAAAAATGGTTTAATGGTATTTACATCCAGATTTTAAATCAAATTAACATACCTTTATGGCTTTTTTTTTTCTTTTTTTTTTACAACAGTTAACTTAGCAGTTCATTTTATGGCAATCGTAGTTTAAAACAGTTACTTAAATAGGAGTGATGGGTGACCCTCCTTTAGTTTTCTTAGTACCGGTTTTGAAATGTCATTAATAAAAGTTAAATCATGTTAATATCAGGCCTTAAAATGTGTTAAAACAAGCATATTTTCAGTACAAAGTTTTAAATTGTGTTTTGTTCAACCTAAATCAAATTTTTAAATTATTTCTTAAACCTTTTTATCTGAGATTTTTTTTCTTCTCACTTTATTCCCCACCGACTCCTTCATACTTCGTAAACTATGTATTCAACAAGACCTGACACGAAAGCGGTTTTCTTCTTCCGTTTCTCCGACTATAAATAAACTTTTGAGAAATGACCCTGATGAAGCAACAGGTTCCTTGATCCTTAGCTTCTCAAGAATCCAACTCATAACAGAGATGCAACTGTTACTCATGGAAGGTTATGCAACATTTAACCCCCAACGTGTGTGTCAGGAAGTCATCCTGTGACTCTTGTTCAGTTCCTAAGGTGGCAGGAAGGCACGTGAGGAATGTGTGTCTGACAGCAGGGCAGCTGGGGCAGGAAGCTCTGGGAAAAGCAGGCGGCTCGCTGCCGAGGCACCTGTCCTCAGTGAAAGGCTTCTCTGTGGAGCCCAACAGGTGTCGGCAGAGACGTTTAGCCCCTCACTAAAGGCCGACGCTCACTGAATCAGCCATTTATCCAACAGGGGCCCTCATCAATGTTAAGGCCATTGCCCAGTTGCGTGTTTTTGTTTTTTTTTTTTTTTTTCCCCGTTGAATTCAGACAACTGCTTCCTTCCTGCCAAGGTTCCTCGGCCCTGCTCTCTTCAGCTCAATGAGAGCCTCAGTCAGAATAGCTTTAGCGCTCTGAGCCGCCTCCTTCCTGACTGAACGGCAGATCGCATGAAAGGACAGCACAGGAAGTGCTCCGTCAGGTGCATCTCCAGATGTCAGGATAGAGCCACTATATTCCTAATCTATACTGAGAAGCAGGAGACATTTAGTGATAAACTACTGATTATGATTAATGAATATGGTAGTTGATGTACTTTAAAATGTTATTTATGCTGCTAGAATAATAGATGAAGGTGATTTTACGGCTTTTTACATGATTTTATGAAGGTGCCGATAAACGTAGAGGGCATTGTACACATTTGACATTTGCTCTAACTCAACACTTGTATTACACTGTAACACTACAAAGTCCTCTTTGGGTGTTTCCTCTTTGAGTGGATTTGGTTGATTGGGGAACAAAATTGCAACATTTGTTACATTTTCAGCTGGTGCAATCAAATAAACCAAATAAACCAACAATTAATTAAGTCAGTTCATTCTTTTCATCCCTACATCAGTCTATTGTTTTCTCTTTTGTGTTTTTATTGTATTTAGTAAAAAGAATCAGTATTGGCCAAGAAAACCCCAAAGCGAGCCTAAAGCTGAGGACCTTTAACATTTTTCTTTTTTAAAGCAGTTATTGTGAGTTGTGGCAATGTCAGCAACCCACCAGCAGCACCTTTTGTTTATTTATCTGCCTTGCTGCTTCAAATCACCGTGTTGCTCCTAAAGCAGCCGAAGAGGCTCGTTGTTTATCTGCTAGGATTCAAAGCAAAAGCACTTCCTCCTGACAGTTGCCGTGAGAGATGGGTGACATCTCTGTTTGTTGCTAATTACTCCCATTGCTCTTTGTTTTTTGTTTTTTTATTTGTTTTGTTTTTTTATTCAACAACTGAAAAATCTTGTCATCTACCTCATTGTTGCTCCTGGAAACGGGAGGGGGCAGGTTGCAGAATTTCATGCCTCGTGCGAACAATGCAGCTGAGGCGTTCTGAAACAAAGGAGGCGATCTGACGTCAGCCCCCCTCGCCTCGCCGAACAAAGGAGCCGCATCCACGAAGCAGAGAGGTGGACAGCAAAAAGGACAGCCAGGCGTTAGAGTGAGCGCGGCTCTCCACGCTGTTTTGGTCTCGCGTCATGTGCGTGCGAGTCTTCGCAGACAGTGGCTTATCGGGTTGGCCTGCAGCACGTCTGAGATGTGATTACATCAGCTGATCCATGCCTTTTTTTTTTTAGTCATGTAGCCCACCGATGTGTGTAAGCCATCCCCTTTCCCTCCCTGTTTCCATGGACACAAATCTAAATTTGTCCCCTGCACACCTCTCAGGCGTCAATCGAATCACCGACAGAAGCCTTTATGCAAAATTCAAAATAGGACAGATGTTCGGGTTACGTAAGGCCACTCTCTTCCAGGGGATGGAACAGTGGCAACGAGGCAAAGTTCAGACATTGCCGAGAAGGAAAAGTTTTTTTTCTTTTTATTATTATTATTATTATTTTCCCACAGCTGTGCCGCCAGCACTCGCCGCTGCAATAAGGCTGAATCACAGCCTGGCAGATCATATGCTCTGACAGGGGAAAATCCTAATGATAAATCCTGGAGGTCTGCACCTTTGAGCTCATGTGATGCAGTAACAAATGTGCTTATCAGTTCACCAACATAGAGGCTGAATTGTTGTGTATGTCTTCATAAACTCTGTATGGGTTGGACTGGTTGCCCCCTCGCTAATTCATCTGGCCAAAGGTGCGCTTCTGGGATTGGACCAGAATAGTTCGCCTGCACAGGAAAGCTGATAACGGCTTATTCACACCTGCTATCTCATATGCGGGTCAGCTGGAAAAGGTGCGGGTTCGCCTTCGTGCAGAGTTGTTTATGTTTCCCGTTCCATGACGATACGAACCTGTGTAGAGCGGGAAACGAAGATGACTCGTGGATGATGGCGGAAGCCAGCAATCTTATGTAAGCGGGGATTTTAGAGAGTCTCTGTGCCCTTACACATTCAAATACTCAAAAAGGCACAAACTGACATGCTTGGCTTTTTAAATTACCAGGTGGTTGTGTTCATTCAACAGGAAAGTGCCATTGAACAGCTTTGTCGTTAAATCTACTTCAAATGTACTCAATTTCACATAGTTTCTGCACAAAAACCATTTAAATTTCAAAGTTAGGACAGACCAGAACCTTGTGTCTCAGGACCTTTCCTTCCAACTTGGGTAGTGTTTGTTTAGAAAAAATGTTTATTTGTGATAATAATATCTATTATAATCAACCAGTTTCAAGAAACATTTGTCTTTTCAGTTTTGCAATTTCCTCACTGCTCTCCATGGATTTGAGCATATCTGGCCCTAAATAAATACTCCTGTTAACATTAAAGGACATTGGAGGGTGTGATGCTTGAAATATTATATTCCACTAATTATCTCATCCAAGTAGTCCCTTCTGATTACAATATTGCACACACGATTGCAATCTGATTGTGCAGGTCTGGCACCGACATGCTTCAGGTCTTGTTATGAACATTTGGTATTCACGGGAATGGAAAGATTTTAGTGACTTTGCTCCTTCAACATTTATACTATTGTTCTAGTGGTGTTGTACTGTTCAAAGCAGTGCCATCTGCCATTGGACATTTTGTTCCGCGCATTTTGTTTCATACCGGCATCAACCAGCACATTGTTCTCCTACACTAGTTTTAATACTTTTTTATTTTATTTTCTTGTCTCTGATGGGATTTTTTGCATAATTTAAGAATTCATAAATGGCCAGCTTGCTCTAAAATTCTCATATATATTTATGTTGGGGTCATTCTTGTACCCAAATATTTCTGGTGTGGTAGAGTGACCTGCCACACCAGAAATATGTGTGGCAGATCACTCTACCACACATATAGGGTGGGTGTGCTCTGTCCACACCCACCCTATAGACACAATCCTTGTTATTGTTTATATCTGGAAAATTTGCACATTCACACAACACCAGAGGGCCTTAAGACGATTCTTTTACTGCTGCTGCGGCGGGACAATTCCGTTAAAATGAAACTTATTTTAATTATTAATTTAGTGCAGTGCGCCACATCAAAGGGAAAAGAAGGCAGAAAAACATGTTGAACAACTCAAAACCACTCATATTCTTCTTTTGCCACATGCAAACCCATTATGATAGCATCTGACTGACAACAGCTCCACTAGTGTATTACGTTTTGACACCAAAAAAACAGGCAAAGAACAAAACATTCAGCTGGCTATGTTTACAGGCTTAATGGAACACATTGAATTCTGCAGCACATCTACATTTTAAGGTTGTCAAAGTCAAGCTAGCATAGCTGACCTGCTTTCCTCTCCCTTGCTGTTTTTTTATTTTTTTTTTTAATTAAAACATTTTTCTGATTCCCTTGGACCTTGTGATCTAGTTGTAGTATTGACAATTGGTAGCAATTAGTTTCTTTTGCATGTCATGCGTACATTTAAGGTTTATTGCGTTATGTTGACAACTTGACAGCGAAAACCAATGGTAATCATTGTCATTTTAGCAGTTTTGTCCTCTCCAGTAGGCAGCTGATGGACGGGACGTTGCGCTCGTTATGTCATGTTGCAAGGTGTCTATAGATATTTGGGCTCTACATTGACGTCACGACATTCCACCTAGTTACACAATGGTGGCCAACAGCTAGCAAATTAGTCTTTTTATATTATTATTATTTTTAATCAATTGTGGAACATTTTATATGAATTATAAATTTTAGTGAGAGAGAATTGTGATTTTTATTTGAATAATTTTTTAGGCATACCCCCAATAAGTCAACCTTATAACTGACTATTTGAAAAATAAAAAAAACTAAGCATTTTTAGAGGAGGGGTCTTAAGTATTTGCAGTTTTTAGCTATTGGCCAGCAGTTTTGGTCCCCAACTTCTCCGAATACCGAGCTGTCCTCCTACGCATGCTGACTAACACAATTTAAAGACTCTTTAATCCACAGCAGTAACTTCATGTGTCTCATTGACTCGAATAAACCTCCTCCTACTTTTAGCAAAGTATCATACGTTTGTTCTCTTAAACACTGATTCACTACATCATTTTAAGCCACGTGCACAACTAACACAAACTCGCAGTCGCAGAAAGGTCTGTGGTTTGCAGCTCACAATGTCATTTCATTGGAAATGACAAGCTAGAATAATTATTTGCAACTCCGAATATTTAAAAACTAATAAATATCTGATATGCGAATTTTCTTTTTTTTTTTTTCACCTGCATATGGTAAATAAAAATAAAGGACTTGATTTGTTGTGTGTAAAAAGTATTATCAGCTCTGTAAGTGCTCCCTGGAGACAGGCGGATGTAGCAACAACGGCTCTACTCAAGCATTTAACACGACACGTTACGGTGGTCTGCTGTTTTTGTTTTTTTTCCCTCTCTCAGCCTGTTGAAAACACACTTCTTTGCGCATGTTTTTCAAAGAGGTTTCAGTCATGCAGCATTCAAAGAACTTTTTTTTAACCGGAGGACGATGAGAGCTGTGTTTCTCTGAGGCTCCTTTTCCCCTTGGGCACAAAGAAGATCTACACGCATTAAAAAAAAAAAAAAAAAAAAAAACAACAGTCGTCTTTGTCCACGTTGAGCTTCGGGAGTGAAAGTCAGCCCCATAAATAAGCAAAGCAAAGACTTCTCTTTAGCATTAATGTGATTTATGATGAGAGCGGCAGCTCATCGTCCCGTTCCTCTCCTGAAACAAACTCTTGTCTATTGGAGCTGTTAAATTGTAAAACCTTTGCTCTAAGTGGCCTTTGATTGATGTCACATTGAGCTGTTGGTCAAGCCTAAAATAAAATGTTCTTAATCTTTCCCTCTTGGTTTGTGGTGTTGCTAGAACTAACCTTGGCCAATTTTGAAGATGGAACTAAAAGATCCATGTGTGTGTGTTGATGTAGCAAATATGCTGTGTAACACAATTATATGTAAATAGAAAATGTGTTACTTTGCATTAGATAACCATAGAATTTTTTTGTTTTTACTGAATTCATATCCAATTAGCTTTTTCTTTCAACTCAGGGCTGCATCTCCTGCTCTGAATGTATAACAAGATTTATTGTGAGATTTGAATCCTTTGCTAATCCATTGTTTTCATGGAAGAATGGCTTCATGTCTGGGATCATAAATAGTAAGTGAAAGTTCGCAAATTTTGTAATGTTTAATAATCAGAAAATCCTTTTCTTTGGACATAGTGGGCATTAAGTTCCTAACTATCCCATGCACCATCTGCCAGGTCTTCTGACAACATTACATGGCAGTGCTGTGTGCCACATGTTTAGAAGATCTAAACAGGTCAGAGGATTTATACCACTTATGCTAGATATGGGGCTAACATTACAGCTAACAGCTTTGTTTAACACAGAGGTGTTAATGACCTGATTTTGTAAAAAGGCTTTTGTAAGGATTGAAGAGACATAATATGTAGTGGTAGATTGTTAAATGGAGGCATTTGTGAACTGATGTTTTTATTATTATTGAAGCAAATTAGAAGTTTTTTATTCTCTGCTAATTTAACCTACGATGAAAATTTCAGTTTGAGAATTAGAACAGAATGGAGCCTTTAGCATAGCGCACCTATATACAAATTAAATTGTGTTGCACTAAGGCGAACTAAACTTAATAAAGTAAGTTTTAACAATTCCTAATTATATAATCAAACAATAAATAATTTATCAATGTACAACATGTGCCATATTAAACAAGCTAAACTCAACCAAGATGATCTTAAATAAATTCAGCTAAGCCAATTCTAAAATTATGATAATTAAGTTTCTCCATTAAGCCAAGCTAGGCTAAGTCATGCAATGCTAAATAAATCTGAGCTAACCTCTTTCTAAAAGTGATCAAACAATTTGTTAAAGAAGAGAAAAACAATAATCCATTTAATAATAGTCAACTTTCTAAAGCTTTAGTGAGCTAAACTGAAGCAGTTTCTAATAATTGCAGGCCAATTTATTTTGTCTTTGTCAAAATAAGACATGGTAAACAAAGCTAAGCTAATAACAGCTAACTCTCATTGAGTGTTTCCTAAAATAAGGATAACAAATTGTTTAATAAATAAAAAGAGAATACAACAAAATATGTGTAGCTAGAGTCATCTTTCTTAATACGTAATCCGAGATTAAGAAGTTTGTTTGTTCCCAATTTTTGTACTAAATTAAATAAAACAGGCTATGCTAAGCTAAGGTGAGATGAAATAAACTAATATAATGTAAGCCCTTTTTCAAAAAGAATATTTATAAAAAAGGCAAACCGGAATTATCCAATATAATAAATCTGTAATCCAACACTGGCAATCATTCTCGTTACAGTATTTGTGGTAAAACAAGCTACAAAAAGCTAAACCAAGCTAAATTACAACAAGCTACAATGAATCAATATAAGCTGAACCGATCTCAGCAAATTAAAAAAATAAAAATATTCTATAATGTCACCCAACATCATGCAGTGTTTTAAATTTGCAGTTATTACGGTATAAATGCCGTGGAGGTGGTTTATAGAAAGATCTTGAAATTCAACATTGGTGCATTTAGCTTGCATCCTCTTACATAACGCATTAATTATAGAGACATTGCACCGATTTAAAAAATGCATTTCATCTCGTCTTTCTTGATTTGACTGACAGCTTGAGCAGAAGCTGGAAATACACTTCCCCCTTCACACTTAATCTGTGTTAGAGCTGCGATTTCATGCTGCGCGTCTGGATGATTGTGACTCCAGTAGCTGATTCATTAATGCTGCTCAGAGGAAAAACGACGCGACTGTGTTTGCTGCTGCTTCCCCATCACCATATGCAGCATACAGTTGGCAGCCGCCTTCCCTTTTTACTAACCCACACTGTTTTTTTTCCTTTTTGGGAGATTCTTAGATCGTTTAATTTCATGGCAGGCATTTAAATCCAACTGTCTTCACTGCAGATAGTCCTTTTCAGCAGACATCTGCCCTCTGACGTGAAGCTAAAATTAGAACAGCCATCTGTGATTAAACTAGCCAGAATTTACATGTGCATGAAAGAAAAATAAACTTTTTATAGGCTGTAAACGCTTTCATTTGTCGCTAAATAACACTCTTTTGTTCTTTGGTAGCATTTGAATCCTCACAGTAGTGTGAAAGTGAGTAGTAGAATCGAGAGTGGGACGTTTCACACCTTCTGCAACCTTGACGGCAGCTTTTAGCACTTCTTTGCGGGCCAGTAGGTCCTTCTCACGTCTTTGACATGCTAGAGCTACGGACTTTTCATTGATCTCCAGATTTGGTCCTCCACTAACCGCTCTTCAACCACATCAGATGTAAAGTGCTTCCTTTCAAGCCCTCCTTTCCTTCCATGTACGTAGGGCAGACCATCGTCTGCGTGGGTACGCCGCATCTATGGTGGTCTCTTCTGGGTACCGAGTGGGTGAGGGTGATCGCTCTCACGCATCGGATGGGACTTTGCTTTCTATCATCCACACACCCATTAGGATCAGCAACGATGGGGGGAAAAAAGGATTTGGTTTTCCGATACTCTAAGCTTAATCCGAAAGGAGAGAATCCACAATCATTACAAAAAAGGTATTCCCAAAAAAGACTTTAAGCTGTTTCTTGGATGAATTAAGACTTTGTGATTAAATTACCTTTGCTTTAAATTGAGCTTTTTTTTTTCTTTTTTTTTTTTTAAAGTCTCTCGGGACAGAAATAGGTCACTCAAATGAAAAGATACCATTATTAGGCTCCATAACTCTCATGCTCACCCATTTTACAAAGTACTGTATGGTTTCATTCTCTAACCAGTAATGTAGTACATTTCTGTTTTATGTGTGTATTTTCTTACCACATACAAAGAGATCTTTGTTTGTCAGAGCTCACAACTAAAGAATAAAGGCTTCCACATACTTGGAAGTACCATGCAAACTCTGTTAGTCATGTGGACGCCATGGACACTGTCCTGACAGTTCAGATTTTGTCGTTGAACCTCCCAGTTGCCTAAATTTCTTGTGACAAATTCCATCATTTCCAAGTTTAAGGAGTTAGCTAAACGTCTAGCCTTGTTTCTTCTCCACTACGGCGGCCACCACACACCCATCAGTGCAGCACACAGTGATAATCATGCTAGTTGTGCCGATTCAACTTTAACAGCTCGGTCTCGCATAAAAAATCATCTCCATGTGAACACCATTTCCTGCCGAGCAGTTTACTGTGCGACAGAGAGTACGATTACGGAATCGTAAAACACTCCCGCAGTCTTAGCAGACAGAGGCATTTGAACCACCCAAGATTTTTTTTTACTCTGCGCTGATCCCTATGCACTTTTATGAGGGTTTTTTTTTTGTGTGCGTGTGTGTGTGGTTTCGGAAACTGACGATCTGACGGGACAACCTTTCCCGCTGTACGACTGACATTGTCTTCGCTCCTCCTGAGCATCGCGCTAAGACTGCAGTTATCCCGGGTGGTGTCTATTGTTTATTGCTTCCTGATATTGCTGAGTCGAGTTCTGTCAGTACTACATATAAGCATTTGATCATTCTTCAGCAACATTTGCTGAATGGAAACTGAACAACCAGTTTCACTTGATGAAGGGACAACGGTGCCAGGGGGATTATGACTTGTTCATCACAAAGCCATAAGTCAAGGTTTCTGTGAATACAGCACCAGAGCTTCACAGGAACATCTTCATTAGCATGTTAATAAAACAAACTCAAAAGGAATAAATTATGTAAATTACACGCAGATTACTTTGGAGACTTGAAGCTTAGCTATGAAAAAGTCACAAAGCTACCGAGGCTGGGAATTGACCTCTCTATATGGGGTTCTTGCTCTACTTCTATGTCATACGCTGCTTCATGATAGGGTTTAGTTGTGTCATTTCATCAGCTCTCCCGTTCATTTTAAATGAAGGGGTAGCTCTACAGGGTTCTCTCAAGACATCTTTCACTTGGCAGAGAGCCTAAAATAACTTGTGAACTTTTGAACTGTAAATCATGACATAATACTCAGAACTTGAGTGAAAGTCTCTCTAGAAATTAGCATATTTAGCTCCCCTAAAGTCAAACTAAGCTTACAATCTTCTAGTATTATCGTAGATTAGGAGTGTATTTATTTATTTATGTTTTAGGAACTCAGATTTAGATCCCAAAAGTCAAAAAGTTTTGAGTCCTGTAAATTCATAAAATTCCCAGATGAAGCTGAGAACCAGGATAAAGCTCGTCGGGTCATGAACATTCCCGCAGTGATATGGGCTCCATGTCAGAGTCCAATCATGCTGATGGAGGACAACAGTGCGAGGGGGATTATGACTAGTTATAAGCTCTGCCTCCCCTCCACTCACACTTAAGAGTGGATTATGCCAACTCGCAGGCTTTTCCTCTCATCCTGCAGATGGCTTCTCCTCCTCCCTCTGACCCTTTGCGTCCAGCCCGTCCTTCATTTCTGGAGCCAGCCCACCCTCAGGCAGGTGGCTCTCTGTCTACTGATGGCCACAGCCGTGCGTAGCGCTGCGTTTCTCATAGTATTATCACTCGTGTTTTTAACCTCTCACTAATTCAAACTGACTTCAGCCACTAAAGTGAGGACGGCCGTCCAGTAAAGGGAGGGTTTGGTCAGGACTGGAATCGCCAGATAAAATAAAATACATTTACGACACAGTATTAGGGCCAGATACTCACAAATAATAAATTAAAAAATTGAGAATAAAGTCATAATATTGTGAGGATAAAGTCGTACATGAATAGTCATTCTATGACAATTTTCTCATAATATATTGACTTTATTCTCAAAATACTGACTTTCTCGTAACAGCATGACGTTATTCTCGTAATATTATGACTATTCTCATAATTTTCTTAACTTCATTCTCATATTACGACTTTATTCTCATCATTTCAACTTTACACTCATAATTTTATGACTTCTGAAACTATTATGACTTTATTCTCATATTACGACTTTATTCTTGTAATACTATGAACTTATGCTCGTTATTATGACCTTATTGTCGTAAAATCATAACTTTATTCTTATATTATTACTTTATTCTCATATTGCAACTTTAATTCTCCTATTATTTCTACTTTATTCTCATATCATGACTTTATTCTTGTATGACTTTTTTTTTCTAGTAATACTATGAACTTATACCTGTAATGTCATGACTTCATTCTCGTGATTTCCGAGTTTGTTCTCATAATTTTGTATTTTTTAGTTCTTCTCACTACGGTCCTGATACTCTACCATAGAATCTGAAAGCCAACTTCTGAACACTGGTTCAGAGTGTCTGTGCAACATAAACAGTATTAGTAGTCTTTATCTGGTAAAGGCGACATTTCAGGAAAGCAAAGTGAGGTTCTTCGCTCACAGATGGCCCATGCTCACAAACGTCAACGCGGCGAGGTGCACCGGCACAGAGAAGAGAAACCAAACTCATTACATAAGCAGTGACGGCAGACGCAGCGATCATGGCCCCAGGTGTTCGGGCTCAATGCTGCGTTCGTTTCACACAGCCGGAACATACTCTCTGCCTAAATCAAAGTCCAGCAGCATCAGAATCCGATTTGTATTTCGTTCAGTTTTCCTTTTAAACTGCGTGTGTAGCTCGTAGTAAAAGCATCCTTTCATGTGTTTCTATCTGGAGCCACATCGCTGTGAATGGGGCGCAGGGAGAGAAGCCAGGGAAAGAGGCCAGATATCCACCCACACACACACATATGAACACACACACTTTAGTAGTAGTGCCTTTCTTCCACTTGCATCATTTTTTTCCCTTTTTGCCAAAGCAACAAGACAAAAATAGTAATCTTTTTTTCTTCCTAGAGAGAGAAGGGTGAACTAGGAAGGAGCTACACAATGAACGTAAAAAAAAATGTAGGTAATGAACGGATCGTTTTCCGCTTATCCTTTCAGGCTCGTCTGACAGAGAGTCAGGCGTGATTTATTTCGGTCTTTCTGATGAGCGTGACCTGCAGACTGTCAGCCGTTGTTACTTCATTTCAGACGGCTGGGTTTGGGGCCAAAGACAATCCTGCAGGTGTCAAATTTCAGGATAGTCATTTCATTTCCGGCTCCCAACATACGCATGTCAAAAACCACAACAGAAAATTAGCATCAAATTTCAACTGAGAGCCCGCTTGTTAATTTGAATCTTCTAATATGCTTGGTTGATTTACAAAAGTGATTTTAAAAAAGCACAGGATCAGAAACCAAATTAAAAGCGAGATAAGTCACTTTTATTTTATTTTTTTAGGCAGTGAATTGGCAGAGAGAACTGGGCTTCCTTCAAAGCTCCAGAAGTTGGTAGTCAAACCATGGATGTAATATCCTCCATCTGTTACCGTTACACCACCTACTCCTCAGACTGCGTTGGAATCTCTGTAGCGGACTTAATAAATTGTCCCTTCAAATTTTCTATTGTCTTCTTGTTACAATTATTAGAAGAATATTTCTTTGTGCTTGTTAAGCCACTTAAATCTGACCTATGATTTGGTGTTTAGGTATAGAAATTCCAAAAACTACTAATTTTGGTGTTTTTTTGTTTTTTTTTAGATACAGTCCCTTTTGTTCACAGTTCTGAGATGTGTTGATCATGTTGCAGTCATGTTGTTTTTGTGTATTTTTTGTGGTTTTTTTTTTTACCATTTTCAATTACATTTATTGGTGACTATGTTCAACTGGACATGGATTCATAGATAAACATGGCATTGATTTCAATGAATTATGGAACTGGAACTCTGCATCTGCAAACACCCAGACATAAATAGCTGAAATGTGTCAAAGAACGAGCATTTCTGATGGGGATATTCCCTATGTTAACAGTTGGACAGAAAACGAATGAAAAGCCATTCAAAGGAAAACTTTGAACTTTGTAAAGGCTGTCAGGGAGCCTGAAAACTATTGATTGTTATTACATGTTTTAAAAGATCACAAGAAAGTCTGACTTTTTGAAAGTAAGAAAAAATAATTTCAGTTTAAAACTTTTCTCAGTATTATGTAAAAAAACCAAAACAACAACATGTAAACATTTGCTTGTTACTAATACTGTACATTTGTCCATGACTAGCTATTCCTAAATCTTTGGATATTGGCACTTGCTTATACTTTGCTAACAGGTTGCGTTGTGCAACGTGGCTCTGACTTCCTGTTAGTCTTTAACAGGAAATGATCTCCTTCACACGATGGATGTTTGAACAGCTCATTATGTAGGCATTACATCCCACACGTAGAACAGTGTAACAGCATCATTCTTCAGGGACATCCTGCACAGAAAGAGAAGCTGCTTTCAACCTGTGGGCAGGTATGGGGATACGTCCTGTGAAAGTAAAGCTGCTCCTCCCCGTTTTTAGTCTAATAAATTTGGTGCAGTTAAACAAAACATACATGCAGAGCGAAAGCCAATGTTACAACTTTTTCACGTTTCAATTTCTGTGACACAAATGTCTGGGTCACTTTTGTCCCAGTTTGCTCTGTACTGAAGAAATGCTAACCAGTAGCTCATTGAGTGTCATTTGGAAGAAATTACAAGTTTATGGTTTGTGGTCTGACGGCTTCAAAGGTTTCTGGGAAAACACAACAATCCACTGTTAAATCTTTGGAAAAACATTTAGCTTTCTTTTTAGTGAAGTTTCTCTTTATTAAAGTGGAAGAAGTCGGGGTATAATTTACGCCCAGATTTTTTTCTTTTTTATGTGGAAACATGCCGTACATACTTTTACCAACAGAACACCAAAATGTTGAGGCAGTTAAAGCTGAATCAAGCCCCAAGAATTTATCTTCTGAAATGTTTCTGAGAGACACAAAAGATGAGAATAGCTTTGTACAGTATGCTGTACCATACTGTACAAGGACTAGGATACATAACAGACCCAAAAAGAGGCGTGCAATTTTATGGTCCATTTCTAATTTCCAACTTTGATCTAGTAAAACAGATTTTAACCAGTTCTATTTCTTTCTAGAGACCAAAATATGAGAAGATAAATGAGCAAGATTTAAAAAATGTTCTGCCATCAGTGGTTTTTTTTCTCAGGAATGGTTTAATATGAGGAGATGATGTGACATCAGGTCATTTGTGTGAGAAAACAGATACTATAAAAATAGTATTTACTAATATTTTAAACAAAGACAAATTGGGAACAGAGTTGAAATTTTAAAGTATCTGTAGCATCTTATATTAAGAATTAGCATGATTAGCAGTGTTATCACAGCAAAAACCGAAGTCTGGACTTACTAACAGGATGGACGTTAACAAGTCCATCATATTCCATTACACAGGTTGAAAGCTCAAAAAAAGGAGAAAACTTGAAAGAAAAAAATATACTTTATTAATTATCTATCACAGAATATTCAGACACTTCTAAGGCACTTCTGCTCAATAGGCCACCAATGTACAGGTGATAATCCAGTTACCAGCCAATTTCTTGATTCGTTTCTAATCTATACGTCATTAGTTTAGGTCGTGCCACATTATTTTACGTATCAATTTGAACTCCGTTGTCAGACATCCCTCTCTCCTGTCTGTTTCAAGGAAAACAGCCATCGTCATCATTATAAACGGGAGGATCAGACAAAAAGGAAATCCGGACTTTTCACACAGAGTTTGAGGGATTACAGTAACCTGTGTGAGATGAAGCCAGTAGTCTTGCTTCTCTCCAAACTTCCTGAGCAAAGGGTTTGGTTTCAGCCTGCAGGCAGCTTCTGTTTGAGAAAATTAATGTTAATCCCAGTTGTATGTTAAAGGCAAGAAGGTTTGGCATAAGCATGAAGATGAAAGCCGGTAGAGGTAAACTGGTGGTTTGGACGAGGTTCCCGACGCCTCCCGAGTCAATGGAAGCGGTTTGGCCAGTCAGACTGCTGCAGTCTTGCGCTCCCTAAAGCGTTTGGTTGGGTTTGTTCGTTTGTTGAGGGCATCTCGTCGGTCATTCCTACCTCTCTGGTAAACATGGGTTTTTTTTAGGAGTCTCTCTGTTCTGTTAATCTATAGACCGCACTTCAAGGTTACTCATGGGTCCCTGACTGTCGCCAACGCGTCCGCCGTGTATGTGTTTGGGGCTGGTTGCTGTCACTTGGAAAAACAAAACCCCCTTTCCTCCCTCCCCACGATTCGCTCTGCACCGGTGAAATTAATCTGGAGGGATTTGTACCTCTCGCTGTCTGCCTGTCAGGAGCGCTGCACAGAGGGGCCAAAGGATGTTGTGACGGCTGTGTTGGTGGTGTGAGCTGGATGAACGGACGCTGCCTAAGAAGATTTGGGGATGAGTAGGGAGAGAGAAAGGGCAATTATACAGGGGAGAGGGGGCAGATATGATGTGAACGGGAGCAGACGGAGGGAGGTGGTTAAATTTTAATGAGGTGATTGTATTATACAGTACGGAGTCCAGTCAGAGCTGCTCCCCTGTGACATCTCATCCTCACACAGAAGCATTGCTGATGAATTTGTCCCCAGATGCTCATTGACTAGGCAGTAATCGGCAGCTGTGAACATATCAGCCTAACTTGGTTTAGATAATTTATTGTTTTTAGAGGCAATCTCATACCATTGAAGCCTTCGTGACTCTTATTTTTGGTAGAGATATTTCTAAATCCTGCATGGTTCCTGACAGACTGGTTTAAAACTCAGACAAAAAAAGGGAAAATTTATTATGCTCCATTTAGTTTCCCTGTTTTATATTGAAAGTCCTGCTCTCTCTCACTCACTTGCAGCCTGAATGAGTTGCAAACATTGAACAAGTTGTTGACAGTACTGTTTAATTTACATCCTATAACATCCTGTTTCACCATTCATGCTTTTTCTGGCTACACTGGTGAACACCTCACTCACAAACATATAAATTTGTTTAATTTTTTTTTCTTCACCAAACCGGTTCTGAAGCTCAACTGCTGCCTGTGTTTGCTTACACCACTTCTTTGTGTTTACACTGAGGCAAAATCTGACTCTGGGTCCCCATCATCAAATAATAACCTCTTTCAACCACCCAAAATGTTACTTTAGTTTTTATTCTTCTTAATATAAGGCAAAACTGTAAAGCCACCAATCTTCATTAAAAAAAAAGGTCTGATTTGCATCAGACTAACAGAAACTTTCTGTCTCTTTTCATCCAGCTACTTATTGTTTTAATCACCCACCATTGAGTGCTGCATAGAGTTGCTCTGACAGGGGAAGTTTTCAGCTGAATCCATAAACATAATTTCAGACTCAGTTTTCCTGTGTTTTAATATTAGACAGTGTTAATTATGCAAGATGTTAATGCTGTGCCATCTGTTGCATTTCTAGCACTGCTGGTACCGATCATATCAGAGATCAGCTGATTGGGATTGGGAAATTTTAAAAGATGTAAGATATTTGTTTGCAGGGATACTGAGATAAAACAAGATGAATAGTGCAGTGCTGCATTCCTCATCGTATTTACTGCATGAAACACTCATAGGGACACAGTGATCCAACACTATGTCGACTCCAGGGTCGGTAGTGGTTGGGCTCTGGAAGTGCTTGAGAAGAAAAGCCTTAGTCCCGTAGACTCGTTTCAATTAGGGACCAAAATTGCAGCAATTGTAACATTTTCAGCTGCTGCAGTTCTCTTCCACATCGTACCCTGTCAGACAAACCAAAACTTTTCAAAACCTTGTTCCTCTCTTCCTATCCACAAAGAAGCACCAAAGGAAACGACTCAAAATCTCTCAGGAAGAGACTGAGCGCAACTTCCTCCTTATGAAATGTAAACTTTTCGTCTTAAACAAAAGACCACAAGCTATTTCTCCTGCTAACGCAGGAGGACGTGTTTTGTCTTGATTGTATTAACCCAGAATGCCCCGTTCTTTAGTCGACTTCCAGCTCCGGCCCGCTTTGGTTTTACATATGCATTTGAACCGCGCCAGAATTCACTTCAATCGAACTGAGACTTAGGTTCTTAGGCGAAACACTGATCAGGAAAAAATGTGGCCATTAGCTGATTTCTAACATACAAATGAAACCGTAGCTCTACCACGTCATTGTGGTTTCACCGAGTCGATGTGAATTCAACCCCTGAGTGAATTGCGTGCAATTGTGTGCTAGAGGTGCTAGACACGTAATCTTCTCTGCAGCCAGGACAGGAAATCATACTGATTCTCTGTGACTCGGCTCTTTTTCGCCTTTCTGCCTCTCCGTGTCTCAGAGTTAGATGGAGGGGGCCCGGAGCCGTCCCTCTGCATCTCCCCCATCCCAAGCCGAGGCCCTGTCACTTCCCATCTCCTCTCAGGGTCTATGGTCGCGGGACATTCGGAGCTGGCTGGCTGGCTGTCGCGAACTTTTCGGCGATGATGACGATGAGCTCAGTAAATGGTTTCACACAAGAGATGCTGAGTGGACTCTCGCAGGCTTCCAATCGATTGACCCTCCCTCATGGCCCGTTGTGGTTTTGTTAATTGGTCTCCGGCTCACTGCTGACACAGTAACCCTAATGGAGAAGAATTACTGCTGTCCCGTCATGCATTAACCTCCCTCCTCCACCCCTCTTTCCATCAACCCTCCCTCGCTCGCTCTCGGGCCTGACCTCTGCTCCCACCCCTCCTCCCATCGCCATCAGCATCAGCAGGCGTGTTTCACAGCTGGGTAGACGGAGATGGCAGTGCGCATACAATCCCATCACGTGTTCCTGTGCCTCGGGGACCTAAGGTCAGGTGACGCTGATGACCGAATTAAAGCACTAAAAGGCAAACACTCTCTGAACAGCGCTGCTCCCTAATTAGTTTAGCTATAACAGAGGCATAGTTGCAAGACACAATGCGATACATTGTGTCTTGCACATTTTGCAAAACACATTGTATCACATATGGAGCTCATATGTGATACATTGTGAAAGTATTCACACTGCTTTAACTTTTTCACATTAAAACCACTAACTTAAATGTATTCTATTGAGATTTTGTGTGAAAAGCAAAGTACAACTAAAGTATAGGGGAAATGAAAACTTGAATGTTGTTTCGCATTTATATTCGTCCCATTTTACTCTGATACCCCTAGAGGTAAACATCTAGTGCAACTAATTGCCTTCAGAAGTTGGCAGATTGGAGTCTATCTGTGAATAAGTTAATCTCAGGCCTCAGAGGTTTGTTACAGAACATTAGTGAACAATGAGCTTCATAAAGACAGAGGAAAACGGCAGACGGGTCAGGGACAAAGTCATGGAGACGTTTAAAGCAAACTTTCCAAGAAGAGAATGAGTTCAGGACAGCTGCTTAGAGTGCCTTCACACCAACCCCGTTTAGTCTGCTCTAATCAAGGGTTGGATTGGATTTGTGGGTTGGGTTGGATTTGTCGACAAACCTGTCGATTGCGAAGACGTGAATACACAATCGAACTCTGGTGCAGACCAAAAATAAACTCTGGTCTGCCTAGAAATCTACGTCTTGGAAGTGTGTGGTGCGGTAATACCAAGCTGGCAGGAGACTGCTCCAAAAGTAAGAATCGGACTATAGACCAGGGCATTCTGGGTAAATACAACCACAAAAACATGAGAGTCTAGCACTACAGGGAGAAGTGGCTTGTGGTCTTTTGCCCAAGACAAAAAAGAAGTTCTATAACCACTAAAATCTGATCCTACTGCATTTTTGTTTACATTTTGCGAAGAAGGTTTTGCTCAGTGTCGTCTTCAGATTTTTTTGTGTCGTTTCCTTCAGTGGTTCTTGGTGCAGTGCCCCTACAGGCTTGAAGGTGAACAGGTTTTTCAAAGGCTTTGGTTCATTTGAAGCAGTGTAGTTTGAAAGCGAACTGCAGCAGCTGAAAATGTAACAAATGTTGAAATTTTGTTCCCCAATCCAACCAAGTCTACCAGACTATCAAGTATGAAAACACCATGAGTCAGAGAAGCAGACAAAGTGCACATCGTAACTATCAGGACAATTTTCAGTTGTAAATTTACACTATTTTAACAGCTGCACAGTCGTCTTTTCTTTTCATATACTTTGTACTAATAATGTATAATTATTACATTACATATGTGAAAGGTCAATAATTAAAGTTATTTTTCTCAAATGTTTTGTTTTATTTCCATTTGTTTTTTCTTCTTCTTCTGTTTCCTGTTGTATGATGCTTTGATGCTTTCTGGCCAGGTCATTGATGGAAATGAGATTATGTTCTCAACCAACTTATCTGGTTTAGTAAAAATAAAAGTGAACAAAAGTGTCATTTTTAGCTTCCTCTGCAGCAGCTCCATAGCCGCTCTACAGAGCACATCGTCTGCAGGAGGGGGGGATGAATAAAAGAGCTTATTAAAGTCAGTTTGCTTCATGGCGCATGGAAAAGTGTGCTCCCTGTACGTCATGCAGCCTGATGAGTCAGAGGAGTTTTCAGAGTAAGGGTGAGCTTGAAAAAACTGAAACTTTGTGCTCTGCAGTGATGCTCATACAGGCTTTCTGACATTTTGACAGCACTTTGTGGTTCTTTAATACCTGTATAGTATAATTATCTTCATGTTTTTCATAAACCAACATTTTCTCTGTTTTGTTTTACAGTGAAGGCGTCTTCAAATGTCCAGAGGATCAGCTCCCTTTAGACTATGCCAAGGTACGACGGACACACCGGCCTGACACTAATTCACACCACAAACTCTTGAGTTATTGAGCTAACAACGCATTACAAACTTGTATGCATTTGTGCATATTCCCTGGAAGTCTTGGAGCAGTCCAACCCTACTTTTAATATTTACACTCATAACAAGCAGCAACATGTATTAGATTGAAACAGCGAGGCGTCCCGTCTGTTCGATACTCTACAAACACAGATGTAGCCGTCTGTGGTTTAGGCGTGTACTGCTACAGGATCGATGGAGTAATACAACCTTGAGTAAAACATGCTGGTTTCAAAGCATTTATCCAGAAAATTAGAATAAACAAAGAGCATAATTATTTTTTTTGTTTGTTTGTTTTTAACATAACTCTGAGGCCCCTTCAGTTTCCACATCATGTCTCTCTCTCTCTCAGTGTTTTACATTGGACATATTGTCAAACTGCTGAATTGTTTTTTGTTTTTGTTTTTTTTTTTTAATAACAGATTGACAAATTGAGTAAGCTAACAATAAGCGGTGACCCAAAGGCGGCATTGATTTTTTTTTTTTTTTTCCCAGTCGATGACTGGCCCATTGTAGCTTTGTGTCATTTAGCGGTGCTAAATCTCAGCGAACAAAGATCAGATGTGGAGTTCTTCAAGACTCCATTCTCAGCCCACTTTATCCAATATCTACATTCTCGCTGTCAATGTCTCTAATGTCTCTTACCATACGCTGATGACACACAAATTTATATTTCTGTGTCACCAGATGACTGCTATTATTATTTCTGTCACTGAGTATGCATGTCGGTAATATCATAGATTAGACGAGCTAGAGTTTCTTTCACTTAAGTCATAAAAGACAGAATTTGTTGTTTCTGGTCCCCGAAATTACAAGGTTAGCTCAATTGTTTTTCCAGTCACTTTGTAAATTTGTTAAAGTTTATGACATAGGATCCATAATTCTAGCTTTTAGTTTCAAAGAAGCATAACAATGACAACCCAAGATACTGACCTCCGCCCTTTAGAACCTCGTCTCCAAACGAATAAACAGTCCCACAGACGTTGCATCTATCAGCTTTATTCAGATCAAAATGTTTATATAAGTGGGACATTTAACTGAATAAATATGGACTGCTTTGCATTTTACTGTTGTATGACTTAATGTGAGCATGGTAGCAAATCTATTCAGCGTTTTAGATCACTAACATGAAACAAATACAAAAGTGGGTTAGACACAAGACAAAGCTAATGCATTTAAAATGGATGTTTGTTTATTCCCCCCGCCCCCAAGAAAATTATCATCTGCTCCTACGAGAACAAATACACCATCTCAGAGGAGACGAGCAGTTATTATAACAAATCTAGTGCATGTAAAAACGTGAACTTGTGCGAACCCTGCAAACATCTGGTATTCCTTTATGTATCTTGTACGAAGCCATCAAGTTTTGACAGGTTCGGACTGCAGCTGGTTAGACGCTGTGACTTTTACTTCACTTTGTTCAAATAAAAACCTGAGGGTTTGTGTCTCTGATTTACTGTAGTGCATAAAGGCAGTAAAACACGTCTTCACCCCCAAGTTAGAGGTTGCAATTTATTTCATTACACCAGAACATTTATTAAAACCATTGCACTCAATCACTCCCTGAGCAGACTGAGAAATAAATTTCAGTTTCCCTCCAAATGTAAGGTAATCATATTGTGCTCATGGAGGGGGGGGGGTATAAAGACCGTATGCAGAGTCAGGACTCTCTCATGTATGATCTCTGCTTTTCAAAGCAACTACATTTCAGAGATAAGGGACACGGAAGGATCATTTCTCTTTTTTTATGCTACAGCTTTTGGCATATTTCTCTCATGCTAGACTTTGTCTTATTCATTCTACAAGACTTAAGCAACATATACAACATCCACAATCACGAAAAAGAAAAATATTAAACATAATAATGTCTGCAGATCTCTTAAATAAATGCTCTCCATTTTGATACCTCACCACACTGCTGAAAAGATGTAAATAAATCTTAAATATTTGTGTTGTTTTTCATGAATCTCAGTACTATATAGTGGACACAGTTAATTAGTGAAACTGGTGCAGATATTATTGGGCAGAATGTGATGATGTGTTGTTTGATCGAGTATCTTGAGTGGCAAGCAGTTTTTGGAAAAATATTTAATAACTTCTCCTTGGGTAAAAAACCATGATCTGTTTCCCCCAGTAGCACTAGACTTCCATGTTTGTTTGGTTGCATTTACCCAGAATGCACTGCGCTGCAGTGTCCCGCTTTTGGAGTGGTCTCCAGTTCGCTTGGCGTTCACATATTCATTCAAACCACGTCAGAGTTCACTTCGACCGACCTGAGAGCTCGGTTTGTAGACGGACCAGAGTTCAGTTTTTGGGTTTGCAACAGAGTTTAATTACGCATTCAGTCCTTCCCAAACAAACCAGACTTTCTAGACTTTAGTTCGCTTTAATCAAACAGGACTGGCATGAATGCACACTTAGTGTTTTCAGGATGAAGAATTAAGGGAAGGGGACTTCTAGCTTAGATGTCCTCAGCTATGTAACCGACACCATGAAAGCCTGAGATGTGTAAAGACTGGACAACACAACATGAAGAAAAAGCGAAAGTAGAGATGTTTACGTTCAGCAGTGAACCTGAACTGCTGCATGATCAGCGGGGCCCGGTGCTGGGAGCGATGAAGACGTCTCTAATAGCAGGAACTCCCCAGGGGGGGGATGGAGGCGCTCATGGCACACCTGTCAGACACTGTTATTTACCAAGGCGCTCCCAGGCTCCCAGTCGCCTGCAAATTACCCCCGTCTTGGTAGTCTTCTGTCATGGTTATTGTAACGCTCACTGCACGCTGTCCCTCCTTTCCAAAAAAATAAATAAATAAATAAAAATGCACAAACACAACCACATAAGAACAGCGGTGCAGTCATTAAAGGATTGTCCTGCTGCCACTGCTGCTGTATTTATGGTGAGGGGCTGAAATTGCTGCTGCAGACAGAATAAACCCCCAACTTGAACCGAAGAGCTTAACCTCTCCCCGATGAGCCGGGGACTAAGTTATTAAAACGTCATTATTGCAGCCTTCCAAGCAGATTCTAAGACTGGAACGAAAAACCCCCCCCAAAAAAAAAGTTTATTGCAGCAAAATCTTTTGTGGGCAGGATTGAAAAGCTTACATATCTGTCTGAACTTGAACATGACCTGAGTGAGCGGAGTTATTTTAAGACATTTCCAGGTGCGTTGTGTTTTTGATTGGACCGCGCGTACTCATGTTTCAGTGCGGGTGCACGTGACTGAACAAATCACAACTCAACAGCCAGGCTACAGAGGGCTGTTGTGACATTTGTTAGGAAGTGGCTTTTCTTGTTTGACCGGGTTTTTTTTCCCCGGCGTTGGGGGACGGAGGCTTAAAAGCCTCAGGACAGCGACTTGATGGAGAGGATTTCAGGGGATTTTAGTAGAATGCAGCCTCTTCCTCATTGTTCAGTGACCACGGATAAATATTTCTCTGCCTCTTTACTGCCTCTTTACTTTACTTTTCTCTCTCTGAGGTCCCATAAAGTCATAAACTTCTTCATTATCACTGCAGTGGCAGGCCTGACTCACTGCTGCAGTGTAATAAAAAAAGAAAAGAAAAAGATGTGAAATTCCCTCATTTCTCTGTGCAGCTTAGTGCAAACGGTGTCGTCTTTCCACAGTCTTGTGGTTTTAGTTCAGTTCGGGATGTTTAATGGTACTAGAAGAGTAAGCTTTTTTTTTTTGCTCCTTAACTACCACTGTCGGGCTGCCACTGTTTCTGGTTAAACTAGACCGATTACATGTCAAAGTCCAAAAATAGAGTGACTTTATCATCAATCAGGTAAATATGTAAACTTTCCTAAAAATGTGACGGCTTAAGAGCTGAAAAGAATCTAAATATAAGCTCACATGTGAGCAGAAAATTAAATCAACTTCTAGATTTTGCTAATATAACTGTGAGAGCTAATTCTCAAACGATTTTTATTTTTTACATTTTCAAAAAAAAAAAATGTAATTGGTGTTATGCCCTGATGCTCGGTTAAGTAAAATGTGTGGCCGTTATTTTTTTGTATTCATTGTGTTGAAAGGTTAGGAAACTATATGTATATCAGTAAATATAATTATTGGGCATAACGGCAATATTAATATTGAACCTTGATATCCCAAATTTTCACATTAGTGCATCTTTAGAATTTAACATTTAAAATATTATTTTCCAGCCTTTCTGCTACAAATCGTCATTAGTTACTTATCAGTCCCTCCAGTTTTTCGTGGAAACTCATGGAAAATAAACAGATCAAAAAGTCACACTTACTGTCAGACATAAGTGCAGAATTTCTTTTAAATTTTTCTAAAGTAGCACCACAAAATCGGATTTTGATTGGAAAAAAATACAAAGACATTTGTGAAATTGGATTATTATACATTGGTGAAAAAACAGTGTGTCTAGCATTACAAAAAGAGCAGTCTTTATGGTCATTCCTTGAAAATGTGCATACTTTTTTTTTTTTTTTTTTTTTAAGCTTTACGACATTTTCAAACAAAAGCTAAGCAATTCCCTAGCACCCCTTGTTTGGGATTAGCACAGCTATAGTAGTTAGCATAATCTAAAGAGATTTTTCTGAGGTTTTTTAAAAGGTGGCCAACATTTCCAGATCTAGAATGTTCCATGACAGACAGATAACCAGAGCACCTTAGCTGCTCTCTGTTCAGCCTTTTTTTTTTTTTAGTTGTTGAAGTCTTGCTCTCTCTTGCCCCCTTGGAGCCTGTATGATATGCAGACATATTGTTGAACATTCAGCTTCCAATTTGAAGTTTCCATCTTTTTGCTTCCTCTAATTTCATTTTCAACACCTCACTGAGACTCAAATGGTCCGCCTTAACTATTTGGTCTCTTCACTCATATAAATAATTAGCAAATAAATCCTAAGTGTTATCAACACACGTTTTTCACGCTAATGTCACATTCAGCCAGGTGGGCGGAGTCTTCCAGGACACACCAGATACAGATGACATTGCCCAAAACGCTACCGTTGCTAGTGTACAGCAGCAGGTATCTGCATCTGTCTGCCCTGACTTCATGCCACGTTGTCGCCCTCAGATCTACCCGGACCCGGAGCTGGAGCAGCAAATCCTGGCGCTGCCCATCCGCTGCATCCACAGCGAGGAGGGCTGCCGCTGGACCGGACAGATGAAGCAGCTGCAGGTGAGAAGAAGCTCATGCTTCTCTCTCTCTCTGTCATTCACTTGCCCGCTTCGGGTGAGTGAATGACAAATGGGGCAAGTCCGCTGAACCTGTGGCTGCTTCTCCTCTCCCCTCAGGGCCACTTCTCCACCTGCGCCTTCAACGTGATCCCATGCCCCAACCGCTGCTCCGTCAAGCTGACGCGCCGCGACCTGCCAGACCACCTGCAGCACGACTGCCCCAAGCGCAAGGTCAAGTGCGAGTTTTGCGGCAGCGAGTTCACCGGCGAGGCCTATGAGGTAAACACTGCTTTTTTGTTTGTGTTTGTTTTTCGTCGTGGTTGTGTGAGTTTGATGGAAAATGAAACACCTGGAGAGAGATGACTCATGGTGTCAAATGAAAGAAGTACCTGTTAAAAACAGCTGGAAGAACTTGGGCCGCTAATACGGTGACGCACGGGCGTCACCGTATTAGGAAAATATTTTCTGGTAGCATGAATGATGGAAGAGGAAACAACTTTTTTTTTTCATCAGCAACTGAATGGAGGGGCCTTACACTCCTCACTAACACCTCTGTTGGTCCTGACTCTCCTCTGTTTACTCTCTCTCCCTATGTACACATTTCCAGAACCACTACCTTTCACTTTCAAATAAACAACTAAAAAAACTGTTAGAAATGTTATATGAAGGTTACTACCTTTCTGGTCTATCTAGCCATCTAGCCTCTTTCTTTTCTTTGCTTCTGACGTTGTCCTGCCTTCTTTCCTTTGTGTTTCAGTCTTTTATCCTTTCCTTTCTTCCCTTCCTTCTTGTGTCCGGTTTTGTGGGTTCCATCTTCTAAGTGTAAATGTCTTCCATTACCATTATTATTTTGTTACATTTTAAAATAAGCATAAAGAACTGAGACCTGTTGGAACCCTTACAGAAAGGCTAACCCTGAGCACACAAGTGCTAGCGACGAGACACAACAAAGTTGAAAAATTTTAAAACTTTTATTGCTGTCTTCCATATCGTCTCCAATGAGTTGGAGTCATTGCCAGCAAGTGGCAATGACTTTTTCCTTTCTCAATCATTTGTCAAGCCTGTCACTCATGATAGACATAAAGTTCTAGATAGCTAGCTCTCCTTATGGCAACCCGCTAGCCAGTTTAGTGGTTATTGGCCAGCTACTAGCTAGCTAACTGGTGCCTAAGAGCAGACTAGCTAGCTACCTGTTACTGGTAGCCTCACCTGCCACAGAAGGCAAAGAGGTCTACGCTCAACTCAAAACTTTCGCCTGATGGAAAAATACCTACATATACAAGAATATATGAGATTAAATGGTTCTGTCACGACACAATGCAAGACCCGTGATTAACATATTTAAGACCAATGCACATTATTGTAATGTATTTAAGATATTTTAAGATCTTCGTTATAGATACATGAATTTAAAACTTTTTAAGGTTGCGCCGACAATCAAAGTTTGGATTTGGGTTTTTGTTGTTGTTTTAATTATCACTAATTTCTCTACTCACATTTGTTTCTGTTTTGTTTGTTTGCTTGTTTTGGTTAGAACCACCAGGGCGTGTGTCCTCAGGAGAGTGTTTACTGTGAGAACAAATGCGGAGCGAGGATGATGCGTCGCCTGCTGTCCCAGCACAGCATGGCCGAGTGTCCCAAACGCACGCAGCCCTGCAAGTACTGCGGCAAAGAGTTCGTCTTCGACACAATCCAGGTGAGTTTCGCTTGAGCCAAAAAAAAAAAGAAATTGATAATTGTAAGAAAACAGATCCAACCTATATTTGACACAACAGGCAGAAACGCATTTATTTTCATTTAAGTATTCCTGCAGCTGCTTTCTGTTTGAGGCCTGAGCAGCGCAGGACAAAGAAGAAGTGCAGCAGGAGCAGCAGTATGTTTCCATTCAGGGTGTCTGTGTCCTTCTCCAGCTGGATGCGGTGTGAGCCGCTGCCATTATTGCTTTTAAGTTGAGGTCTCTTCCCCTCAGCACTTCTCTGACAAAGGCAGAGCTGTGATTTTCCCCTCCTCTCACATGCTGGGTCAAGATGTGCTGAAATAACCAAATGTGGGTTGCAATGCTGAACAGCTGATTTCCTGTATCTTCATGGATTTTCACTAACTTGTGAACACCGAGAAGCTTTCAAGCTGATGAAACACTTTCTCCTCTGAGCGAGAAACACCAAACATTAAGTTGCGTGTAATTCTTCTGTTGTTGGCAAACGATGCGACTTTTAAATATCTTTTTGAATTTCTTTTCAGTTCTTTAAAACTTTGTCTACAGCGATTTCAGTAGTTTATGGCAGAGGTTCCCAAACTATGGGGCGCGCCCCCTGGGGGGGGCGCCGTGTCATTGTAAGGGGGGGGGGGCATGCGGGAAGCCATCTGGATGAAAAAAAAAACAAAACATGAACACTGTATGCGCTGGGTTTTTACCTTTGAATGGCCAACTCTCTGTTATTCCTATCTCAGTTTGATACAGTAGAGGTTTCCACACTTCCCATATTTGTGTCCTCTGTCACTTTTATCAGCAGTTAAAACTGTTTAATCCATTGTTAACATGTTGTAACCTGTTTTTCCGAGCCGCCTTTAAACACAACATGAGCGCTACGACGCTCGCGCTGGGTTTACAACCTGTGAAGGAGACCTGCTGCTGCTGTGCGGAGCTACGTAGGTTTGTGTTAGAATCACGGCAACAAACCAGCAAAACGCAAAGAACTTTTCACAGTTTTTCCCTCCAAACTAACCGACTGAGTTGAGTAAAGCTGTTGGATGCAGGTAATGTTAGCTAAAAGATGACTAGCTAATATCAATACAGAAGCTTAAGCTTAACAAGTACCTTGTAGGCTACCGATGTTGGTGTCTATTTTCAGCTACGTACATTCATTTTGCCCCCAAAAAAGTCAAGGCCCCCCCCCCCACTGTCACACGCGTCGTTTCAACCAGACAGCCATTTGTAATCCATAGGGGGGGGGCGCAGAAAATGTTTGGAAACCACTGGGGGGGCACAGAAGAAAAAGTTTGGGAACCACTGGTTTATGGAAACCCAGATGATTATATTGATTCACTGACTTTGCAGCAAACCTAGTGGGTCTGAACCTTTGTTTGTCATCTTGTCAAAAGTGAACAAAACGATATGTATTCATCCCAAAGATACCTGAAATGATTGGAAAGCATATTGTCTCTTTTTCATTCATTCAAACGAAAATAATGTTTCCGTTTCCATTCTCTTTAATGCAGAACCACCAGTATCACTGCCCTCGCTTTCCTGTCCAGTGTCCAAACCAATGCGGCACTCCCAACATCGCCCGGGAGGACCTGGCCAACCACGTCAAGGACAACTGCGGCAACGCACTTGTCCTCTGTCCTTTCAAAGACGCCGGCTGCAAACACAGGGTAAGACTGACCTGCATCCGTTCTCATTAAAATTCTCCTGACTCTGTAGGAATTTTCTTTTAACACGCCCATTGTTGTGTTAATCATTAGCCAGGAAGCTTTTAAAAAAATACATAATCTTTACTTTGTGACCTTGGTTACCAGGTCCAAAGATCCAGATTGTTGTCTAATAAGAGGACAGACACAAACAGAATGACGCATCTATCTGTGTCTTTTTTAAAGCTACCAAAGTCTGGAAATGTGGAAACATCAAACGCTGTGATGTCAATTTTCCACTTTTTTTAGTCTCTGAGAGTCAAGAAAGCCTCAAATATAAGCAAACAGAAACATAAAAGCAATAATAATAACAGTAAAATAGAGACAATAATAATAACGGTAAAATAGAGACAATAATAATAACGGTAAAATAGAGACTATATGGTAAATATAAAGAAATACCAGATGCAAATTGGTTTTTAAACAAACTGGTTCATGAACGTTCTGATATGAATAAATGCGATTTTATAAATCATGAAGGCAACCAAGAGTTCTAATAATGTTGGGATGTAGACTTACAACTTTTCAAAATGTAATGTTCAAACGTACACTATCAGAAGACGTACACCTGATAGTGTACGTCTTCTGTTGATTTAGATTTGCTGTTCCCCATTTTCCAGAGTTGACTGCAGTTTGAAAATACAAAGAGTTTTTAAAGAGACAGAGGCTCAATTTCAAGCCGTTAAATTACAAAGTCAATTGTCTTTTAAGTTGTATTTGATACACATGACATTTTTATAATAACTGAAGTTAACATAATTACTTGGTTGTGCTGTAAAATGGCACCATGTGACTACAAAATACATAATACTGCTCTCTTAATAAAAATAAACTTCTGGATAAAGTTACAAGGAAATTAATTATCTTGATCCATGAACCTATCACGTTTCAAATCAACCTTGACGCATTGTTTGATTGAGTCAGATGAACAAAATGTTTTTTTTTACTTAACAAAGACTCATGAAAAATAATCAAATATATTCAGTATAGAATTAACTGTATTTTATGAACTCTTGAACAGAAGTGATTTGTTTTCTCCCTGCAGTGCCCTAAGCTGGCTATTAGCCGTCACTTGGAAGAGACCACCAAGTCACACCTCACCCTGATGTGTAACTTGGTCGGTCGCCAACGGCAAGAAATCCTGGAGCTGCGACGAGAGATGGAGGAGCTGTCGGTCAGCCAAGACGGCGTCCTCATCTGGAAACTCAGTGACTACTCCCGCAAACTCCAAGAGGCCAAACTGCGGAGCAACCACGAGTTCTTCAGCCCGCCATTCTACACGCACCGCTACGGCTACAAGCTTCAGGTGTCGGCCTTCCTGAACGGCAACGGCAGCGGCGAGGGCTCCCACCTCTCCGTCTACATCCGCGTCCTGCCAGGAGAGTACGACAACCTGCTGGAGTGGCCCTTCTCTTATAAGGTGACGTTCTCCATCCTGGACCAGAGCGACCCGTCCCTCTCCAAACCCCAGCACATCACAGAGACCTTCAACCCGGACCCCAACTGGAAGAATTTCCAGAAGCCCTGCAGCAGCCGCAACTCGCTGGACGAGAGCACCCTGGGCTTCGGCTACCCCAAGTTCATCTCACACGAGGAAATCAAGAAGAGGAACTACATCCGAGACAACTGCATCTTCATCAAGGCCTCTATAGATATTCCCCAGAAGATAATGGGTTGAGACCCAAGTGTTAGTTTTTTCTGTCCATGAAGGAAGATGGGTTAAAGACTGGAACTGATGCTTAACCTTGAAAACTTCTAGACGTCACCCTTTAGATCTTTCCTCCCCCGATTGCCTCTCCGCCGCAGAGCTTAAAGCGAGTCTGGTTTGTGCGAGCTGACTTGGAGGAACTCGCATCACGAGAGGGGGGAAAATGTTTGGTCTGCAGAGCTGTCACTTGTTGACGTTCCTTTTTTACGTTGTTTTTTTCTATGCGTTTGCTGACCTTTTGATCACCCTCTGCAACTTAAAGCCTTTGAAATCAAACAGTGCCTAGAGTGTTTATCTTGAGTTATACTTCTGTTTTTGTTTCTGCAGTACCAACACAATAAGAATGTGGTAAAGATATAGATATATAAGGTTTGAAGGGCATCTGTGAGCGGAAAGAAGCAAATGTTCAGCACCGCTCCAAAGAAGAGGGACCTAGCAGATTCAAACTCAAGCCCAACTGACTTTTGTTTACACACTCAGACCGTACCGTGATCTTTTAACAAACACACCGTCCCACATAACTACCACCAATAAGGTTTATATAAACACAAACATACAAATACTTTTAGGTTACCTTAAATATGTAGATGTTTTAATTAAATATCTTTGACAATTCATTACTCTCCTTAGGCCATGAAAACTCTTACCATATGCTAAATGTGAAATTTCCGTTTCTTGTTTGTTTAACTTACCTTACAGAGTTGAAGCCTGAAAAACAGAATGGTTTTGTTAAGGAAACATTCATCTAACCACAGATAAAAAATTGCAATCTTGAATCTAGGACACAAATTTAAGACTAAGCAACTTCCTGTTTTATTGATTTCTGGTTTATGTACCTCCACCGAACTTGAAATTTCAGGTTAGCATGTCTGACCTTTAGCAGAATACTGACCATAGCTTCCAGAGACTTATTAAAAAGACTTAATAACTGAGGCCTTATGGTTTTTACTATACTAGAAAGAAAATTCATTTGTGCTGATAATGAAATTAAAGCTGGCTTCAGACACGCTTAAATATCCTTAATAAGAACCAGAACCAGGAAGAACTTATAAAACCTCTTCTCATTTACCTCTAAAAAACCCCCATATTTTTACTATCCTAAAACTTGACAAAAACATTTGAAACTAAAACTAACATCTGTTTTCAAATGGCTAGGTTTAATTTAAATATTTGAAGAATAACCAACTTGACTTTTATTGAACAACTATTACCCAACACTAGATGTAAATCTCACTCCTGGACCTAAACCGTCAAATTATCTGCTCTAATTTTATGTTTTTATGCTAAGATATGCTAACTACAAATTATTAGCATAGTTTTGCATTGACAGCTACATACATTTCCATTTACTTTTTGTAACAGTAAAAAGTCATTTTGAGTTTTGTTTTTACCTTTCCAAAAACACTTAAGCAAGACTGTTGCAATTATACAGCTAAAGGCAATCTTTGAATCGCTAAGTTTACCTTAACACTGAATAAAAAATAAGAACCAGCATGGCTTTTACTGAACAGTTACCACCCAGCAGTAGATGTAAAATGTAATTCTTCCACACCTATAGATGGAGCAAGTTTACTATTTGTTCTAGATTTCAGTCGTTTAAGGATTTTGCATACTCGCAAGAACTGAGAAAGATTTTTTATTTTCTCAAGGTGTCAAGATTTCACAGAAAAGTAACAGCACAACTCTTGGGACGTCAGCAAAAGCTTTTTCCCGTTAAACACGTCCTATATAATTTTTAAATTTCAAAGGTTTTACTAGATGATTTGTTGAGAATACGCTGCATTCATTTCCTACTGCTCTGGAATTTCCCTGCTCTTGCGTAGTATGCATAGCCCTCTAGGCTAACGATTGCTAACAATTTTCATTAGCATAGCTTACCCTAAATATTCAAACATCTGTTCACTTGTGTCCTCTAACAGAGAAAGTCTGATTTTATATACTTTTTTTAAAATATTGCCAAAACCAAGACGACTCTTAAAACAAATTACACGAGAATGCTGAATATCTGTTAGTTGTTATCGTAGCACGAACTAACTTGCACTCTTGTGTAAGTAGTAACCAGATCAAAGTGTCAGGGGCTCTCTGGTGTACTGAACACACACACACAACTCTAACGGGGTCCATATTTACAGAGTCCTCACACTAATAAGAGAGGTTACCATACCTTTTGTCCACTTCCTCCCATCTATCAGAATACACACGCAATCTAAGAGTGAAGGAAAAGCCATGTGGCCTTTTTACAAAGTGTGTTTTCGCATGAGGGTTTTAAAGGTAAGCAGGCAAACGCATACTTCATGTGTCAAAACCTTGTTCTCACGTTTTTTTTTTTTTGTTTTTGTTTTTTTATGTAAGCTGTAATCTTGAAATCCTCACTTGTTGATGACTTTTTGCTATTATTTTTGAAGTTAACAAAGAACTGTCAAAACAAAAACTTTTCTGATTTTGTTTTTATAAAATGTGAACCTTGGTGGCATAACCTATAAAGACAATGAACATTTGACATTAGTGTGTTGATTCGCACACGTGGGGAATGGAAAGGCATTCAGAGGCTCGGTGTAATGAGGGACTGTTGGCTCAACACACAACGTGACGAACACGAGCAGTCCCATGCTGTCCACGCGTTTTCGTCAAAGCACCATAAGGAGCTAAGAAGACTTTTACAGTTTACTTATGATATATGTGAATACTAATGTAAAAAAAATGCAGAAGCACATTCTGTCTTTTTATTATTACACATGGGGGGAATTCTTAATTTCTTGTCATGAATACCAGCTGATATTTTACAGTGACACAAAAAGGCAAGGATATAAAAAAAGGAAGAAAAAAAAAACTTTTTTGTAAGATTCTGTATTTTTCAAAACGGTTAACTGTTTTATACAAGCTCTTTACGTTGGAGAGTCGGGGTTGACTTTGGGAGTTTTCGGACCCATTCGTCTTTTGAACATTTGGATAATTCGTTTGTCTGTGTGGTTTGAGCCTGTTCTGTCTGTATTATTTCCTCTTAAAAATATTTATTTTAAGGAGCCATCCGGAGTCTAGACTGATGGCACAAATGTTTTATTATGTTGATTGATGAGTGCTTGTCAATTTCTTATGTAAAATAAAATACCGTATATCAGTTGTTTTACTTATTTCCATTTCAGTTAATTGCTTCATTGTGTTATGGAAACACCAGTTGACATATAATCACCAAAGTAAAGGCAACGTTATTGTAAAAGTAAACCACAAATTTAAAAAAGGCCTCCATTAAGTAATTTTATTTGCATAGCACTGAGTGTGCTTTTCAAGAAAATAAAGAAATGAAGAGAAAATGACATTGAGAATAAATATGACAGAACACTTGCATAAGAGGAATCATTAAAATGAAAATTTTAAACTGGGAGTTGGTCTTAAAGTTACGCGTTACAAAAACTAAATGCTGCCTGTCCTTTTTTATTTCTATGACATGGATGGTTAAAGGAAAACGATCAGGAAACCTCTTAGAAATATGGCAGTCATCCTTATCTAATAATCCGATCCAAGCTGATTTAAAATAAAAGGAAACATAGAGAAATGGATAACGGTGATAAAACTTTGACCTCTGATTATTAGATGTACATCTTAATCACTGATTTATCTAACAGGTTAAAGTTATTTGAACATTTTAAAAAATAAAGCAGAGGACTACAGAGTTCAAGATGTGACTGCATGTACCCACACTTCAAATACCTCACTTGATGAGTCCCCTGTCTTCCCATGATACTAATTAAAAGCCTTCTATTAGCAATGGTGGCGGTTTAATGAAAAGTCCCCATGAACAAGCAGTGACTTTAGCTTAGCAACTGCAGTAGTTTAACCCAAATATAAGAAGTCCGCCAGTTAGTTTTATTGCTGTTTTTTTCTTGAAACTCTATTTAAATTAATTAAAAATTGTTTGACTTTAAGTAAGCTAATGACCAAAATACTGTGAATGATAGAGAAAATAAATCAAGATGGGAGTTTAAATCTACTCTGAATTTATATTGTGCAACTTTTTTATCGGTGGACCAGGAGTTTGATGACTGTTTGACAGAAATGTGTCCTGGAAATACAAACTGTTTAAATTGTTAGACCAGCACATTAGCTGCCACCATTACATTTAAAGTATCAGCATACTTAGAGCCTCACTGAATTATTGATTAAATATACCACTAATGTTAATACTTAATGAAACTGAAAACCAATAAAGCTCATCTAGCCATCTGTCCTTTTGGAACTGCTTTATAAAAATTAAAGCAGTTGCAATATTTATCTTCTATTGACCTAAACCATTACAAAACACTTATTCAGTTAAGTAGTTTTCCTTAAAAAAAAAAAACGTCTTAAGTTTGTGGTGTTGCCAATATCTTTTGCTTCTATTTAGATATCTAGGTCAGGGGTCATTGTAGTTTTGCAAGTTTTATTTTTTTTTTCTAATGTCTCCAGCCAGAGATGGGAATTGAAGCAGCAGAGACAGTGAGGCAGACAGGAGTTTGCATCAGCTCTCCATTTGGCTCTGGTGCAAGAGGAAAGTGAGCTTTTAATATCGAAATCTCTCTGCAACCCCTAAAGAGGACAGTCTTGCATTTCACTTGCTGTACAAATGCTGGCCAAGGTCCTGCAAAAGCTATAATCTCGCTTCTCTTAGTGCTCATTTCATGGCTCAAAGATAAAAACATCTGTTTAAAAAAGAAGAAGAAAAAGGAAGGAGTGAGCTTCTTTTTCACTCAAAAGCCAGTTATTCAATAACGCAGAGAAAAGTTTTTAGTTTTAAATTGAAAGCTTCGCGGATTCCTGGCATGGAGCGAACAACCAACAACCCTGTTGCTCCTTCAGGGCGACGGTAGCATCAAAATAGTAACAGGCTAATTACATGTTAGCAAGAGTATTTGCCCCGGCTCTCCAAGTGGAGCCGAGTCACGTGCGCCTCTCCGCGTACAGGCCCGTCGTTTGGCTTCGCTCTGAAGTGACCCTCTGTTCCCTCAGGTAAATCATTTGCAGGTAGTCACATTCCCAACACTGTGAGCACACAAAACGTAACCTTTGGCCAAAATACACACTGGAAGAAAAAAAGAAAGAAGCAAGATGCCGGCGGGGTCGGAGGAAGAGGAGGCGGTGAAGATGGAGAAGAGCCCGACCTCCTCGTGAGGCTTTCCTTGCCTCGTGAAACATCAAAGGGAAGCTGCGGTTCGTGAAGCGGTGCCAGGCTGTCGCTGCTCATACTGGAAGTTTAACAATCGCGCCTCACAGAGCCGAAGCGAACCGGGCTGGTTTATGAGTAAGGTGGTGTCCCATGGCGGCTTTATAGCAAATCTGTGCCTGGATTAACACCAGAACCTCCCTGGAAGATTAAGAGCAGTCAGAGCAGTCATCTAAAGAATAAAACTCACAGCATGTGTATCAGCACTGGTAGCTGACCTGGAAATGACAATTTGATTTAAGAAAAATATTTAAAAAAATCTAAGAATGTAACTTTTATTTTAAGTAGAAAGATGTCGCCATGTATTGGCAGATAATCCGAAAAAAATCGATCTTCCCACCTCCTCCTTCAGCTACTATTGCTGCTACCAAAAACAACCAATCAGAGCCAAGAGGAGGGTGGTAATGGTGTCAATTATGCTCATGTACTCTGCTCAATTTGCTAATGTTAGAGAAACGATTGACAGAGGAAAAAATATATTTTCCTCTGTCACTGGTGGCCATGACACTAGCCATAACATTCACAGCTGTTCTTTGCTAGATGCAGCCTGGCAGAGTGAGTGGGAAGGATGATTGACAGCACTAAGATCCGCCTCCTTGCTCTGATTTGTAGCTTATCTTTAGCACTGGGAGAAGAAGGAGCTATATTTTTTTCACATACTGTGAACTCATACCATACTTTCATATCTACAGTTTCAACAAATGTATATCTTATAAAAGCTGAAAAACATTTAGTCAACTGGGGAGACAGAATCTGGGCCAAGTCTGCATCAAAGCAATCAACAGTATTCATAAGTATAGCTGATTTTCACAAATATGACATAAGCAAAAGAGAATGTCTCAAAGCAGCAAAGAAATGTGTAGAAACAATTGATAGATGTGCAAAAGCATTGGAGCCTCTTAGAATGACTGAGAAACTGCTTCTGTGACATTTATCAATGATTAAATGTTGCGTAGGTTGAACTGAGAGTTATGAGGAATATACTTTTGATCACAAAATTCACCTGAAAACTTGAATTGACTTAAAGATAATGAAGTTGTACTCCATCAACAGTTGGAACCTTGTTGGTCAAAAACTGAAAAGTTTTGCAATTATGGAGAAACTTTTTTATTTTATCTTTTATTGCATATTGTATTAATTTGTTGCATTATTATTTTACCATTATTATTACATGTTTTATTTTACCTTTGATAGTAGAGTTTAATAGCTGATACCACCTGGACAGCTTTGCCGTAGCGTTACAGTCAGATCGTTACATTTCTAACAGCATAAAACAAAAACACATATCTAAATATACTTATTCCTCAACTGTCTAACAATCGTAGAAACCCGTTTACTTCTACCTTTAAACGAGAAGTGCTGCCAGACGCTCAATGGTTTTTACTGAGAGGTTTCAGATTATCAGCTCTTCTAATTTCCATTCGTTCTCTGTGCCTCAAGACTTCCTCCATTATCCTTTCTTTCACCAAGGCAGCTCCACCCAACCCGTCCCTCTAATGAGTCACTCACATTCTCCTACTTATCTTTGACTCACTCCAACAGATCCAGTGGCATAAAACATAATTGACACGCATATCACTCATACCCCAAACTTTATAATCCCTGTTGTGGAGATGGCACACATTTCCGTTTCCAAAATGCCATAGCTACTTAATTTGATAATTAAAGTCTAATTAAAACATTCCAAACATTCACACAGGTCCACTCAGGTCTGCAGTTGGATTGTGAAAGGTTTGAGAAAAAAAAATACCAAAAAGTGTGGTCCAACATCCACTGCATTGCAGCAGCTGAATAATAAAGTTCAGCTGGGAAACTAGAAGCTATGACCCTAGGTCAAAGGTCAATGAGATCCACTGTGGGTGTTTCCCAGTAGCAGCGCTGCCAGGCATGGATCAATTACTGTTCTAGGTTAATAAAAAAAAACCAAACAAACACACATAGGTGGTTTTTATGAACGAAATGCTCACCCATGCATCTAAACGAGCTTTCTGACTGATCATAACTCTCATGCTACAGATACACCAACCTACACGTTTAATGGCCTACCTGGTAAAGATATGCAAAATGCCTTAAAACGAATTTACTGCAGTGAGGAGGGAGGATGGGGGGGCGGAATCAATCTGAAATTACATTTCTTAAGAACCTGATCAGAGGTGCTGCTCCCTCAGCTACTGAAACGTTTTATTTTCTAAGGCTGATGCTTCATTTTAAACCTATCACCATCTTATGTGGCACAACACAGAGGAGACGGAACAGCATTCCTCTCGATTAGCTTGGATGAGGGTCGACCATTAGAAGTCAGGAAATGACCACAAGGAACAGCTACTGTATGAGCAATAATTAAAACTTTTCAAATAACTTAAACTGTGGATATTACATTATGAATCAAGGGTTGAGACTTGGAATCACCAAGTTTCAACCTTTAGACACCATCTGCAAGAAAAGATCTATGTCTCACCTTCACAAACGTAAAAACAATACATTTATTAAGGTGGAATGTATTCCTGAATAGATAAAAAGTTGGATCTTATCATGGTTTTATGACTTATAAAGATGTATATTTGTGGTTGTGACAGTGGTCCTGTTGCTGGCATTGGTGCCTTACAGCATATGAGGCTTTCTGCACTGAGTTTGCATGTTTTCTCTGTGCTTCTATAGCTCTTATACGGGTTCTTCCTCTCCAAATTGCCCACATTGTAGGTATAAATGTGTGGAATAGAAAATTGTTGGATGGCAGGTTGTTTTTCTTCTCCACTGTCGCTACATACATGCTTGGTATGAGGAATTCCTAAAGTCAACGACACAACTGTGAGCTACAAGTTGTCAATGACTTCATGTGGTCCACTGGGTTTCCTTAGAACTTTAAATGCATTTGAATTATGACTTGAACTAAATTTACTGTTTGGTAGTTAGAATCAACTGTAATATTTGTGTGACTGATCTGATTCTTTGTAAGTTGCCTCAAGAGGACATTTGTTGTGAATTAGTCCTGTACAAATAAACCAAATTTAATTTAACTGAATTGCGACTCAAACATGGCAAAATGTTTATTCTATGTGTTATAAAATACCCATTATTTTTATGAACAGCATGTTTTTTTAATTTTTACTTGAATCAAGGAAGCATGTTTTGTCTTTCTTATTATTTCCACCCGTTGCAGTCAAATCCACGTGGAACATGAGCCATTGATCTCGACAGAGTATTTTTATGAAAGACGTTTCTCAAAAACTCCATAGACGCACGGAGCAAAGCGTCGTCTGTGAGGGCGATTCATCAGAGAAGATGTAAACACTAAGAGGTGCAAAAAGCAGTCAGCTACTGAGAAGAACCTGTGAAAAACAGAAGTGTGTTTGCAACATCAGTCAATAAACATCTGTCGCTCATGTCGCCAAGTTCTTTTCGCTCAAATATGAGAGTTGTAACACAAATCAACCTGCCAGACCGACAGGTTTCTTTATTTTTATTTTACTAAGGTTGCAATTCAGGGATAGGAACATGGAGTAAAAAAAAACAACAACAGAAACACAACAACAAACAATACTATGTTTTTTTTAGCTGCTATTATAAACTGTAATGTCTTTTCATTTAATCATGGAAAATGTATCATCTTATTTTCCAACAAAGGGTTTCAAGATCAGTCAGGACAGTAAGAACATATTTACCATATATCTGGTTATGAAAAAAATGGTTGTTTCACAAATTTTGTAACAATTTTGTACAGTATACTGCATTGATATTACATAAATGTTTCACAAATCAAGATTTCACTGGAATTTTTATAAGCATGGGAATGGAAATTAAACTGAAAATACTTAATTGGGATGAAAGTAAGCAGATTTTATGTCTTTGTGTGTTTCTGTGTGGATGTGATGTTTTAGATTTAGATCATCATCCAATGGCCGTCCAGTTCAGATTTCCATTTAAAACTCCTGGTATTTTAAAGACTCAATAATAAGAAGGTTTTCAGGGCTTTGGGGGTGTTTTACTATAGTTTTGTTGCATGTCTGGTTAAAGTATTTTGTATTTTATTGCTCTGTGTGTGCAATGACATTGCTTTTATGCATTGTGTACAGCCCTTTAATCTTTGTGATGAAGTAAAATGCTTTGTAAATACAGCTGGACTGGGAATATGAGCAGAGCCCACAGTATCACAGATCCCTACCTTACTGAACAATGAGCATAAATGTGGGTGGGTTTGTGTGCACACAATGTTATGTTTTGTAAGTTTGCAATGATTAGCT
Source organism: Poecilia mexicana (assembly GCF_051168715.1). Taxonomy (NCBI): domain Eukaryota; kingdom Metazoa; phylum Chordata; class Actinopteri; order Cyprinodontiformes; family Poeciliidae; genus Poecilia; species Poecilia mexicana. The sequence continues at coordinate 32,182,069 of NW_028263382.1, read as the reverse complement.
AAAGTAGCTTAATAATTTGGATTAGATGGATCTAAAATGTATGTAACCATTTAAGTGAGATAATTCCAAAGCGTATTAAGAAAATTAATGAGGAGAAATGTTTTTTAAGAACTGCAACATTTGGTACATTTTCAGCTGCTGTGGTTCGCTTTCGTACCACACTGTCTCAAACAAAACCCTTTGAAAAATCTATTCCCCCCGTCGCCTTCGGTGGCGCTGCGCCAAAACTACTGAAGGAAACAACACGAAAACCTCCGAAGAAGACATCAAACGCAACTTCCTTCTTCACGAAAGGTAAACAAAAATGGGTCAGATTTTAGCGGTTGTAGGATTTCTCTTTTGTCTTTGGGTAAAGACCATGAAACATATTTACCCGGAACATACGGACCAGCCTTCTCGTTAGATTTCTAATATGTCCTTAACCAAAATGCTCACCGAACCACAATTAGCTTAATTCAACTGTTTCCATCCTGATATCCTCCCAGTGATAAAGACACTGTTGTGTTGACAAGCCAGTGGAAACAGATCCCGCTGGCCAGCAGGCCTGCATGTAATCTTAATTCCAGCCTTTAGCTCATAAGTAAAGCCTTTCTGTGGCACCAATCATGCAGCCCGTAATCTAGCTGTATGCTCAATGGCAGATTGTCAGGAAAGAGGGGAAAAAAGAATGTAGACTAAAATAGAACTGTGACCCATTTTTTAAAATCTATTTTAACTGCCTGTTTTATAAATAACTACTGAAGAAGGTGTCCAGTTAGAAATACGATCCATTTTCTCAATATGGCACTTAAAAGTCATTTACTAATTGCATCCATTTGTTATAATTCTATTTGTTCACACAGTCAGGGTACAAGTCAAATAATGCCTTTAAAAATATGTCTGATGAACAAAGTCTTTACATTGTTAGATCTATAATTCATGCACAACAATTTTTGTGATCTGTACTTTAACCTCTCATACTCAGGAATGCTACTCAAGAAAATATAAGTAACCTAAGTTACTGTAGTTGAGTACAACAAGCAATGTAATATATAGAAAACAATTATTAACGGTGTAATGAGAAGCATTGTTATGACGACGCACTGAAAGCGGAGTAGGAGATTCTTAAAGAGTCAGAAGCCCAATTTTAAAGCAAGAAATTTATTTTAAGTTATGTCTGACATATATACAGCATTTTTATAACATCTGAATGCAGAGGTTCCCAAACTTTGGGGCGCGCCCCCTAGGGTGGGGCGCCGTGTCATTGCAGAGGGGCGGGGGGGGGGGGTTGCTGGAAGCCGTCTGGATGAAAAAAACAAAACATGAACTGGGTTTTTACCTTAGAATGGCCAACTCTCTGTTATTCCTATGTCAATTTGATACAGTAGAGGCTTCCACACTTCCCATATTTGTGTCCTCTGTCACTTTTATCAGCAGTTAAAACTGTTTAATCTGTTGTTAACATGTTGTAACCTGTTTTTCCGAGCCGCCTTTAAACGCAACATGAGCGTTACGACGCTCGCGCTGGGTTTACACCTGTACCACTGAACCACTGTCTGAAGGTAACATAAATAAAATGGATGTGCCTGAAATATACTTAATACTGGCCCTTTAAGTGTTGTTTGCTTGAAGTTGACTTGTCAGTAAAAGAAGACAGGCAGAAAATTAAACATTACAGTTTATGAACTTGAGATGTTTTCAAGGCCACATGAAAATAAATATTTTTTTTCCCCAAGCTTTTCTCCTTGCATATTTAATTTCAAGTTCACTCATCCTCTCTCACATTAGCATACATAAATATGTTTTTAAAATGACTGCAGTTAAACTGTAAGGAAGCTCAAGTTGAAGTTTCTCTATGCAGAACGGAAAGGAAGTGTTTGTTTTTGTTGGGCATTGTCTTCTCCGGCGAGCGCCTCCTCACTTCCAGGTTTTTCTTCTTTTTTGTAGTTTCAAGGCTACGGCAGGTTGTGCATCACAAGGACAGGAATCGTGAGCTGTGAATTATTGAACTCTGCAATGTAGTCTTATAGTTTGAGCCAGAGCTGAGTACAAAGACTGAAAACATCATGCAGCCTTAACTATTTGTCCAGTCCAATTGAGAATCCGTTGCCAGACTTAAAACTCACTTCACATTCAACCTGACCGAGCTATTTAGTGAATACAATGGGGAAAAGACTTCACTAGATACACAATGTATGGGTGTACTTACACTTATACATTGTCAACTTTTAAATTCCTTAAATATATTCAAGTGACAAAATGCAGCATAACAATAGAAGGGATTATAGACATATTATGCTAATTTTCAAAGCAGCTTTAGATGATTTGGTTTTATTTATTTACCTGTTCACCCCACTCACCTGTTCCCAGTCCATCAACTCCTCCAGTACAAACACAAACAAGAAAGGAAAATATTCCATGTATTGGCCGTCATAAAATTCTAATTTGTTGAAATGGTAAATTCATAAGAAGCTCACACTTCAAAATGTATCAAATCAAGGTCATATAGCACAAGTCTGCAGTAATATTCTCTTTTTAGTGAGAAAGACCTTTCCTAATCTTCTGAGATTCATGTGGCAACAAAAAAAATAGATTTGTGGCCATTCACTTAAAAAAAGTAGACATTAGCTACTTTTCCATTACAAATGTACACAAAACCTTGACATTATTCTGCTAATGTAAAAGAAAAATGCAATTTCACAATCGCGTGTTTCTATTGATTAAGAAAAGCAATTATAATCACATAATAAATAAGTTTGCTCACGTGATAAGTCAGTGACAAACATGCCATGCCATCGTCCTCCAACAACTACCTTTCACCTTCTCTCCAACATTTGGTTGCCGTCTTGGCTGTCAATCATGTGACTCGTGAGTTTCCATTGCAGTTTTGTGAGATGAACCGTTTCGATATGGGTAAAAAACCACCACCTCATCCAAGCGGCAAACGTTTTATCGACAACCGAGAGATTCTTCGATATTGCTGTGTTTCCTTTGAGCAAATTCATTTTTAAAGTGTCAAATAAGGAGGAAACACAGCTGTTGAGAAACATTTCGTCCCTCCATCAGTGATAACGTTCTCTTCAGCAGGGTCTATAGAAGCAATGTCACAACAGTGTCAACCACATTTAATCCTATTACAACCACTTTCCTAATCACCAAGATTTCTGGATTAAATTTCCCGTGTCAGCGGCGATTAAACTGGGAGAGCAATGGGATTGCCGTTGCTTCCAGATGGGCTGACTCAACTGGAAGTGACCAATGATAGCATAAGTATAGATTATATGGTTCACCGCTGGCTTGGGGTTTGGCGTACAAGCTGCTGCCTCCTCCAACCAACGCCACCAAGATGCATTCGCTTCAGAGATGTAAATCAGACGATGTCCTTACAAGAGGACTATGTTTTTGCTCTGATCTTAGGGAAAATCCAGGGAAAATCTTGACCAGATGGCCCAGCCGAGATTATCCTCTATACATGTCTCCATTTCTGTCACTCAGCCGCCCTTGGCATCGTGGCATTTCTATGAAGACGTAGAAGGATAAACACCCAGTGAGCAGGTTCCCCCTGTGTACCTCTGTTGCGTGTTTGTTGCCGTGTGCTTACATGTGGCCGGTAAAGGGTTTCTCAAACAAGCGCGGTTTGTTTTCTGGCCCGGCCGCTTTGAAAACGCTCGGCACCACCCACACTTGTCTCGAGCCGTGTTCCCACATCTGTGCCGTGGCTCAAATATCACTCCTTCCCCCCACCGGCATCTGCTGCAGGCGGAGGACTCAGTTCTCCACAAACTATCAGATTATCTCATGTTTAACTCATTTGAACCCTTGGAGATAACCTCGCCTGTCTAAATGATATCAGGACGCTCAAAAAGAAACGGGAATAGGGAGGGGGGAACAGGACAGTGGGGTGTGTGGGGCAGTGGGCCGGTTTCAGTGGACCGGTGGGTGTTATCCTGTCGTTCTTACAGAAACAGTCTGAGGACTGACAGTGAGCAGAGGTAGAGCAGCATGGTTGCCACAGAGAACAAACTGAGTTTCCTTGAGCCGGCCTCTGATTGGCTGAAGCCTCCACTGAAGGAGGTAGACTCTGCCAATAGGAAACTATTGATATTTTGTTGCCAGGCCAAGCTGTCCTGATACAAAACTCATGTTCATGAGCAACAAGATCACTCGTCAGGTTCAGAAAGTTCCTTTTTTCACGAGATGAGTATATTTAAGTGTATAAATGTGAATAATTTCATATCTAATTTTCACAATAAATCCTGGTTTCATTTATGTTGGAATTGATATTATTTGTTGTTTTTGTGTGTTGCACTTTGGCCAACTGCAGCTTTTCGTAAATGTGCTAGATAAATAAATTTAATTTGTTTTGATAAATTAGCAGAAAATCTACAGTAAGATGTTAATGTTCCTTTTAATAAATCACAGCAGCAGTTACTGCTTTCATTAAAATGTTGTTTGACTCCAAATAAAATACTTAGCAAGTCAAGTAAACAAGAAAACATTTTAAATAGATTATATTTTATTTTTCACCAGTTTTATTTTTTATTTACAGTTATTCTTAGATTTTAAACCAAATGCTATTGGAAGAGTATCATAATATAGTATATATATATTTTTTTTAATGATTTGGACCTTTTATGATTTTGGTGTGCTTAAGATTTAGTGCTTTACATTTATTTCATTGTGACAAAACAATTTTGATAGCAGCATTTTACTTTAACTGGGTAAAAAAAAAAGTAAATAAACTGAGACAGCTCAGGCATTCAATAAGATAAATTAGTCATATCTTAGTTGTACAATATGTCCGATATTTGATTTAATGATAAATGTAAAATTAAAACCCACTCTGTCAATAAAGACATTAACAGTAATAAAGTATGTAACCAGTGTCACCAAAGACACTGCTTTGGTGTACATTGCTTTTCAAAGAAATGTATTAGGGTTTTGTGGAATTTTGGTGTGGGCTTAGTGTTTTTGGTTGTTGTTATCAAGTTATTGTTTCATTTTGTGGATTTGTGCTGTAGTTGTAGTTCTGGCTGTTCCACGTTCCTCTGGTGTCCATGAATCACCTGCTGGTCTGTTTCTGTCATTCCTCGCAGATCCGCCGCTGAATGTTGCTGTTTTGAGAACGCAGAGGAGATACACAAAACAGAAGCAGAGAAAAGTAAGACTTAACAGCCTAAGTAGCTCCTTTAGTTGCTTCATCTAGGAGAGAAACACACATTAACAGCTCTGTGTGGAGTTTAAAGGCTGTAGGAAACAATGAAATGCTTTAGATCAAATAATAGTGAAATTCTAATTCAATAGAAAATGCTGGTGATAGATGTTCTCCATCCAGTCTGACTAAGAGTGAGCTGTTTGGCAAAGAGAATTGGACAAAAAAAAGTAATATTTATCAAAATTTCATAAAAAATAAAATAGAAAAAAGAATAAAAATACATTATTTTCTGATCTCGTTTGTCTATGACAAAAAAATCCCAGCTGAAGTTTGTGGGTGTAACTTGACTAAATGCGACGCTTCAGGCCGAATAAATGCTTTTGTAGGTGCAGCCTCAAACCATTCCCCCACAGCCTGCTGGCAGGAGGGAGCTGTAAGTGTGTGTGCGTGTGTGTGTGTGTGTGTGTGTGTGTCGGGTCGCAGGTTGCAGAGCAATCCTGTTGGTACCTGGCATGTTTCTTATGGGAATTTGCTACTGACATATAAAGGGTGGTGAGGCCCCCGGAGGGGTAAAATAGCAAGTCAAAGCCTGTCGTACAAACAGAAGTGGTGTGACTGCGTTCACTCTCACTCAGAATTAGAGAACTTACTTTTTTTTTATATGCTTTAATGTTTAAAGTTTTAACTGTTTCCTTGTATAAATGTATCTGTTTTTGTTTTAGATGGGTTTTTCCTCTTCACCCTGCTGTACCCTCAGGAAAATAAGTAACTAAAATAAAACTATTAAAATGTTCATTTGTCATTAACACAGCACCAACTGAACTACTTGCTTTTACTGAACCGCAGATGTTGATTTCCATCTCTTTTTGAGTGGTGATGCTGATTTTTCACCATTCAGGTGGGTAAAAATATTTGCTGTTTTGAGCCGACTGTTAAATATCTCAGAACGATCCAGACCAAAATGCACACATCAGCTCACGCTTTCTTTTTCTCAGATGCTTTATTATGTTTGAGCCATTCATGCAAACAGATCCTCCCGGTTTTTAATAAAGTGTTTTCTGTCTGAGTTTTCAGGGTGTTTGAGACTGTGGGGCATTAACTTTATGAAGAAGATGGAAAAACAATGAGCGCACATTTCTCTTTGGAGATTTCATTTTCTTCAGTGTATCCTTAGTTTTTAATATGGCCTTCATAACCCGGGTGTGAACAGGAAACCTTGTGTGTGTATGCAGAAAAAATGAAGTTTTAAATTTAGCCAAGTGTATCTAGGTATCTCGCTAGCTATCTGGCTAGCTAATCTAGAACTAGCTAGATAGATATGCTAGCTAGCTAACTAGTCTTGAGCTAGCTAGATAGATATGCTAGCTAGCTATCATCTGTTGAAAATAAGAAGAAAATGAAATGTTGTGGTCAACTTCTAATAAGAGGAGTACTTAAGTGTCCAGCCAGAGTTATGCCAGAAGCTTGTTGGCTACAGAAACATGTTTTTCTGTAACTTGGTAAAAGATATTTTGCTAAATACTTGCAGATGAATATGTATATGAGCTTACTGTGTGTTTAGTGTTTTGACTGTTGTGATTAAGTTATCCTTTTGTTGTTGGCGTTTTGTGAATTTGTGTTTTTGTTGCAGTTCTGTTTATTCCACATTTTCCCGATTTCCACTAATCACCTCCCTTACGTATCCTCAGCCAGTCATAACTGCGCAAAAATATAACGGGGGCTGAGAAAAATGTCATCCCATCTCCTTCGTGTGTCTGTCACAAGAGGTCAAATTAAACCAAATGTTGGCTTTAAGCATTGCCATCGCCAACGTGGTTTATACTCCCACAGTTTTGTCAAGTTAGACAAACTTCTAATGGATCCTGAAACGCTTTAAAATTTAAATAAAAACTGGATGTGTTGGACGGTTGACAAATGAAAGCTTTGAAAAAGTTGAAAACATTAGCTTAGCATTCAAATGACCAAACAAAAGACAAAGAATACAGCTGAATTCAGACTGCACATCAAACTTGCTGTTAAAGTTTTACATTTCTATTACATGAGGATGTTATTTTCCAATATCTGCAACTGAACAGAAGAATATGAAGCTCTCAGACATTCAGACCCTTTCAGTCGATAAAACGCTGACTCATGCTCTCAGCAGCTTTTACTGAATTTTTCCCCATATCTAAGTAAAGTGATTATGAGGTGATGAAAAGGAAACTGCCTTAGGTAAATGTGGTTAAAAAAAATAACCAAAAATATTTAGGAGTGAGTGAGAGTTAAGGCACGACTCAATACTTTAAATGTAGCTATCATTTTGTTTTGGAATTTATTTTCTTTTTATTGTAAATCCTTCCCAACAGTCCCCTGGAATTGTTAAATAATACAAAAACTTCAACGGCGGTAAAAAAAACAAACAACAAAAAAACAACATTTAAAATCTTCAAATATCAGCAGCCAGAGGGAGAGATGTTTCTGGTAGCTATTAAAGGGGCAGTGTAATGTAAAAGCAACAAATTTGAGCTCTACATCATGTTATCATTATCTCATCAAAAACGTACATAGAGTATTGCCTTGATTCTTTTTGTAAAGATGTATTTTGAGAAATCTTTTAATCTCCATGGCAACCATTCAGTTGTGCAAAACGCCTGGGTGGACCTAGCTCCTCCTGTGACGAGGTAGCTCCTCCTTGGTGTTGCAGTTTCCAAGCTTCTGATCTTCCGTTCTCTCACTCAGCTCCTTCAGACTAGCCAGCAGCAATTAGCAAACACCTGGTGGAACTGCACATCTGCTGACCTCATTATAGGAGCTACTTCTCTGTGCATTGGTGGTAAAAATGTTGTTGGTTAATAGAAGAACCATGTTGTGATGACTTCCTAAAGGCAGAGATTCAGAAAGAGCAGGAATTTTTAAAGATACAGAGGCCCAATATCAAGGCCTTAAATTACAAAGTAAAATTTCTTTTAAGTCATATTTTATATATGCACAGTTTTTAGAACAACTGAAGTTAACATAGTTTCCTGATTGTGCAATTTTATAGCACAATATGCCTGGAAAACCCATAACACTGCCTTTTTAATGACGACAATTTTAAATCTCTAAAACTGAGAAAAGTGCACCTCGGCCGTTATTTTTCCAGCATCCCGTCGTCACGTGAGTGCTAATCAGAAACAGGCCAGCTGGACCAGGTCCAGCTTTCGCATGGCTGGGTCAGAGAGGCTGAGAACAATTAGCGTGCGTGAGGGCCCGCCTTCCCTCGGCGAGGGAGGAATGACATGTTCATTTCTCAAGACTCATTTAAGGAGCTCCACTTAAGTGAGAGGGATTATTTAAGAAGTGGAGCGACTCCATTCCTGCGTTGATGAGTCAAAAATAAAGCAGTTTCTCAAAGTAGGAGAAGATCCATTTGAGTACTTCTGTATAAATTAGAAGTGGGTAAAACAAAAAAGAAACCCTTTTGATGTCACCACCCAGGAGCATTTTTGGGTGCTACAGGGAGGAGGTATGTGTGTGTTTCTGTGTGTGTGTGTTTCTGTGTGAGTGTTTGCGGTGTTGGCTCGGCTTGGACTGGCGCCGCGTTTGGCCCCACGGCTGCGGCCGCTCCAGATGTGCTTTGTCTTTCTTTCGTTAAGGATAGGCTCAACAACAACAAAGAAAAAAAAAAAAACATCCATGTTTTCCTGCACGGGAATGACGTGGAGCACAAACGGCTCCACGTTTGTGTTGCACGGGTGGAGGATCATTCCATCCTCCACCCCGGCACTAAACTGCTCTGTCCTGGGAGAAACTCCAGTCTCTGTGGTCTGATGCTTTTCATAAAAAGTCTTTTTTTGTTACTTTTATTACTTTCTAATACCAGTGCTTTGTATGAAGCCTTTCCTGTCACTTTTTTATCACTCTGTGCTCAGTTTTTCCCACAGTAAACTAGTCCACAGCCTCTTCTCTGTCTTCATGGCTGATGAACTGGATCCAGAACTCCAGCACTGAAGGCTGTAGAACTCAATCTGGTTGAGCTTAGGCCTGATGGGGTCTAAATTCTAAAAACACTTATGTCCTTTCATTCTGCTTCCCCAATTGATTAAAGGTTTATTGAAACATTAATTTTATATTAACAGTACTTGGTTCAAGGTTGAATTAACCACGTCGAAGTTCAGGTTTGGGATTCGTTGTTGGACTAAAAACAATCACAAGTCCTTAGAAGTAGTGAAATGCCGCTTTAAAGATCAACTTTTTTGAGCTTTAACATCATGTTCTAATGTTATTCCCTCATCAAGTGTTGCCTTGATTCTTTCATGTATGTTTGAGAAATCCTTTAGTCTCCCGTGACAACCATTCAGCTGTGCAAAACACCTGTTTGGACCAAGCCACGCCTTCAAGGACGAAGCTCCTCCTTTGAATTGGAGATTACAACTTTCCCTTGCGAATCCCTCACTCTGCTCCTTCAGACTAGTCAGCAGAAATTAGCTAATACCTGCTGGAACTGTACATCAGTTGAACTCGTTAAAGGATCAATAGAGGAACGATGCTGTGATGATTTCATGAAGGTGGAGTTTTCTCTTTGAAACTCCGCCTTTTGAAAGAGCCAGAGGCCCAAATTCAAGGCATTAAATTACGATGTCAAATTTCTTTTTAAGTGATATTTTATATATACAGCATTTTTACATTTTTACAACAGAAGGTAACAGTTACTTCATTGCGCTGTAAAATGGCACTGTGTGTCTGGAAAAGACATAATATTCCTCTTTAAGTATCCTTAGGCTCTTCTTTGAACGTTGCTGCTTTGTACAGAACATGAATTTCTCATTTTTCATTTCAAAAGAAACACCTAAATAAAATAAAATAAAAAACAAACAAACAAACCAGAGTAGTTTTTATTTCAGACTGACAGTTTAAGTGCTGCCTCGTCCGTCATCAGGAAGCTTTATTAGGCAGGCTGCAGGTGTCAGCTGAGCCGGGTAATGAGTTTAGCAGTGGCGTGTCATCCTGATGGGCCGCCTGGGAGTCCTCCATCACCTACGGCTCTAATTGTGTCGTCGTGCTCCTCTCTCAGGCACCGTGCCGTTCCAGTGGATTAACCAGCCTGGATGTGGCACTTCAGCGGGGTGACGTCCTGCTCGCCACTTCCTGCCCACTGGATGCTTTGTTTTCTCTGTAAACACGGTGAACGTTCAAGACCTGTTGTCGCAGGACGCGGCTGTTTACTGAGGCCGAGGTTGCCACCGTAAATCAGACCGAGGAATGTCGCTGAAATTCAAAACCCTTGCAGATGTGTTGATGTGTAGATGTGGAGAAATCTTAAATTCATCCTGTTGCTGGGACAAGATGTTACTCTGATTAATTTGTTTGAAATCCAACCTTTAATTTGAGAGTTTTTTTTATTCAGTGGGTGGTTAAGCAGTCCTAAATTTACAAGAAAAATCCCAGAACAAAAACCTGTTGGGACATGTGGTGTTGATCCTTTGATCTCCTCTAACATTTTACCAGTTTGGACGTTTGACCTCTGTGAACTGTCCACATCCGGAAGGGTCAGAGGTGCTGCCAGTTCAAAGTTTTGCTCTTTAGAAGAGTCACTGATGTCCTGCTCTTGTTGCTGAACTTAAACAACAAAAATTAAAACTGACGCCAAATATTTAGAAATCTGTCTTTGTTTTTTAATGAATTAAACATGGAAGACTTTATAATAATTTACAAAACACATGTGTGTACAGTAACCCTTTGAAAAAACTGTTTCCCCCTTCACCTGTGGTGGTGCTTCACCAAGAACCACTGAAGGAACGACACAAAAACCTCCAAAGAAGAAACTGAGCGCAACTTCCTTCTTCATGAAATGTAAGCAAATCTGGAGTGGCATCATTTTTTTTTTCTTTATTGTAGAATTTCTCATTTGTCTTTGACAGCAGACCACGAGACATTTGTTCTACTACCGCTTGTCTCTTGTGTTGGTTTTGGGATTTTTTTTAATTTACCCAGAATGCCCTGGGAGTGTGGTCCACTTCCTGCTTTTGGAGCCGTTTCCGGTCGGCTCAGTGTTTACATATGCATTCGAACTGCAACAGGGTTAATCGAATTCAGAGACATTTATTTATTTGTACTTTAACAGTTTTTTAAGGCTAGGTAGACCAACACATTGTGCCACAACCGTACTTTAAGAACATTCTTGATCTTGATGTGGCTAAAAATGAAAATAAGTTTAACACTCCTGACTTAGAGAGTGATTCTCTTTATGAAACATTATGCAGAAAAAAATAAATAAATAAAAAACAGACTTCAAGTTTTCTCTTTTGGTGGATAATTTGACCCTGGTATTTACATCTCTGTCCCAAAGAAAAAAACAATTTTTATGAGGACTTCTGCAAACACAACCGCATCAGTAATTTATATTAAATCTTGACGGTAAGGGCGTCGGCCATCTTAATGCTGGATAAAGTTTACCTTCCAGTTTCTATTTTGTTTGCACTTTTGCTCATGATAAACTGTGGTGATTACAACACATTTCCTCAGCAGGGGCATGATTCATACATTCCATTCACACAAAGGTAAACTCACTCACATTAAACATTAACAGTGCCATTAACAGTTTACATCGCTCACCCACACACAGTACTATTTATCAGTTCAGAAATCAAATAACTTTTTTTTTTGTAGTTCAGAGACGGTTCGGCCTAGACACAGTGAGGCTCGAAGCGCTCCCACTTTTTATCTCTGAGCTTTAAATTCACATCTGACAGCTCAACTGAAACTCCGGTGGAGGAGGAGGGGAGGCGGCGGCCGGAGTGAGACTCTGGGTGTCCACTTTCAAGCAGCGCTCCGGCTCAACATACAGTGAGTTTAAGCGGAGGTCAGTTAGCTTTCCAAAGGTCATCCTAACCTAAACCGCTATTTAAAAAAATCCAAGCAGAAAACACAATACTTCTCAGCTGCATTTGTTGATCAATCGAATGGATCTTTTCTGACAAGGATTGTTTATTGAAAGGCAATTTGGTTAATAAAACTGTTTTATTCCGTCCTGTCGTAAAGTTACAGCAACTCCAGCAACAGGTTGATCTCTCCCAGAGATTCTTAGGTTTATAAAGCGATATTTGACAAATGGACATTGTTTTCTTGTACTTTAACAAATGCAATGACTTTAATTAATCTTTATTTTCAACAAAGTAATGTGAGTCAATTTCACCACTGATTTTTATGGACCAAAACAAACAGGATCAATATGAAAAAAAAAATGCTATTAGACTTTAAAGTTAAATTATTTAATTAGAAATGTACACAATGTATGCTAAAAATAATTTTAAAAAATCAAAACTCTGCAGCAGTAGACGGTGCCTATATAAAGAACTCACTCACTTGAATATGCTCCCCTTTTATTGTTTTTACAGATCAATCCTGATCATGTACAAAAACAAGTTTAAAGTCAAAGTGGAAACTGGTTTCTAAAAAGTGAAATAAAAACATGTAATATGAAACAAGCGACTACATGAATATTCAACCCCTTTTGTCGTGGATTTGTGGCTAACAACCCGGCAGAACTTGAGCAGTTTTGCAGTTTGTTTTCCCCTGTTGGTCTGGACCTTTTGAGCAGGTGTGAATAAACTCAAGATAACCCTGATACGGACTGAACAACCAGTCTAAGACACACTTTTTGAGGTGGTCTCAGTTGGGTTTCAAACGAATTCTGGTCCAGTTTGCTTCTGGTGTGAATATGGAACAAACCAGCTACAATGGATGTACTTCTTTTTGAACTTCATGACCCACCGTTCCATTTCATTTCAAGGAAATGAAATGGAAATGCACTTTTCAACAACATGGTAAAATCACCATCTAGTGGCCATCTAGTGGCCTGGCAAGACTACTGCATCGGACTCACGGTGTCTTTGTGGTCTCGTCTAAACTTGGGTTTTTTTCCCCAACATCTGAAAATACAGTTTCCAGACAGTCATTTTTGTCAACTTGGCCTAAATGTCGCACTCAGTCATTAGATTCCATGTAGACGATGTGGATGAAAGTAACCTATGTTGTTTACACCAATGAACCGATGAGGGGTAGGGGTGAGAGAGCAGTGTGCTAATTGGTGTGAATTGGAGGAAGCCAGAGTGGCTCGGCAGTCTGACCATACTGTGGTTCGTTTTGACGGCTTCACTCTTATTATTGTGCGATTGGGTTGACCTCAATGGTTAAACCCTGAGGCAGGTTAAAAAAGGATCTTTGCTCCTTTTTTTCCTCATCATATTCTGTCATGGGGGGTTGTAAGGAATGGCCTGAAAAGTACTATTCCATATTTTTAAGAAATACTGTATACAAGTTTAGCATTGATAATGATTTATAAAAAACAAATAGACTTTTCATCAGCCCAGCATTCAAACAGTCCAAACAATCGCCACATTCCTGTCAGCTCAGCCACATCTCTAGAATGACAGACTGCTCAGTTCAGACAGCTGAAAATAGAGTGTGGTGTGTTATCGCTAGCTGAGGCTGAACAGTGTGTAACGGGGCTGTGTTCACAAGCTCCGGGTTGAGCAGTGTTTACAGAAGGATGATTGACAGCGGTGAGACCCTCCTCCTCACTCTGATTGGTCGTTCCTGATTGAGCGGTGTGTTTCTGCAGATGGCAGTGGGACCACAGGGAGATTATCTCTCAAATTTTACAGCCATGACATAATGCTGGTTTTTGTTTTTTTTTTTAAACCCACTTTTTAAATAAAAAATACATACTGCAGCTTTAAAGGTTGCTGCACTAACCTGCAGAATATTAAACTCTGCAGATCTGACAGAAAAATAATGACCACTTTCTGACTACAAAAACTATCAAATCAAGTGTTATCAAAAAAAAAAAAAAGACCAGAGACTGAGAATAAAAGTCTCCAGTGTGACAAACTTTTATAATCTTGTCACACTTTTAAAGTTTTGTTTTTTAAACAGCAAATTTCCATATGTTTATTCAACTCAAATAACCTTTGGGTTTGTTGGTGATTAAATGATCCCTCTGTTGTCATGCAGGCGTTCTGTGCTTCCACATAAAGAAGAAACATCTCATCTGAGCCGAGTTTGTTTGAAAAACACAAAATCTTGCTGAAGCTTCGCGGGGAACCTGCTGTGCCTGAGAGAGATAGCACGCTGCCGTCACCGTGTGGGAAAGGTGCGGAGAAATTAGCGCAGCGCCGCTGCAGCGGCCTTGAGGGGGACATAAGTCTGTCCTCTGACAGCTGGGGACAAAACCCACGAGGTCGGAAGGCCGAGAGCTGGCCTGGTGAGCTCAGCGGTGGCGGATGAAATCACAACACATCACAGGTCAGAGTTGACTCATTCCTCCACGTGTGACCGCAAACGTCTCCTCTCACAGAAAATGCCATATTTGCATATTTAGATTTAAATGTATTTGCTAAATAAACAACAACAATAAAGAAACTAAATCAACATAATTGAAAAACAAGAAGCAGGATAGAGGGAAGAGCTTTAGTTGGGAGGTCTTCATCTGATGGGCCTGTGGTCTGACTGTCAGGGTGGGTCATGACCCTTAACCTCAGCTGGATACCTTTCCTCCCTACTGCTGCTGCGCTTCGGCTCCTCTAACTTTCGGGAAATGTCGTCGTCAGGGGAAACGGCCATGTGTCTTCCAGCTGTCTCCACCCAGAGACAATGATCTGTGCCTCATGATCGTCTGCTGTACAGCTGACAGGATTGATTTTCTGCTGGAAATCGACATCAGGTGTCAGACGTGGAGCAGATTTATGTCAAACAGCTCCTGTGACCTTCGACCTGTGCTGATGGATGCATTTAACCTCCGGATACAGACGGTCCTCATGTCTCTGTGGGTTGTGGCAAAACTTGATATGAGAAATGTGGCTCACCGCCTGGGTCGGTTTGTCCTGTGGGGTGACACATCGCTTGTCTTCACATTTAATCTTCATCTTTAGTGTTATAGAAAAAAAACAGTTTTACAAAAATGATGTAAACCTTTAAGACTCCATTAGCTGTGGAGAAATAGCATTAGAAACAGGAAGATTTTCTTTTAATCTGTCCTGATAAAAAAGTTTTCATGGATATATTTAAATACATAATTAACAATTTAACTACTCCTAAAGAAAATTCACACAAAAATATTTAACATCCAGTCTTACAATAAGCATTCAAGTTTCAAGGAGGTTGTCATTTTAACTAATGCTAAAAACTTGATGTGAAATGAAATTAGTTACTCTGGTCCTGGTGAAAACCTAATAAGGTATAAAATAGAGTAAAAAACTGCAGAATAAACAAATGACAGCTGACTAATACAAGAATTCAAAACAGCAAAATGAGTAGTTAAAGGAGGGGGGATGATGTAAAATTGACTTTTTTGGATTTGTTTATGCTATGATGTTATTCCCTCATCAAAAACATTCCTGGAGTGCTTTATACGTGTTTGAGAAATCTTTGAATCTTCCATGGCAACCATTCAAGTTCCACTGGTAAATTGTAATTTTTATTCTTTTATTGTTTAATATTATTTGTAACTAATTTTTGCTGATACGTTTTTGTTTATTGCCAAATTTCCTAGTAGATTTTCTCCCTTTAAACAGCTAACTGATTTCTAAGCCTATACTGCCTATATTTCACAGTCAGTGTCATAGAAATGACTGGGTAAGTTATTTCGTTAGACTGGTCATAAAATAGAAAACGGACAAAATATCAATATGTTATGATTTTACAGGGAATATGTTTGCAGAAAAGAATGTGAAATAATATATTCCATGAGGCAGAAAATGTTTTTCTATTATTCTGATGTGAATCATATATGATTTAAGACTGTTATGATAGAGATTTATGAAATACTGACAACATAAATAAATATGTATCTCCTCACTTTAAACAATGACTTAAAAGAGGCTGCAGTTCTGCTCAAAGACTCAGAGATAAAAGCAGATTTTCTGCCTCTGCTCCTTTTGACGCCGACCATAACAAGTTAATGCTTAAATTGGGCCATTATTTTCAATAAAAAAAAAAAAAAGTGATGAAATTTAATGAAAGTTACAGTTGATCCAATCTGCTAATGTCAGAGTTTTGGATATATCACATTTAATGAGTCCTTTACGAATGTCTGAGAACGTTTTTACACGAGCCTGAAGCTGCCAAGTAGAGCCTTTTCATGCAGCAAAAATAAAACCGCCCCGCCGTTAACTTCATGCTTTTTCTGTTTTTATGCTCCTGTCATCACTGTCCAGTGGTGAATAATTTAGGGCGGGCACAGTGTGGCGTGTGGTGAGGGAGTCGCTCCAGCGCCGTAGCGTTGGTGAGAGTCGTAAGCCCGTCATGAATAAAACATCTCTGTGTCTCAGCCAGGAGAGGGCTTACGTTGCAGCACTTTGCAGGCCAACTGGGTCTTCAATTGCGATAAGTTATTGCGATTTTATTTGACAGAAAGACGCGAGGGTCTGGGGGTTCATAATTGTGCAGTGGAGGTAAATGATAGATGGTTTTTATATGTTTTTTAGATGAAAATCTGAGAAGAGAGGCAATGCGGTGTAGATCCACCATTGATTGCTGTACAAACTTTCATTTTTCTAAAGTCATTGTTAAAGATCATCTTATTGATAAGCAATAATAATGTCAAGTTCTCAATTCGATCTAAATCTTGAGTTTACTCTTGACTTTATTCCATTGTTGTTCAACTGGAGATTGACTGGATGACGTCAAGTAACTCCTAAATATTAGATCTTAACCAGGTAAACATTTCTTCTTTTGTTTTTCTTTCAATTATGACTTTGTTTTAGCCACTGTTGCTTGACACCAGATTTGTGGAGTACATGGAAAATAAAAGCTTTCTGTTCAACAGATGCTAAGACTAGTTAGCATGGCAACCAAGGATGGGATAAACAGTTTATCTAGAGGCTAATGGTGGAGAAAATCAACGTTGTTTCTCCGCCGTTAGCACATGAGCATCATTGGCAGCGCTAAGACCCTCCTCCTGGCTCTGATTGGTTGTTTCTGACTGAGCGGTGTATTTATGCAGATGGCTGTAGGACCACAGGGAGGAGCCAGAGGAGTTCAATTTTTTCCCCAGATTATCTGTCTCATGTTATACAATCAGAACATAGTGAATATTTTAACAAGTATTTTTTAAGAACATGTTTATAAAAGTTATCCATCACTGCTTTAAACTTCTGTTTCTTCCTAACATGTCTTGTGTTTTCCTTGGACTTCATGAAATGCTGTTGGTTCTCTAATGTCCTCTAAAGCCTCGTTTCCACTGAGTGATACAGATTGGGTCAGTGATTGGTCTGCTTCCATTTTAAAAGCAGCCCATACAGCTGAACCGCACCATGGCTGGACCCCCTTCAGTCGTAGTTCTAAAGGGTATCAGGTGGAGCTAACAGTGATGGGGGCCTTAAAGATGTCACTGCTTGAGTCAAACACAAATTTGTCACATTTATTTTAGTAGCTTTTTGGGGAAAAAATTTACTCTTAGGAGTGTTTTTATAATTTTTACTTTTACTTGAGTAATTCTATTATGAAGTGTTGCTCTTGCTTGAGTAAAATGTTTGGATGGTCTACCCACTGTGAGTAACTTCACTGAATGAAGAACTGAAGGCTTATGTGAACCATTTTCATTTTGGCCTTTAAAATTCCCACATAACTTTAGATTTTGGTGTGCCGTAAATCGGCTGTGTCAGAGGTGCTGCTGGTGGTCCTGGCTGGCTCTGCTGGTGGTTCCAGTAACTGAACATGAGAATGAACCACTGTCAGCACTGGGATCATGTGTCGGTGTCAACAGACACAAAGGCTGCCTCTGAGTCTGTGGTGAGGAGAGGAGGGAAAGGAGTGTGTTAAAAAGACCAACAATAGCTGCCATTCCAACACAAATGTGCACAAAACTTTGTCAATGTTCACCGAAAAAACACAAATTTGCCATTAAAAATTCCTTTAAATAAGAAACACAATTAAAAACTCATGTCAATAAATTTGTTTACACAGTAAGTGATTAAAAAACATGCTGTGCAATAATCCTCCAACTACTTCCTGTCGTCTTCTTCATCTTTTCCACCAGTAGTAACATTCGGTTGTTGACCATGTGGCTCATGTGCGAAATACACTAATGCTGCGATCAAACCGTATGGAATTTGAGCAGAATTTTGTGGTGATAGATGTGCTGCGTGGTTGAAACGTTTCAAGCATTCAACGATCGTCAAGCACGTCCAAAGCAGCAGATGCCAGAGTTGGAGATTGTTGGTACCAATGTGGGTCAGCAGATCGTGAAACTGAGGTCTGCATGCTGACCTAAGTCAGCGTGCAGTTAGGTTTTGAAGCTTACCAAACTGACAACACCCTTGAATTATTTGGTGAAGTTAAACATGGTGCGCAGTCGACCAGTGGCGAGATTCTCTATGCTCAGTAAATAAAGCTGAGACACTTTCTTAATATTTCATCCGCCATTGTCCAAAGAGACAAGAAGAGGAAAATTAAAAGTTTAGAGGCTCCTCCCAATGTGCATCGTTCCACTCTTTGCTCAGACGCAGCAGGTCTAGAGCGATTTTGAAGTTTGATGTCAAGCACCTGGCTTCAAGTTACAAAAAGTACCCAACTTAAGGAATTGATTTACATTTGGTCTAAACGCAGCATAATTTTGATACAGCCGAAAACATTTTATAGAAAAACATGAATTTGTTTGAAATTGGCAAATTTATGTAATTCCAATTTGCGCAGTTATATGGTCAATGGATTCAGCTTGTCACCTTAATTGTCTTGTTCCCCTCCACCGTAGGGGGTCTACAAACACCAAAACCGTCTGGGAATCCCAGTTTAACCAGAAAACTCTCAACTAGCCATTACGACAGTCAGTCAAACAATTTAAACTCTGAGTTTCCAGCTCTTCCCTCTCTGGTCCGGGCAGCAGCCATTCCCTGATTGTTCACTAAATGATTGTATGAACCAGAGACTCTGGAGTCCATGTTTGTGTCACGGTGTGCTGCGGAGATAAGCAGAGCGCTGAAGGAGTCGGTGGGCTCAGAGGGGCCAGAAGGAAGTCCTCTGGATCATACAGGAAAGGGTGTAAAACGAGCCGCTGCACAAACAGGAAGCGGATGATGGATTGCAGCTTTTGTAGCAGAGGAAGGAGGGAATTGCTCGAGAGTCGCTCAATCGCTTCAGCACATGGCCGGGTTGTTAGAAAACTCTCAAGCAGGAAAAGAGACTTCTAAAACCAATTGTAGGGGCATGTGGTGACTGGAGGTTTGTTTTCTTAACTGGTTGAACTTTTGGGTGTTTTTCTTCCTTAATTGCATTTTTACCACTCTAAGGATATCTTCATATCAAATAAAATGTAGGTGTATGAAGCAATAATGCAATCACTCCGTTATTTACTTACTTATAAACGAATTTTCAATTATTTTTTACATTGCAAATCAAGGTGGTTTTGTTTGATATTTTTGATTTGTTTTTTTTTGTTTTGTTTTTTTACAAAAATGTACACATTGTAGGCACTTTTTTATTGTGAAAACTTTAAAACACTTTTGAAAAAGCTAAATCTGAGGAAACTAGATGGTATCAAACAGTACTTCATCTCTTGAAAAATGTATTTACTTTTAGTTATTATTAATCAATTACCAAATCAATTAATCATTTTAATCACTCCAGTTCTAATTGAAGTTCTGATTATCTTTCCCACTGTGTTTTATAACACAGATATAATACAACGATACAATCATTTATTCCTGAGTCGTTCTTACTTCTACATTTTAAAACAGAAGAAATTTGTAATTATCTAATTTTCTTACACAAAATGATTTATTTCTGTATTTTTTTTAAACAAACTGCAAAGTTATCAGAGCAACGAACACTTCAGCAGATGAGAACACGGCTCACAATACATAATAAAGGTTATTGCATGTACAGTTTGTCTAAACCTTTAATACAGCGCACCATATGGTGAGGATTATGGGATAATAAGTGTGGAGTTTCATGTCTTCGCTGTACATTAGATTAGAATGGATATAACGTGCAAAGCGTGCAGTAAAAACGTGACGTGTTATTAAAACGCCCTTCAGTGAGGTGTAGAAGAAGAAGAATCACTTTACAAACTATAAAAGGTTTTTATTTCTAAAATATCTTACAGTAATCCTCTGGGTGGTCCCACCTGTGCTCCAGCACCAACAGTTGGAGATGCATTTTCTGATCTATTTTACACAAAAATCTCCTGTTTGCAATAGACAGTCAGAACAGCATTGACCCAAAACGTTTTGCTGTAAAGTTTATTTTATGAAAGATTTGTAAACTTAAAAAAAAAAAATAGCAGTGATTACTATCAGGAATGAAATGTTGTTTTCCATTCAACTTCATTATTGTTTCAGGAGGCAAGTAAATATAGTTCATGAAAAATGTCTGAACTCTGTTCATAAGACTTCATGTTATCTTCAGAAAGTCCTGCTCTCTCTCGATCACCTGCAGCTTCATTGAACATCATAAAAAGTTAAATTGCTTCCTCTGATAAGCGGCTCACTGGTACCAGCTAACTTTGAATCTTTTCCACTCAATGACAGTGCCAGCACCAAAACGAGTTGCTACTCCGACCTTTTACCGACCATTCTTATGTAATACATAGTTTTGCTATCATAACTTGTTATGACCAAGGAAGCAGTTTACATCAAACAACCCTGTGGGGTGAATCTGGCCCCTATGCATCCCTGCTACAGCAGGGAGCATTAATACTGACCCTGAGCACATGTGCGGAGCTGCTGAGGCCGATGTACCGCCATGATGTCTCTGACACAGAGCATGATGTATGAGCATGCCTCTACAGTCTGCCTGCAATCAGCATCCTGGCTGCAGGAGATAAGGCTTGGCTGCTCAGCACGCTGCTGCTGCTGGTTCTGGTTCTCTGCCTGGAGACCCTCAGAACGGACTCTAAGACACCACTTTATCTGAAGCAAGTCATCGATTGGAAAAGTAGTTTATTTGATCTAATCAGTCATTCAGATCTGCAGTTAGCTTCTGCGGCTGCTATTGAGGTAAATCTGCAGCTGTGAGCAGCAGACAGCAGAGAGGATCAGCCGGTGCAGAGAGGTGGATCTGATCGAGTAAACCGAGTCGCTCTGGCTAAAAACAGATTGATGTGGCTGAGAGGGTGGGAATCAGAAAAGGTAACAAACAGAATTCAAATGGTTAAACTTAAAAAGAGAAAACTTGTCCAGCCCGCCAGGATCAGCAGGAGTAAACAATGGATGAATGGAGAACTCCTCAAAATAGTATAACTGAATGTTTTTTGTTGTTGTTGTTGTTGTTGTTGTTGTTCCTGTCCCTGACTTCGCAATTTGACACCTTGACATTGGCTTCTGTCTCTTTAAGAAGCTTCTACCATTCTTAGTAGCGTTGCACTGAGGTGTGGTTTCTGTGATGAACTCAGCAGACTCCAGATCCAAAAGGTGTTTGCTAATTTTTGCTGCCGCTAGTCTGGAGGAGCTGAGTGGGTCGTGATCAATGACAGCTGCAGATGGGCGCCACTCAATCCTTGCACATTTACAATAATAAGAGGATGAGACGTAAATATC
This sequence comes from Poecilia mexicana, assembly GCF_051168715.1. Taxonomy (NCBI): domain Eukaryota; kingdom Metazoa; phylum Chordata; class Actinopteri; order Cyprinodontiformes; family Poeciliidae; genus Poecilia; species Poecilia mexicana. The sequence continues at coordinate 32,160,442 of NW_028263382.1, read as the reverse complement.
TTCAAAATGGCTACCGATTAATCATCTTTAGGGAAAACATATACTTTATGAAGTTGTTATGATTCATGTCCTGTCCATGCTGTGTTAAGGTCTCATTCAGCTCACCTGCCACGCTTGATTGTTTACCTGTTCTACCTTGGCCCCACCCTACTTAAACACCTCTCAGCCTCTGTCTCCTTCCCAGATTATCGACAGCCATGAGCCAGTAGAGATCCAGCGTTTCCTTCCAAGCCTTCAGTGTTTCTACGACCCCTTTCTGTCCTGCCAAGCCCTTCACAGATCCCTTCTGTTCTGGATTTCTGGACCCTGACCCAAGCTCTACCTCACGACTGCTGAGTATTGCCTGCCCCTCAAGCTAAGTTTGCTCTCTCTGTCCTCCTGTGTATGACCTCTGCCCTGGGTCCCTGGGTGTTGCGTTTTGGATCTCCTTGTGGAGATCTTCATTGCTTCCACAGAAGCCTGTTCTACTGGTTTCCTGCACCTCCCTGTCATCAGACCCTCAGTTCCTCTGCTCCCCCCGTCTACTGCTCTCTACAGGTCAGTTAAGCTGAACACTTTTAAGACACCCCTCCTTTATCTGTGCATCACCAGCCTTCTCCCCTCTCTCCTTAGTGCTGTGTTTGATGATCTCTTCCTGAGCTGCAACCAGTATCTGTAAATAAATTAAACTTGTTTTTTTCTTCGCATACTCCTGTGTGTGGTTGAATTTCCGGGTCCCCACTGAGTGTCCTTACAGAAGTAGATTAATACATTAAAAAACAAACAAACAAAGTAAAACTTATTTCTCCTACTGGATCCAGTCAGCTGTTCATGTTCACTTTTATGATAGAAATTAATACAACCCTGATTGACAGCTCTAAGACCCACCCCCCTGGCTCTGATTGGTTGTTTCTGACTGAGAGGTGTTTTTCTGCAGATGGCAGTAGGACCACAGGCAGAGGAGCTTGATTTTTTTCACAGATTGTCTCTCATATTATACTGTAAGGACATAATGACAGTTTTAATAAATATAAAAAAACTAACATTTTTTTTTTAAATAGAAGTTACTGCATCTTTGAATATGCAAAACCGTATGATATCAATGTTTGTCATAAGTGAAACAAAAATGATACTTTACAGAGGTGAACAGATGCAAGCTTTCAGTTAAGTTCAAAAGTATTCACACCCCCGTTGGAGTTAGATTGATTTCAGTTTTTCTGTTAAGGGTATGAATAATTCTGGGCTTTTAGGATTCACTTAGTATTTCATGCAGAAAGTAGCGCCACCTGTTGGCTGCTGCGTTACCCCCGTCTCATTTTGAACATTTACAATTATACGTTGCATCAGAAATGCAGCAATGAGTGGAGAAAAAAAAATCCTAAAACATGCCAGCAGTGGTTTGTGTGGCTGTGTGAGTCATTCTGATTCCACACACACAATCAAGCAGGGGGGGGGAAAATCCATTTTTTAATTTAAATGCCCTTTATTTGTTGATCATGAACTTATTAACATACATTTTGTCATTTTCTAGAGATAATAAAGCATTTTACAAAGATAAAAGACATAAATAGAAGAAAACTTTTCTCAGAGCACCAAAAGATCCTACTGGTCGACTTGATTTTTCTGACTAGGTCTTGAGAGAAACAGCAGATTTGCATTTTTCTGTCTCTGGTCTGAAGACGGTTCTCTTATAGATTCATAGGTCAAAGGAATGTACTTTTAGAAATGTGATCCAGATGTTGACAGAATAATCTGTAGCAGCAGAAACAATGCAGAGCTGCATTAAAGTAACACAAACTTTCTACATCCATTAAAACCAAAACCAACTCTGTGAATGTTTTTTTCCTTTCTTTTCTTTTTAGAAATTGAAAAAACAAAAACCCCGGCATCTGGTTTTGACCGTAAATAATTTCTAATAACTGCCCTTCTTCTCTGCCGATGGATCAAATCGTGGATCATTTATAGAAAAATAAAACTCCACTCCTTAAAAAAAAATCATCTCAGCAACAGTTCTCCACTGTAAATCTGATCCCAAACTTCTAAGTCAGGGAAAATACTCTCCATGTGGAAGTTGTGCTATGTTGCATCAGCCAAAAGGATGAAAAAAAAAAAAAAGTTTAAAACATCCAAAGAGGGGTCTGAATGGGCTGTTTGGGCCCAGGCTCAGATTTTTACGATCCCAGAGACACAATCGTACTGGAACATGTGGTTTTGATGGGCTCACGTGCGAGGTCGAGGCCCGTCGAGGCTCCAGCGCGCAGCCATTACTCACTGAACTGCAGCAATGAGAACCACATGTCAGTTTTCAAGCCCAGAAAGCTGGGATCCCTGTCGTCCCTGGGCGAAGCCGTGTCCTCTTCCCAAGCGAGCAAATAATGGCTCGGTATTTATTAAACCTTCCCGAAACACTGAGCTTCTCCCGAATAAAAGTTTTCACACTACATGAAAGGAAATGTGATGTAAACCAAAGGAACAACAGAGCTGTTTGAAACATGCAACAGCAATGATAATTACGATGAAACACAAGCGTGTGGAGAGGTAAAAAAAACTTGTTTGATATGGTTGTATTTAGAATATTAGAATTCCAACTGTTTATATTATTGGTGGAAACTATGTTGATGTTCTAGTAGTTGTGCTAGATCAGCTAATATAACTGGGAGCTGATCTACCATGGTTGGTTAGCTGCTGACAAGCATTTTATCATGATTTTTAACCTTTTCTCTTTCTGACAAACTTAGAGGCCTCAATTACTGCAATGGCTTTTTAATACAGTCAGTTGAAATAAACTAACAGCAGCTGTGTGTGTGCTGTAGCTAAGAGAAAACGTTTTCTATGTTTTTTTTCCCTGAAGAGTCATGAAGACTTTAAGTAAAATTGGTTAATTATCCTTGTATTGTATTGTATTATTATCTCTCTCTTTTTTTTGGCTTCTCTGCCATAACTCAGCCTGTGGAAACTGAGACTTTCATGTTTCCGGTTTTCCAGAAGCCTCCTGCTCCTGTTGCTGCCTGAAACGGCACACCTTCCCACTGACCTTCCCACTGGGATGTACTTGTAAATGCGTTCCTTTTGCCCCCGGTCGGTCTGTGAAGTCTGAACTATGTGTCATCTGTGTCACTCAGCTGTCTGCTGTCATCAACGCAGCGCTTGTGTGCTGCTCATGGCACACTTTGTGCGCTCAGTGCAGGATTCTTGCAGCCTGGAGGAGTCTGAACTTAATTTATTGATCTTTAATCCATCCGTCCATCCATTCTGTCAGCAGTTTAGAAAATTCTTCATGGCTGCTTAAGTCTGCAGATATTTTAAATCTGTTTAAAAACTACCGATTCTAATAGTTTAAGCACCAGATAAACCGTAATGTGCATTAATACATATCTACAGTAATCCTCATCATCACTCTTTAGGTTGTAGCCAGTCATTGCTAAAGAGAAGAAATGGCACTTCTGGATTGGCTCGTTTTCAAATGTCAACCAATAGCATGTCAGGTAGTATTTCAGCTTTCAAAGTTAGATTTTCATTTGAAAATTTTAAATATGCTCTATGAAAAAATATGTATATTTTACATAAATAATTTGGAGTCTGGTTCTGTAACATAATCTGTGATCACTGGACTGCCAATAGGCGAGGGTCTACTGTTGTTCCAAATCAATTCACACAGAGAGAAACAAAGAAAAAGAAAATGATCTATTCATCTGAAGCTGACAGTTGCACATTCAAAGTCACTGGGACTAAGTAAAAAAATCTAACTTTTTCCACGTATGATTGGTCCTTCTGCTCTTGAAAGCTAGACTGAATCATTGATGTCTGCAACTCTGCAGTGGTTTTGGAGCTCAAAGGAGAAGTGGATGGAAGTAGTTAAAAATCTCACTTCTCTGACATGATCCATTTCACAGCAACAGTTGCATTAAAAAAATGGATTTACAACATAATTGAGGTTTGGAAAGTAGCTACAGGGATTTCACACTGTGTTCCTGTCTGTCTTTTTGTCCTTCTCACTGACCGTCTATTTCTTTGTACATTTCTCCTCAATTGAAATAACTGCTGTCAATTTCTGAGTCAAATTTTGTCTTTGCACTTTGAAACTCCTGACTCAGCTGGATTGAAGTTGAATAGAAGAGAAACATCCTTTATTGTCCCAACATGGGGAAATTTCTGTGCAACAGCAGCACAGCGACTCACACAAACATAGAATATAAAAAAATGCATAACAGAATAAAACAAAAACATACTGTACAGAAAGGGCAACATTTCAACATAAATACTGTGTAGTTTAAAAAAATATATTGTACTCCAGTCTTGTGAAATGTACAACTAAGTTGGTGAACTAATTTAATTCAAACTTTATTAAAGACAGTATTCTGATCCATAGTAGAGATTTAAAAACAAAAAAAAAAGAGAGGAAAGGGGGAGAAAATAAAATCTACAATCCTGTCATTGGTTTCTAGTTGTGGGGATTCCTCTTTCATGGCCACCCAGTGCCACGGTTCCACCCTGACTGAGGCTGGTGTGTGGGTTAGGGTTAGCAGGAAACGTGTCTCTTTATCTCGTCGTCCCATTCCTCCTCCTCCCTGACGGCCACTTAACGCTCCTCCTCGGCGTTACTCTCACTCCTAAAGAGCAGCAGGTGACATCCAAGAATACTTTAACCCCGTTGACAGGCTGCATGGCATACCGCTGGAAGACGACGCCACACATTCCCAGCCACCTGGCAATGAGGTCAGGAGGATAATGTTCTCGCCCGGGCCGACGGCTCCGGACCTCAGGGCCGTTTCTGCTCCAGCTGCAGCAGACAGGCCTATTATGAAAACTTTCTCCCTGACCTCTCGCTGTTGTTTCTGCCCATTCTCCTAAACGCCAGTGCAGACAATACATCAATGCAGGTCCTCATTCTTCCTGTATATTATTCCGCTGAGGGTTTTGTGTTGCGTCCACATTACCGAGACCCAAGCAGGCAGCTGCTAAAGCAACAGGGCCGTGCTGTGAGAGCCGTCAAGGCCTCCGCGGCCGATGCGTTGTGGCAGTGTTGTGGTGGATCCGCTCTGCTGTGAGAGGAAACACGGGAAACATGGAGCTTCACAGGGGGAGATCTCTCTTACCATCCACGGCTCGGCCTCAGTGGGAATTCTCTTCCGTACGTGTGTGGGCACATATTTCCTCCACTCACCTGGTTTCCCATTCCTGCAGGTTTCTATTTCTGAGCAGAGATTAAAAAATAAAAAAAGAAAGAAAAGAAAAAGTGATGCCTGTTAGAACTGTTTGAAAGGGCCGGTGTAATGTGTTTTCCAGGCACATAGAATCATTTTTAGCACAATCAAGTTTCCTTCAGTTATTAGAAAAATGCTATACATATCAAATATGACTTAGAATAAATGTTACTTTGTAATTTCATTCCTTGAAATTGTGCCTCTGCCTCTTTAAAAACCACTTTTTGAAATTCCACCTTCAGGAAGTCGTCACATCTGTTAGAGTTTTTTTTTTTTTTACCACTGCTGCACTGAGAAGAAGCTTGTACAATGAGCTCAGCAGATTTGCAGTTCCATCAGGAGTTTGCTAATTGCTGGTGGCTAATCTGGAGGAGCAGAATGGAGGAGGGCCGCTCTGTGAGGCGGTAGCTTGGAAGTCGCAGTCGTTAGGAGGAGCTGTGCCTCAAAGGCGGCACTAGGTCCACCCAGGCATTTAGCTCTGTTTGAATGGGAGATTGAATAATTTCTCAAGTATGCCTGAAAAATCTAGTAAACTGAATTGAAACTGTTTTTAATTTAGCTTTAACACTTAATAAAGGGATGTTGTAGTTGTTCTGCAGAGAGAGAACTACTGTGTGTCTGGATGGTTTCTATAAGAAAGAGGATGGAGACATAACAAAACTCTGGGATTTGATAAGAGTGCATTTTCTTCCTTACGGCTGTCTGGTAAGGTTTGTTTGACAATCGTGTGGGAGCATTACGGCTTTACTTTGGACAAAGAACACTTGTTTTTATAAGCAAACTGAAAAGCTGAGCTTTTTTGATAGTAAAATCTGGAACAGTCCATAAGTTGTCCACAAAAGGCAGCAGAGATAATACACTAAGTACTTTCTGCTGTGTTTATTTTTGGGTTTTATCCCACTTATTTCACAATCTTAGGGTTTTCTTTGTACTAGAGCTTCAAATTTCCGTATAATAGCCAACTTCACATAAGGAGACAAAGATGAATCGTCTAAATTTTAATAATTGGCTCTGAAATTAAATAAAACTGTTACCAGCTGGCATGTTGCTAAATCAGTCAGAAATAACAAAATGTTATGCTGAGCTCCAGCTCCCAGTCAAAAAAATTAACTGGAACACACTGAAGTCGAATTTCCCCCTGGTCCAACTAAGAAGTGAAAATTAGCCTGTGGCTAGAAAACCTTTGTGCAAACAACAGTTGCTTTGTTTTTATCATATAACATTGTTTATGATAAACAATGTTATCATAAACATTCAATTCAAGTTTCCAAACTCAAATTGAATTAGAAACTGGGAGAAACTCCGACTTCTTCTTCTTGTGATATGTGATTGGCAAACAACTTTGCCGCCAAATAAAAACTTCTACTACCCCAGTTATGACTTTTTTTTGTTTCATTGAATATTAAAACATTTACAACCCTCCTTCACTCCCATTTAAGACGTGTAAGGTCCACTTCGCGTTTCAATATGGCGGCTCCTCACATTAATGTGGCAGCTTGCCACATTTTACTGTGGCGCATGTTTATTTTACAAGACACCCGACACGAGTCTAAAGTCACTGTTACATAGTGCCTACAGCTATAACTTGAACAAACTAAAAGCAGTGTTTGCTTATGGAAAGTAAAGGTTTAAACATGTTGTTTGTGACAGGTACTGCGAACAAAGTTTATGGGTGTCGCCTCATTGAAATCCCGACTTCTTCACCATTAACTTCCTTCGGGTCAAACCCAGCTCCAAGCGCATTGTGGGTAATGTAGGCAGTAGCTACATTACTCACAATGTAGTGTTAAAATAGTTCAGCAACAAACTCGGGTTCTGCTGCGGCGATGGCTTATCATTGTTGCCAGTCTGAAAATGTTTTTTGAACTACTTCTTTTAACTTGAGTCGGCTGTGCTTTTTAAATTCCTGTGGGTTGTCCTGAAGGCCAACACATGCTTTCCCACTGAGCCTCTGTGTTGCTGCGTTGCTCTACATGGGAAAAAACCTTACATTCCACACCCACTTGTTGACCTTCATGAACTCGAACTGAGCTGATTCTTCAGAGTTACCTCAGCCGTGGGGAAGAGGATGTCCACATGAGCTCACAGGGAGGAGAACCCAACAGGGGGAACCTTTCACTCAGCCAAAAAAACTCATCAGGGTTTGCTCTGGTTTCAATATAATATATATATATCTAACAAAGGACTTTAAAACATGTTAAAAACATTGCGGTGTTGATGGGTCGTTGTCCTTTTACTAACTTACTGCTCCTTACTGTGGATAGTGGAGGGTTCTTCAAGATGTTTATTTCAAGATTAGAATCTCTGGATGTGTAATGGTTCTGTGAAGTTTGCCTTAAACAGAAAAAAACTGTTTATGATTGAACTCAGTAAATCCAGCTGTAATAATCTCAGTTGTGGGATGTAATATTTAACCCACTTCAATCGGAGCCTGAAAGTCCGCACACATAAAAACCCAAACAAACTTTGAAAATAAGTTTTCTAGGAGGTATTTTTTTAAAAACCAAATGTGATGTATTTATTTTTTTACTTTTATTGTCTGCTTATTTCCACACAAACTTATGGTTGGCAGCATGAGACATGAAGAACAAGATTTGTAGAGCAAGAAATGGCAGAAACTACTTCAAAAACAGTGTGTATGAAGAGTCTAAGTGAAAAGATGACCAGATTTACTGCTTGGTTTATTGTTGGCTCATTACCTGAACATGATTATTTATAGAAATTATTTACCACTCGAGGTCAAAGCTGGCTTTCTTACAGTGATAATGCATGTGACAGCAAGTCTTTTTCTTGTTTGCATAACTGCAGCACTCCACGCCAAAGCACTGTATGTCGAAAGAATCTGAGACTAAACTGGATTACACTAAATGTCTGTTGAGTTTCGATGTCAGGGAAGGGAAGAAAAATCCGAAGTTTTGGTAATGTGCACAAAAATATTGATTCTGTCAACCCTTTCCCAATTCCCAACACCAATGTTGTTTTGGTGTTTTATGCACTATTTTTTAGCAGGTTCTAAAAGAAGAGAGGAAAATTGGAAAGTTAAGTCAGTTTATGTACATTTTTTTAGCATTAAGTAGATTTACCTTTTAAGCAGTTTGACTTTGGTGAAACATTTCAGGAATCCTTTCACAACTATCTCAGAATAGCGAGAGCTAGCTGGAAGCTTGGTACAGTTTTGCTGACAGAACTGCTGAAACAGACTCAGGTTTATAGGCTGCTTTTCCTGCCAATCGTTTTTAGCTCAATCCAGATTTTGGTTGGTGACTGACATTAGAGCTTATGACTATAAAACTGTAATATGGCTTTTTTTAATACCTATATGGTTTCTTAGATTCTGAGCGGCGTTTCAGTCAGCATCTTCTGAAAGGTCTTTGGATTTTGTTTTAGTGCTGATGTCATATCAATCGTACTTCAAACTCTGTCGCGTGATGCTCACACATTGCCATTCATGTTTGCTAGAATAATCAGAAGCTCACAAAACCATACTACCATCATTATGGATTACAAAATTGTTTGAAGGTGCAAAACAAAGTGTGACATCTTTAAAGAAATGTCTTTCTTCATTTCTTTGTTTCCTTCTTTCTTTGCCTTTCTTTCTCTCTTCCTTTGCAGACAGAAGGGTGACAATCAACAAAAAATTATAATAAAAATAAACAATATGTGAGATTGAAATGTTTTTATGACTAAATATTTTCCCCAGTTCACCCAGCACAGTAAAAGTTCAACAGAAACGTCCTTACTGACTACATGGTTTTGTTTGTGAGTACAAAATCAAAAGGAGGCTGCGACAAGCAAGACGTGAAACAGGGTTCAAATTGACCAAACGGCTAATTTGACCCGGAGCCTTTTTAATTGCTTCTGGCTCTTAAAAGTACTCAGAGCCACAATAAAAACCAACAGTGGAAACTGAAACATTTCCAAATATAAACAATACATTTCTTCATAGAACATTAAATAAAAAAAATAAAAAAAATCATACTCTTTGGATGCATTTATGTTTTGGCTGTGTTTAAATGTGCAGTAAAGCACAAATAAAAGACCCACGAGATACATAACAATCTTAACTAGTCACCCAAAAAAAAGGTAATTTCTTTTAAGCAACTCTGCTAATCAGTTACAGATGGAGATAGTTTGCTTTAAAAAAAATCTCAGTCTGAAAATGTAATTTAAAAAAGTACATAGTCCACATTAAAAAATATATATGCACACTTTTAGGTCATGGCGATTAAAGCAAACACTGCAGATTTTCCGAGATGGAGTTCATGAATCATCAGAAAGTAGTCTAAAGTGGTATATTTTATTGAAAGCAGCAGTTTGACACATTTTTCTTTTTTTTTCTTTTACTCCTTGCCTCCAAGGCGTGTGCCAGATGCCCCTTTCTTTCTTCAGGGAGGCCCTCCGATTCAAACCCCGGCAGCTGGGGAGTGCTTTGAGGCAGAGGAGTGGCCAGACACCAGGGGGGGTTTTAAAGATGTAGCTGGGCGGGGGCAGTCTTTTTTGATTCGCCTCCACCTAATCTGGCACACGCCTGTAACAGAGAAAGCCCTCGCCTGTCAGCCTTTGAAGCGAATTAGCAGCGCGAGGGCCTTTCTGTAGGTGTGAGGGACAGAGGAAGAAGGGGGGGTTGAAGAGACAGCAGGTTGTTTGCTCAGTCGACGATGATGATGATGATGATGATGATGATGATGATGCAGGGGAGAGAACTTGAACATTTTCTTTGTTAATGTGGATACTGGGGTCTTCCTTGCATTGCCAGCCAAGATGTGATTTGATACGGTTTGCTTCCACATATGCTGACTTGGGCATTTTAGACTGGCTGCAGCTAAGAGTATTGCTCTGTCAAATCTATCGAATGAATAGAAGGAGTTAAAATCTCACTCCTACCCCCTTCCCCCCAAAATGATCTCTTTTGCACCAATACTTACAAACTGGATTGAATGCTATGGTGCTCAGCAACATTTGTGAATCAATCATACAATGGATTCACAATCTAAGGGAATGTCCGGGAAGTAACTGGTCTACACCAAATGCTGTGATAAACACACTGGGTTGAGAAGTTTATAAAATTAAATTTCAAAACTCCATCCAGAAAACTGCAAAACAGCTGAAGCACTGACTTCCTTTAAATCAGGACTAAATAACCACCCAGTTAGAGTTGCCAACGAACCATAAAGAATGAAACATTGACCAACATATTTGATGTGTATGATTTTGGTGATGACGCTCATCAAAATGTAATGTTTGTTCAATTGTCGATGGTGTTTTTCTGAAACTTTGTAATTTTTGTGTTTTTATTATGTAAAGCACCTTGAACCACCTTACTGCTGAAATGTGCTAAGCAAATAAACTCCATCCATCCATCCATCCATCCATCCATCCATCCATCCATCCATCCATCATCCATCATCCATCCATCCATCCATCATCCATCCATCCATATTTAGCTCAGACAATGGGTCCATGAAGACACTGGTGTCCTCATAAACGTTAATCTGTGAAAGAATTGCGTTCCCATGCCTCCCGTGAAAACACATGCTATTTTTTATTGTTTTGTTTTAGATTTTTTTTCTCATCAACAGGTCAGTAACGTCACTGAATAAAGAAGGGTTTTCACAGAGATGTGCTCATGTTCAGTTCGGACATCTGTATTTTCATTATTTAGCACTTTAGGGAATTCTCTTAAAACAAGATACGAGACTGACAACCGACAATGGATTGCCTTGATCTTCTTCTACCCAAAATAGAGGGACCCTATATAGTTGAAATGCCTGTATGGTCTGAAGGGACGAGAATGTTTTTCTTTTCAAGGCAGTTCAGCCTATTGTTGGCCCTCAACCTTAAACCAATGGTATAGTCCAAATGACAGAATGAAATGGTTGGTTTTGTTCATCATTGAAGAACAAAAGACTTTGTGAGAGAGTACACAGGGATAGGCTGGCTTCATTTGGTTAAACTACAAACTGCCACATAGAAAGGAGAAGTTCCCTCTCAAAGACACACAAATTGTAACGCTCCCACAGGATTGTCAAACAAACCGTTTCAACAGCTAGCTGGAAATAACAGAGAGGGGAAGTACAACCGTCCCTTTATCATGCTCCGTTCTGTTGCATTGGACAGCCACTTTGTAATTACTCATGTATCTGCGGCGCTTCGGGCCCCGCCGCTCTCAATGAGTCTCTCCCTCGAGGTCTGCTGTCGACCCAGAGTGTCAGGAGACGGGACCCACGCTTTACCGGGGCTGAACACGCTTGTCACTGCGTATTGTCCTCACAGGGAGCAGGAGGACAATCATTTAACCTAACAAGCACTTCCAAGTTCATGCAGAACTTTTCATTTCTCGAGGCTTATAGCTCCTACTGTGTGTATTTGCTCTGACTTAGCTAACAAAGCAAAGAAAAAAAAAGAAAACTAACATCCAGTTGTCAGATAAACTCACTTGTGGACCGTAAGTGGTGGGACCAGAAGCAAAGCTGCAGTTCTAGGCGTCAACTTTTAGAGGTATTCATTTTGCTGGATCCCCTTTTGTGCAGACAGAGGGAGTGCTTGAGCTGCTGCTGGAGTTCTAATTTGATTCAGGGGCCAGAACACAGAGGTTCTGTGGAAAATATGTAGAACAGGATATTTATTACTTTATTATATTAAACAGGGGGGAATCAAGCCATTCTCAGGCCTGGAAGAGCACTGCTGAGGACGAAAAACAGTATGGGGGCGTTTTGGGATGAACTGTAATATCCATCTCATGGCTTTCCACTTCTCAGCTTAACCAACCAACCAACACACACACACACACACACACACACACACACACACACACACGCACACACACACACGCACGCACACACAGTATGTCTATCTCTCCCCACAAGGACTTAACATTGCTCCGTGAGGAGCAGTGGGTCCTCACAATGTAGTATTTGTTGGACTGTACAGGGTGACAAATGCTAACACACACATACACACATAGACAGAAACACAAGGCTCAAGAGGTAGCCTGTGCTGAAAGTGAAAACAAAGGCTTGCAAGGCATTGGCATTTTTCATATGTAAGACACTGGAGCAAGAGCGACGCCTGGTGGCAAAACGGGGAAATAAACCTTTCCCTTGTGTCCTGAATGGAAAAATTGCTTAAATATAGCGAATGTGTATTTGTATACATATGTTTATGTATATAATGAGTATGTACTAATCATAACATTTGATTTAATATGCAAATATTATGTCACCAGCGAAACAAAATAAGCTATTTCAAATTCTGGTATCTTAAAATCTAAAATGAAAATAAGTAAATAAATAAATAAAAATACAACCACAAAATAACAAATTCGGGCAGAAGAAACCGTTTCACAAAAATATATACGTTTTCAACATAAACTAATCAACCCAGTGCTTACAGTAGGCAATTTGTATGTGTCTTGAGGTGTAAGCAAAAAATGAACATTTAAAACAATTTCTTTAATCACAAGTTTAGGAATCGTTTCCTTTTATATGCATCTAAATGTACTGCGCATGCATAGACATGTTGTTTTTATGCACTCAACGATGTCCATTCAACCTGCATGTTAAAAATATTAAAATCTCGTGTATCCCACAGTCTCCGCATCGAATCATATGCACTCGATTAGCTTTGACTTGAGCTTCGAGAAATAGATCAATCCTGAACCTCAATTCGGGGTTTTGTTTTTATTTTTTTTCTCTCCAAAAATCACACTAAAATGGACTGTCTAGCTTCGTTTACAAGTAAGTGTCTGTAAAAACACATAGACAACAAATTAAATTCAGCAGCTGTTCCTTTAGTGTTGGCGTGTTTATGATATTTTTTTCCAAGCCGTTGCTCTATGTTGTTAGCCATGCTAACGTTAGCATTCATAGATAAAGAAAGCGCATTAAATGTTTCATTCAAAGCCTTAAAATATAAAAGGATACATTTTGGTATTGCTGAAGATATTCGACACCAGTTAAGCAGCGATAAAGACGCAAACCTGAAGCTAATTATAAGGAACTAAATACAAACATTTGCAGCCAAATGTTATTTTATAGCCTAAATTAAACCACTTTGAAATTCTGACTGCTTAGAGAATATTTATGTAATGATTATATTTTATATGTATCTGTGTTCTACAGTCTATAATTAGTAAGTAAACCGTGACCATGATGTTTTAATCATAACGCCTGTAATATTGCAGATGATCCCTTTGACAAGCCGCCCTGCAGAGGGTGCTCCTCGTATCTAACTGAGCCTTACATCAAGTGTGCAGAATGTGGACCAGCTCCGTTTCTGCTCTGCCTCCAGGTGAGTGGATAACAAACACGTGGCTCATCAGCAGACCTCTGACTGAATCCACTTATAGGGAATGGTTCTATTTATCTTCTCTTATGCTTGTTTTGTTTTGTTTTTTTGACTTTCCTGCACTTGATTTTAGTCGAGTTTGGTGTTGATTGCTAAAATTAACTTGTGTGTTATGCATGAAAGAGATAAAACACGTTGTTGGCTCCTCAGCACTCCTAAAATATCTCTGGACTGAGATAAGCTTCGGGAATGGGGGTCTGCAGCCTGTGGCTTCAGAAGTGGGTCTTTTTGTGTCCGTTTTCTTCTCTTAGCGAACACAGCTTGGAAAGAACATAACAGTTCCATCTTGCCTTTTCTGTAAGATATTATTTCTACTTTATTTTCAATAACTTGACTTTTGTCACAAAACAGAATTTTGACTTTTTTTTCTTAACATTTTGACTTTATTCTTCAAGTCAATATTTGATCTTATTTTGTAAAAGAAAAGATAAAAAAATCTCAGTGTTTGCTCCAAGTGACCCTGATGCTCCTTCGTAGACCATGATTGGGCGTGAATATAGAGACGTAACAGGAATGTGTAGTTTCTAGGTGGACAACCTCATATACTGTAAATGAAGGTAATAATCTAGCTTTGAACTCTAAAGGTTGCTGATGTAGCGAGGAGCAGATTAAAAGTTGTGGCTTTGGTCTGCTTCTAAACTTGAAACAGTCTCTCCTCTTTTTGTTAACACTCACAAATAAATTCCCTTTTACATGGTAAATTTTGTGTACATGGGAATCATTTTTTTTAATACAGTATACATTTCTAGAGTAGCATTGTGCCCATTGCTAAAACAAAAAGCTGCAAACATTTTGTTTGTGTATAGGAGCCCATGTTTCTTTTAAAGATAATTGTGTTTTCTTTAATCCTAGATCAGTTATGTTTTTTGTTTTATAATTAAACCTGTGTAAAAATATACAAGAACAAAATCCTCTCTATATAACAGGACTAGCATCTTGCTAAGAGCAATTTATATGTAGCTATATTTATATATAATCTTGACTCATGCAGTTATTATATTAGATTATAATTGATTCAGTCTTTTACAAATATTTGTCTAGTTTAAGTGTTGAGTGGTTCCAGGTATTAGTCCGTCTCTCCAGGATTTTGCAGTGTTTTCTTGAAATTGTTGCAGGTTAAAGTTACGGATTATTGTGGTGCCTTTTTTGAAAGGTTTCAGTCAATAACATGGTCTTGCAAAAAAGTTTAAATTGCTGCACATACCCTTCCCCCCCCAAAAAAAGACAAGATTTTAACATATTTAAGGTGCAAGAACTTTCTTGAAATAACATACAAATCAAATTTTGTCCCAAGGAGTTGTCAAAATTTAAAAGAAGAATTCCGTATTAATCATTCACTTTAACGTGAATTGTTTACATTACAAGCAAATCCTACAGGACATCTCAACAGAAAAAAGGTACATAGTATCATCAAGCATCACCCTTGATTTTGTCTTGCAGGTTTGTCTCTCAAGAGACGGGAAGTGAAATTAGAAAGTGGCTACAGGCATTGGTCAAAATTCAACCGAGTTGCAGTGATTGGTCAGAAAAGAAGGAAATCCAAAAACGTTGAGGTGATCGGTCAGAGATGACTGGTGAAAATTTCAAGTCCGTGCAAAATTTGTGAATGACGAGTGAATTTGCATTAATGTTTGCGATCGCAGCGACCTGGAAGTCCACTGTCATTTTAACTGTCTGACAGTCTTAAGAGATGGGGTCATTTGGGCAAGTTTTGTGCAGTCACACTAACCCTGCGTACGCTATTATGAGTTTTGTAGTTGTTGTTGTTTTTGGAACTGATGGTCTGACGGGACAACCCATCAACTTCCTCCTGGTCACTTTGGAGGGTTAAAAGCTTCAGAACAGGAGAATCTTTTCCTGGTTTTAAAAGTATTTTTAGTAGGAAGTCAGAGTGACTTCAGTCAGTCTAACCTGTGGATCTTTTTCAGTGTTTCACCAGGGGATTTGAGTACAAAAAACATCAGAGTGATCACAAATATGAAATTATGGTGAGTATTTTTATATGTTTCTTGTACTTCACCATGTTGCATACCGCTCCCCCCCCCCACACACAGTCCTCTGAGTTGTGTTACTCTACTTCCCTGCCCTGCAGACGTCGGACTTCCCGGTTCTGGAGCCGGGCTGGACGGCGCAGGAGGAGATGGCGCTGCTGGAGGCGGTCATGGACTGCGGCTTTGGGAACTGGTGGGCACTTCCTCACTGTGATTTGAGAAGGCTGTCTGCCTGATTGTTTTCCCTCTCCCACACTCTCTGGTGTCATTTATTTAAGGTTTCAAGGTTTGTTTCTGGGTTTCACAGCCTCGGGGTTGAAGCTCTTCATCACACCGCTACCGTTTGCTCTCAGGTTAAATATTAAATGTTTGCGTCGTAGCTCAGAGCTCAACACGAAGCACGAAGCCGAGCATTCAGCCTTCCGGGGAGACGTGAACACTCTCGGCTGAATGAGTTCAGTTTGTGATACTTTAATGAGTTTGATGTTTTGGTCTGTGAGGAAATGTTCTTCCACCAAAGGTTGTTTTGTCATTTATTGTTTCCAGCTTGAAAACAATAGCTTTCATCCATTTGTTTGTCTACTCATCCACTTATTTTTCCATCCAGTACATTTCTTGTGATAGGTTATTTTTGTTAAAATGATAAGACTTTTGGATGAGAGGTGAAAAATCTTCAAGAAACAAAAGAAAAACGTCATTTTTAATATTTCTTCATCAAAAACATACCCGGAGTGTTGCCTTAAGTCTTTCCTGCATGTTTAAGAAATCCTTTAATCTCCATGGCAACCATTCAGCTGTGGAAAACACCTGGGTTTACCTACCTCCACCTTCAAGGTGCAGCTCCTCCTGCGAGGTGCAGTTTCAAAGTTTTGGGGCTTCCGCCTCAGATCATCCCCCCCCCCGCATAACTCCTCCACTCAGCTCCTTCAGACTTGCCAGCAGCAATTCGCAAACACCTGCTGAGTTCATTATAGGAGCTACTTCTCAGTGCAACGCTGGTAAATTCG
Source organism: Poecilia mexicana (assembly GCF_051168715.1). Taxonomy (NCBI): domain Eukaryota; kingdom Metazoa; phylum Chordata; class Actinopteri; order Cyprinodontiformes; family Poeciliidae; genus Poecilia; species Poecilia mexicana. The sequence goes on along the minus strand of NW_028263382.1, from coordinate 32,143,915 downwards.
TTGCTAAAAGGTTAATAGAGGAGCCATGTTGTAATGCGGCGTTTCAGAAAAGGCAAGATTTTTTAAAGAGGGCCAATTTCAAGGCATTAAATTACAAAGTCAAATTTATTTTAATTCATACATACATACATACATCCAACATAGTTGCTTAATTGAGCTATAAAATGGCTCTGTGTGGATGTAAAATGCATAATAAATTAAAAATTCCTGAAATATTAGTCTGCGGGAATTTTTAAAACTCGAAGGAACCCACCTCGTACTACGCAAGCAGTTCACACACCCTAACTCATTTTTAGTTGGCCGAATGCAATCTTGTTGTCTCCTACTCTTAAATTAAACACAATAAATAAAAACACAGTATTTGCGCTCTGTTTCCTAAACCCATCAACCCGGAGCAACCGGTTCATAAATCTGGACGAACCGTCCTCGGCGGAGCTGAAGGATGAATCTTTGTGTTTTTCTCGCCTCTCCAGGCAGGACGTAGCATATCAGATGCGCACTAAAACCAAAGAAGAATGCGAGAGCCACTACATGAAGAATTTCATCAATAACCCGCTCTTCTCCTCCACCTTGCTCAGCCTGCGGAAAGCAAAAGACTCTTGCTATGCAGACGGAGCCATTCCTTTCAAACGTAAGTCGTTTCCATGTTTTATCTCTTTCATTTTCTCTCACAACAGGACACAAAACCCTTCGAAAGAGACACAATATGCCGATTTTCTTAATTTTCTTTTAAAATGATGGTTAATGAGATTAGTCTGACACGGTGTTTCAAGGTAGCTTTGTAAATGATGGGAGTTAATAAAACGTGATCATTTTCTAAGTGAAGTGTGGAGAATGTTTGCAAGTCCAGACTTTATCTTTCATCATATATAAGATTCAAATAAATTTTTTTGAGAAACATGCTTTTTACTTAATTTATATTTAAATTAAAAGCTTTACTTGACTTTTGCTACACGTATTTTCAAGTTATTAATCCAAATTATTGATCATTAAACTCTGGTAGAACTGTGGTTCTTATTCTTGATCTTCTTTTTCTTATTTTAGCAAACAATAAAGATTTCACAGACCGCACACTATTCCTTAAATAATCTGTAATATGGGTTGGATTTTGGCCCCTGGGATGGAAATTATTTAGTTTGTTGGTGCCCTATCAACTAAAGAAAAATTCCTTTGCTAATACAGTATATTACCATATTACACGCAGGACTGGGCATGAACTGATGATACCTACTGAAAATGGTAGATTTTGACCCCCAAAAAAGAGACTATAACTTAATCATTTTCAGACACTTGAGTATTGTTTATATTCATAAACCCCCCAAATATTATTACATCTCACCTGATATGACAATATCTGCATTTAAAAAAATGTGCAGACGCCCCCCAAAAAGTGATGCCCTGGGCTACTGCCCATGTGAGCTCTTTCTAAAGTCCAGCTCAGAATGTAAATAATCACAAACCACTGAAGCATTTTTGCTTCTTACATGTATTCCTCTGACCCCACAGCGTCTGATGACCCCCCCCGGCCGACCTTTGACTCAGTTCTGTCTCGGGACATGGCAGGGTACATGCCAGCCAGGGCGGACTTCATGGAGGTGAGGTTGAGCTGACTTCACCTGTCCGGACGAGTGAATCGGTTAAACGGCCACCAGAGGGCTCGGCAGTAAATGTTAATGAAAATAGTGACTCACACCTTGGGTTGTCACCTGGCAGCGAGTCGTCTTAGCGACCTCATCACAGCCTGACGCCATTTTTGTCTTTCTCCCAGGAGTTCGACAACTACGCAGAATGGGATCTGAAAGACATCGACTTTGTGGACGATGACTCGGATATACTGCACTGTACGGCTACTTTAGCTTTTATTTTTTAAATCATATTGTCTGATTTGCACCTTCCACTTTAACTTTCTGCTTCTTTCACAGCTCTCAAGCTCGCAGTCGTCGATATATATCATTCGAGATTAAAAGAGAGACAAAGAAGAAAGAAGTAGGTGTTTGTTTTTATTTCATTCTATGTGAAAATGCAGTGATCTCAGTTTTCCAGCAGATGGCGTCAGAAGCTTCTGTATTCTTTGCCCTGGTGTTTTCTACACTGGGCTACAATTAGTCATTCACACCTATTCCAGCAGCTCTCTGCTTACTTTACTAGCATTTCACTGGATGGATGTATTTATAACATTGTTTGGTGTTTTGTCGAAAGCCGCCAGTTCAGAGTAGATGGGATTATCACTGAACGGGTTGCTAACTTTAAGCCAATTTGTTTGCTGCCGTGCATTTAGTCTTTCAGGTTGAATTTGCAAGCCGCAGGGTCCTTGAACATATTTAGAAATGCATTTGTTCTTTTCTCTAACATGTGAATGCCAGTCTGTTTGACAACATGGCCGTTCTTAAATGTTTTTAATGCTGAAGAACAATCCAGTTTACAGAAAGCAGCGTCCTCACTTTTAGTCTTTTTGTTTCCCTGCATTTTCTCGTCTATCTTAGATACTGTTCACATGAAATTCTAGCAGATTTACTCATTCCACTTTAATTGTTTGAATCATCATATAAATATTTGATTATTTAAGCATTTTCTTTTTTTGGTCTTTTTTAATATTTGCCAATACTAATATCTTTGTAGAGTTTAGTGTTGGTCAAAACAAATAAAACTGAATGATCATCTTAAGATGACAATAAAACAAAATTTCTTTTACTGCTAGAATAAAACTGTCGGACAAACAAAATGACATCATGAGTGTCCACAAGTACAGTGCAATGTCAAAATATTCATAAACTTTTAATTTTGCGCATTGTCAGATTTGAAGCAAAGATTTCAGTCTTTTTTTCTCTTGTAGCAACTACAGTCGAACACCACCCACTTCATTATTACTAGCACATTTGGTCAGCTGGCTTTTCCACCATATGCGCTGTACTCTGACTGCTGGAAAAAAGACGAGTGCATTATTTATTAGCTCCAATAAAGAACAGGGACTTTCTCTTCTTCTTCTTCTTCTTCTTCTGGGTTGGACTCCACCAGAGTGAAGTGGGCTGCTCCCACTTCCTTCAACTCAAGTGAAACGTTTGAGCAGAACAAATTTGTATTTGTGTTCACTATCATTTTAAAGATATTAATAAATGTTTCCAGATGTCATCAAAACTCCACAAGCCAATCCAGTTTCCAGAAGTGGCAATAAGCTGCACAAACATAGCAAAATTTAATTATATCAATTTTGTTTGAGTTTGTTAACCTGCAGTGTGGAGCGCAGTTTGATTTCTGATGACCCATAGAAACTTTTTTTTAATATCTTAAAAATTACAGTTGATTGACGCCATATTTCATTTGATTTTGTAAATTCGGGCTGGCTGGTTGACTCATTTTTACATGTACATAGTGTGAATGCTGAGTTTGGGGGCGTGGCCAGAAGCAACTTATCTGCATAAAAGCAACAGTACCCTAAAAAACAGCTCACTTTGAACATAGCTCAAAACAGGCAGAACTGAGTGAGCAGGTGACTTTTCATTATCTGAGGATGAGTTTGTGCAAGAAATGTAATGAACATGTTCTGTAGAACCCATGCACATCTCTTGTTTTTAAGGAAGCATAATAGGTGTTCTTTAACATTCTTTTTTCTTTTAGGAGGAAAATAAATGTTCCGTTGTTATCCTGCCAGCTGTCACCCTTTGTCACTACACACTGCACCTCACATCCATCACAGAGTCAACTTTAACGAGTTTCTGCTCCCTGAACTCGTTGGAATGGCATTCAAGGCTCGCAGAGCGTTTCCCAGCTACCTCAAACAGCCAGACTCCTATTTTATCTCTGCTAAGTTGTCAGAGAGGATTGTAAGATCAGACCTTGAGCTCCACAGCTGAACATCAGAACTCACATTTGTGAGCTTTCTCCGGCCCTAAAATCACTGAATTCTGTTTAGTAGAAACCGACTTTAGACGGCTTTAAAAAGCAGTAGCCTTGTTTCACTTTCCAGGAATCAGCAACTCTGACACTGGCTCCACGGTTTCCTGTATCGCCCGATTCATCCCGAAGTTCAACTGCTGCCTAATAAGTACTAGTAATTGTAGTCCTGGTGTGTTTTTGGCCGCCTTCCAGGTCCTGGGTTTGAAGAGTTCGTCTCACAGGTTCAGGATAGACAAACTGACTGAAGAGTGATTTAGGATTGCCATAAAAAGACAGCTTTATTGGGAGTTTATTTGATATTTATACTGAGATAAAATTACACCGAAAGTGTATTTCATTTCTAATTTGTGACGGTTTCTTGTAGGTTTGCTTCATCAATCAAAGGATCGTTTTTCTGAACCACTCTGTTCATCACTCTGTTCGTCTCTTTCAGGATCATTCGAGACCATGGTTTGATCAACCTGCGCAAATTCCAGAGTGAGTTCCCTTCAGAAACTCATCAGCTCTGCTGAGTCATTCACAACGGCTTGGCCAGACATTTCATACCTGGCAGCCAAATCGCTGCTCTGCTTTCTGGAGGATGTGTGCAAACAAAACCGTGCTGTAATAACCTTCATTTGTCCTTGACTGTTTACATTATTTTTAGTTATATCTGAGCCTGGATAAATATGGAAATAAATGTTTCTGTCCAATTTGTTTAAAAAAGACTTGAGAGGTACATTTTTAACTTAAAGAGCTAAGATTAGTGTTTTTCTGTCTAAATGATGGAAATGGCCTGACAGCGTATTAGGGCCATCATAGACACAAGAAAAAAGACAGGGAAGTAATTTTCCTAAAAAAAACAAAACTCTGAAACTTTGAGGTTTATTTCACATATTTTTTAGAAAGAACTTGGTCTTGTCTTGAGCTTGTCAAAATTTTTCGACTTGGAAATTCACTCAGTTTCAAATGTAGAAAAATGTCAGCTCTTTGCTCTCAGAATTTCCTTTTCTTTTCTAGAAAATTTCTGAGATTAATCTCAGCAAGGCGGAGATTAATCTCAGAAATTTTCTAGAAAAGATGAGCTTGATTGACAGCGCTAAGACCCTCCTCCCTCCCAGCTCTGATTGGTTGTCTATGACCAAGCAGTGTGTCTCATAATATACTATCACAACATAGTGATAGATTTAACAAACATATTAAATTTCTTTTTTTTTTTTTACAAAAGTTACCTACTGCATCTTCAATTATATTATCACTTTCAAAAACTGTGTAAATTATTACGATATTGACGGCCATTTTGAGTTGAGCGTACTTACACTTCAAAATACAGAAACCAAAAGGAGAATCTGAAACCTGATAGCTCTGTTGTTTTTATGTCTTCAACAAGAGAACATTTTGTGCGTTAACTTCGTTGTTCCCTGTTTTGAACCATGAATACATTCTGCACATCGGTTCTGTCATAATGGATGAGTAAAACCTTCACTAACTACAAATAATTACAGCAATGTTCACACTTCAAACATAAAATATGTTGTATGTTTTATAAAAAAAAACAGAAAAATGTGTGAATCTTCCCGTCGTATGGGCTGTGGGAGGTTAGATCGGCGTAACCTCACTCCCCTGTTTTGAAGGGCGTTGCTGCGGAGACGGCCGCATCCTCCACCTGTTACAGGTTGGATTTCACTGGGCTCAGTGATATAATTCCTTGCAGGGATGGAGCAGACTGGGTTTAGATTTTTATGGCGAGCTTGCACCGCGAAAGGATTTTGTCCGGTTATAGTGCCTCGTAACTTTCCTCGCCGTGCCGCCTCGCCATGTGTTGCTCAGTGGAGTCCGCTCCCAGTTCTGGAGTCGGAACAGTTCCCCCTCATCTTTTATTGACGTTTCCCTTCAGTCCACCGGTTAGCCCCTGCTGCCTTATCTCTGCAGCCTTTTCAAGACAAAAGCCAACTCAGACTGGAGCTGCACACCGGTTGCCATGGAGACTGTCAAAGAGCGCGTGTGTGTATGTGTGCGCGTTCATGCATCTGTCACATGCGATCATGGGAGCGGTGGTGTCTCTCGCGACCCGTCGGTCCGCCTGTCGTTGGCTGTTTGGGCCCAGTTTGGAGGTCTGGTCTCCTCCCTGTGTGTGTGTGTGTGTGTGTGTGTGCGTGTGTGTGTGTGTCCGGTGCTCAGTTAGGAACACGACTTCATAGGCTCAGCCGGAGACGGCAGCTGTTAATTAACGCTCACACACTCCGCAGTCTGAACCCACAAAAGAAGCCTCTCCTCTCGGGCTCCGACACTCGTCTTGTTACTCGGCAACGCGGCCGAAGCTTTCAGGCGAACACAACAAGTCTCAGAGTGTGTATCCGTGTTCAGGGGAGTTAAATGTGTGAACACTCACCAGCGGAGCGTCGCTCTGGCAAATCATGCAGAAAAGAGATGAGTTTCTGTTTCCATGCAGCAAGGCTGCTGAATGTTTTATTGAGTATGAGTTTGAGGTTTTTCCTCTGCAGTGGATAAGAAATCCAAAATTCATCTCATTTAGGTTATTGAACGAGTTATAAATCTTGAATATATACAGTTTCTTATAAAATTATTGATTCCCCTGAAACTTTGTGGCGTTTTGCTTCGCCACAACCACAAACCTCAATGTACTCTGTTTTGATCTTGATGGTTTTATGTGATTGGCCATCACAAATTGAAAAGTAGAAGAGAAACAGCACAAAGTGTTTTAAAATATTCTAAGCTGGAAACGAATAAATGTGGCACACATTTATACCGCCTTAAGGCCATAACTTTGTAGAACCACCTTTTGTTCCAGTGGCAGCCTTTGGGGTTTTTTGCTCATGTTTTTTGGCAATAAAATCTCAAGTTCAGTTTGATTGGATGGACAGAATCAGTGGATGTTATCATCGCTCATCATCTCCCCCTCATCTGCCACAGATTCTGGGCTAGATTTAGGTCTGGTTCTTGACCAAGCAGATTTAACCCATGAATGTTTCAATCTATAGCACTACAGGTGTGTGCTTACGGTTGTTCAGTATTTTTTTTATTGCTGTGTTTTTAAGCTAACCTAGCATTAGGACAACCTCTGTATCCTCTTACAGGATTTCTGCCAGGATTGCTAACACACACACAACAAACATAAGTTTGTATTTATATGCATATCAGGACTTTGCATTGACTTCCATTCATTTTCAATGCATTTCTCTAAACTAACTCTTACCCAAAACCATTACCAGCACATGCCTAACCCGAAGCCCAACCTAAACTGAATTCACATCTTAGTCCTAAACCTAGCACTAAGTTTTGGGGGCCCTGGGGCTTTATAGTAGTTCCATTGATAAATTATTTCACTTATAACAAAACATTTTCCTATGTTATTATAAGTGAAATTATCTGCCAAAGGACCCAGTATTTATTCATAAATACTACGGAATTTTTGTCATACAAAAAAGTTGGGCTATCTTTCTGAAAAGTTACTTGTAAGTTAGTTTTGTCGTATTTTAAGCGTATTTGCTCTAGACATTAGACCAAATTTGCTTGGTAAGATTTTGTGTTTTTACAGTGCAGGTGCAGTTTTAAACTGTAGACTCATAATCAGTTTTAGTGCAGCTGGTCACTCCCAGCCGCCTGGCTCAGCTGATCCGTTTTTTTTCCTGTAGCAGATCAGAAACGGTGCACCTCAGAAATTAATATGTTCTAATAACGTCACCTCTCACATTCCAAATAAATTAATAGAAGAGGAGGATTAAAAATCTAACTTTATCAAGCAGTTACTGCTTCTGTTTTTTTTTTTTTGTATTAAGGTTTTAATCACCTTTAAATGTTGCTACATTAGTGATTTCAATATTTCCCCTCTCCAGATTGAGATCTCTGAGAGGCAAACTCATACATAGTGTTGACAATTAAAGATCTTTGTATTGACTGTATTACGCAAGCTGAGCTGTGTAAAGACAGCCTGAGTGTTAATAGCTTTTTGTGTAATCAGTGGTTTTGGATGAGAAGTGAAGATCCATTCAGCTGCAGGGAGAGAATTTGTTCCCTGCAGCCGCCTCTGGAGATCGTATCAGCCCCGTCTCCACAGAGCGGTCGTGATAACAGGTGCAACAGCAGCGCACAGGCAGGGTTTTATTCTGATCATGGGCGTGTATCCCCCTGCCAATGTGCTAAATCTACCCGCCGGGTCTCTTGAAGTCATACTTTGATTCCTAAACAATTCCTGTGGTTTAAGAAGTAGCTGGACCTCCATCGACCCCGTTGACTGCAGCGCTGAATCGTTTCACAAGCCGAGGATAAAAGGTTGGGAAGGTGTCGCTGTTTTCCTTTGTCCGTCCCCCCGTGTCGAGCATAAATAGGTGGAAGTGGCGATGGGAAAATAGCATAAACGGATCATGAATCACTGTGAACAATGTGCATTTTTCACAGTCTAAATCTGATCCTGAGTTCAGTTATTCTGGTGTGTTAGGCTCTTATGTTTAGTCTTTAATTAATGCAATAAAATTATTCGATTATTTCAAATGCTTCTTTATTTTCAACAAACTTATTTTAGAAATGAGAACATCTTTTCTATGTTGGGTATTAGATGGGGAGTCCAAACGTTATCCGTGTTTCATATATATTGGTTATAAACCCAAGTTGTCATTGATTTATTTGATAAAATCACTTTTGTTATTGTTAGTTTTTTAAACAGAAATTTGGTGCAAAAGTTGGAATTTATTGGGGATTTCTTCCAATTCACACAGTCACAATTCTATATTGTCACCTTCCTAAAATAATGGTCCAAGTCACTATTTGCCAAAAGTGATATTGGCAAAAAAAAACAGGGAGGAATGTGCCAATATTGAATTTCAAATACACTTAAATTGTCATAATATGTGATTAATGCCCTGTACACACGTAGCTGGGAATATATCTCCACCACTTTGTTTAACAAGATAATATCATAAACACAGGATCGCTTTCAGAAAAGTTTTCATGCACATGAACCCGCACAAATCCGCCTGAGTGTTGTGCGCTACATTGCCCCCAGACCATCGGGGGCAGTGTAGTGCACAGCTGAAACTTATGTCAGCCTATCAGATTATTTCAAAATAACCACAACTTGAGAAATAACCAATCAGAGCCAGGAGGATCTTAGTACTGTGAATCAACCTTGTGTATGGGCCGCTCACACCTTCCATCTTTGCTCTCTGCTATGCCACAGCTCCTCCCCCACTGCAGACCCTACCGTGATTGCTAAGGCTAGTTAGCATGACCACGGTGATGGCGGAAAAATTGTTTTCCTGGAATGGTCAGTGGTTTCTCTGCCACTAGCACATTGAGCAGGGCACGACCCTGATTGGCAGCGCCTCCTGCCAATCAGGCTCGTCTCTGATTGGCTATTTCTGATAATCAGTTATGCATTTCTGCTAATGGCAATAGCAGCTCAGGGAGGAGTTGGAGGAGCTCGATCTTTTCACAGATTATCTGTCTCATACTGTTAAAACATAGTTTAAACAGATGTGTAAAAAACCAACACTTTTTACTAAAAGTTACATGCTGCAGCTTGAAGTTTCTTTTATGTCTTAGAAAAACAGTGGGTAAGAGCATCACTAAAAGCCACTGAGTGACATTAATGTAACAGGTTTGTTCTCTGTTCATTAACTAACAAACTAAATGACTTTCCAGCTGAAGCAGCAGAAGTCATAAACTGCTCCTGAGGGGGTGGATCGCTTCTTTCATGTTTCTGAGTTGTATTCTCCTGGATCTGCTGCCCACTCATTCCTGTCCTCTCTTCTCTCTCTCTCTCCTGTTAGTGTTGGAGCGATGTTACCCGAAAGAGGTGCAGGAGCTGTATGAGGTCATGAGGCGGTTTGCCAGAGTGGTCGGACCGACTGAACATGACAAATTCATCGAAAGTCACGCACGTCAGTATTTGCACCTGACCCGTTCACCTGTGAGCATGCAGAGTTTATTCACCAAGATCGAGCCAGACTGAGTAAACCTGGCTTTCAGATTTTCACTCTGAAAAGATGTAACTTTTAATCCTGGTGGGAAGATGAAGTGACATTACCGCTTTCTGTTTTTAGAAAGTGTGTGGATATTTTCTTATTTTATTTAATCTTTTGAAATGTTTTTTTCTTTAAGTTTTTATTTGGATTTTACGAGATTAAAATGTATTTAGAAGATGCACATTTCTATACCTCTTGCTCCAGATATCGCACTTCAGGACGTCATCTCACTCTTATTCGTTCACAGTGAACCCAACCAGGGATGATTTGGTGTTGCCTGAACACACACCTGCTTTTTGGAGGCATGTTTGCGTTCAGTAATGGAAGGCATGACATGTAACACATCAGCGACTGTGTCTGGTGTGGCATGATCTGCCATTCCTGTTCCAGCTTTGACACACAGTGTTAGCTCTGAAACGTCCCTGTGTCTCTGCTGATCGTAGAGAACAGCGTGTGTGTGTGAGTGTGTGAAGGCTTCTGAATCTGCAGCAGGTGCTGCACGCTTGAGACTGACTGAAATTACTTGAGAGCTGACTGGCTTTTTGTTCTAACAATTTTCAGAAAAACATATTTTAAGAAAAGTACCTTATTTCCATTCCTGCATTGGTAGATGTAGAGTTCTCATTGTCATCATTGAGCAACACCAGCAAACTGTTTTCTGCTGATCCCCATTTTTCTATGTTTGTTGTCACCTGAAGCATAAATACACACATCAGCTTTTTGCCCAGCCATTTTACCGTTTAGGATCTGGATGGATGAACTTGTTTGATGGAAGATGTACCCTTCACCCTGAGAGGAAAGGGAAATACCTTCTATGAATCTAAAACTAATGGTGTTCTCACCATTGAAATGAGTCCTGTACCGACACGGGCTGAAAGGCCACTCATACAGGAAGAATCCATTTATCGGAAGCCAACTTAGAAACCCAGATTCCCCAGAAAAGCTTATAGTTTCTTATAAACCTAGGGATGCTAGGTTTATAAGAAACTATTTAAAATAAACAGACAACACGTAGCCTGGTGCCCGCCAGGCTTAGAATACTAATATTCCTTATATTTCCTTGGTTTCTGGAGGCATGTGCAGAGGTATGATGACAATTGGAGTGCTTGGCAAGCATTTTTGTTGCTTGTTCCTCTAGCTGTGTTTCCATTAGCCACATAATTGCACAGTTTGACAGTAAGAAAATAAATTCATTTAATGGAAATACAGGAATTTTGAAAAAAAGTAATTTCTCTATAAAACGTTTTGGTGCCAGGATGAGGTGTTTTTTAGCCATATCAAAGTTGGTTTATTTCGCAAAACTCCGATGGAAACACTTTTTTGGATCACATGAGTCATGTGATCAACAACCAGGTGTTGCCTCTGGCACAAACTGCAAAGAAGACGACAACAGGAAGTAGTTGGAGGATGATGGTGTGGGTTGTTTTACTGACTTATCATGTGAACCAGTTTATTCACGTGTGATTTTTTTTAAAAACTGTTTCTTATTTAATGAAAACAGAGCGATTGAAATTTTTTTTGTCATTTTAACTTTATCTGGATATCGTCAAAGTTTTGTGCACATTTGTGATGAAGACTCAGCTTCTGTCTGTAGCACCACAGTCCTGATGATAATCACTTCGTTTTACTTTATACTTTTGTCTTTTTTTTTATTGTTGAAGAGAAAATAAAATCCGTCTTGACTTGAACTTATATAAAAATCCGACTTTCATTGTATTTATTCAGCCATCTGAAGGACTTAACTTGCATCCACCAGAGTGTCTGGAGGGCTCCTCTCAAACAGTCTGCGGCTCTGGATGTGCATCTATTGTTCTGTTTATGAATCAGTCTGTGCAGATGTGCTTAAGCAACCTTCAACTCTTCCTCTTCACAGTTGAGTTCGAGCTGAGGAGAGAGATCCGCAGGCTGCAGGAATACAGGAAGGCAGGAATCAAGTCCTTCTGCAGTGAGTTGAGTTTGAAATTTTCACTTTTTGGGACCAAAAACTTCAAGTATAAACCTGACTGTTTGTTTATGGTTCTCATATTCAGGACACTGGACACATTTTGTAAACATTCCTGCACTCTTATGGACATTTGAGAGAAAGATGTGATTTCTACAACAATTGCAGACACATTTTCTGAATACAGAGGAATTTTCCAATATAAATATCAAAAGTTATATGTAGTTTTATATTTGTGGCCATTTAGGAATGATGAGCTGAGAATCTTTGGATATCCTAGAATCTCTGTACTCTAACAACACAATTTTTCTCTCTAAAAGAGATGTGTCTTAAATCTTTGTCCGACTTTAACAATAAATGTTGGGAAATGGCCTCAGTTATGAAAAAGCTGCCTACACTGTTGAAGCAACAACATAATCGTCTACAATCCAAAGGTCAAACTGTGTCTTCAAGTGGAAATATTACACACACAAATTCAGATGAACTTTTGTCATTTTTCTTAATCTTCCTTTAACATTTAGTTTGTCTCCAGGTTCAGTTGGATTTCTTTGGAGTTATGTATTAGAAAAGTATACAGGAAAGATTTTTGATTTAGATGATGTTTGACCTATTGCAAAAGAAATTAATCGATTAACCACATGAGGAATTAAAATGAGCTCAATAATTTCCATTTTGATGACTGATATTTTTTTGAATGGCAGTTTTGTTGACAGATTCATGGCATCCATTTTAAGTTTTTCATTCCTGTTTTTATTTATTGATTTTGGTTGTCATGTTTTATTTAGGATATTTAATGTTTATACCAATGTTTAGTGTCCTTTACAAAACTAAAGTTTATTAGTCTTGAACTTTCATTGCTACTCTACTGTTGACACTTCACTTAAAATGGCCGTAAAGAAACAATATTATTGTTTATCGCAATAATTACTGGGACAATTTATCGTCCAGCAAAATGTTATGGTGACAGACCTATTGATGCTGTATGTATAAAAAAGTAACAGTATAATAAGCTGACACTTTTCTCAGTCTACGCTTTGTGTTCTTGCCATTGGCAGGGATTTAAATATTTATTTCTGTACTAGCTTTGTTTTGTTTTTGCTTCTTATGTTTTTCTTTACGGCATTACGTTTTTTCTTTTCTTATTTTACTTGTGTAAAAAAAAAGGTTAAAAATGACTGAAACATATAGATATATATTAAATAAAAACAAACCGAAAACATTTAAGGTGGCATTCCTTTGCTGGTTACTGTTGCATTAACCCGTAGGCAATGCATTGCACTGCTTTCCACTGTTGTCTGGAGCAGTTACCAGCTTGCTGTGGCTCCACATTTGAACTCTTCCTCGTACGTTTTCCATCCACCAGGTGCCAAGGTGTACGAGCGAGTGAAGAGGATGCGCGAGGACGAGCGGAGGAAGAGGACCATGCTGAATGACGTTCTGCAGTACATCCAGGATGGCAGAGCGTGTCAGCAGTGGCTCAGCAAGCAGGCAGCCATGTGAGCGTCCGACGGGTCTGCGCGCTGATCTGCGTGTTATGCTGCAATAAGCCCCATCCCCACCTTAGCGTGTGCTGCCATTTCAACACGTGCCACTCCGATTTCGTTTTGTTTTGTTTTGCTTCATCGTCGTCATTTCCACTGGCTGCCGTCCAACTTCCACCTCTAAATAAAAACTCTCAAATGGAATGACTCATCTTTTTTTTATTTTTTTGGATGACATTCTGGAGTGAGAGAGTGAGAGTAGTGAACAGAGAGGCTGCATAAAAGTGGGATGTGTGTCTGCATAAACACAGCAGCAGAGATAATAAGACTTTTTCTTCCTCCTCTTTGTTACAGAGATGCTGGCGTCACTCCAGCTGTCACAACAATCACGGTGTCAGGTAGGAAGTTTCTCTCCTAGTCTTCCTCTGCGCTCCATCCTCTGTGTCATCTCAGCGTGGCTCCAGGGCTCAGCCATAACAATAGAGCTTTTCTCCTTAAATACTCAAAAATACACTTTCGCAGGCATATTTATTCTGCTCTTTCTCTCGTTTAAAATAGCATCGGTTCTCTTTGCTCCCAGAGCTTAAACTCCTACATCTCTGCATGTGCAGGAGTTGGCAAAACTCTCATGTCTCTAGACCTTTAGTTTTATTTAAATGAGACAGAATTTCCCAGATGGTATTGCAGTATTATAGATCTATTCAAGACTCTACTAGACTATATGAAACTATGCTAAAATATGCTATACTATGCCATACAATGCTATATTGTGCTATAATATGCTTTCCTATGCTATACTATACTGCACTGCTACACTGTTATTCGATAGTACATGCTTAGTATATGCTAAACCTATAGCATATACTATAAGTTATATGTATATAGCAAATACTCATAGTAGTTTAGTACAGCCTGGAGTGGTATAGTCTGCTGGCTATACTATGCTATTCCATGTTGGTAAAAATATACTTGACTACATTATGTTATGCTATGTATTATGCTATGCCAGACTATGCTATGCTATACTATACTGTACTGTTCTATACTATGCTATGTTACATTATACTTGACTATATAATGTTATCCTATGCTATGCTATCCTGTATTATACTTGATTATATTATGCTATGCTATGCTAACCTATAGTAGACTATACTATGCTGTGTCAGGCTATGTTCTACTATAATATACTAGGCTATAAAATGCTAAACTATGCTGTGCTACACTACACTAGACATATGCTTAGCATGGTACAGTATAGTTACTGTACCATGTTAAGCTAAGCTATGCTAAACTCTGTGGTAGGTTTACAGAGCCTGTTGAGATAAGTCATATTTTATTACAGTAGCATATTGTGAAACTGAACATTTTAGAAAACAGTAAGCCTTAATTTCACCGCATTAAGTCAGTGGAGAAAATCACAAGTTACACAAGTTAAGAAATTATTATTTTTAACACAATCAACTGTGCTACTGAGCCATTTCACGCTTTGTAACGTTTTGTTCCCCTAACAGTGAACAGTCTGTTGTCTGATGTTTAAAGCAGCGTTGTCATGTGAACTGACTGTTTTAAACGTTGTTGCATGTCTGCTGCTCAGCAACAGGCAGGCGGAGCGCTCCTCCTCTCAACCTGACCGGACTTCCAGGGACAGAGAAGCTCGACGAGCGTGAGAAGGAGGTACGGCCATGACAGCCTCACACACTGCAGACGTCCAGTGTGTGGATGTCTGCACACACTGGACACTGCAGAGGCCTTCTCTGTGATTTTTAAAACCCACCTGCTTCAGATACATTTAAATTGTTTTATGCCAAAATTTGCAATGTGCTTTTGTGGATATCTACAGGAGAAACTTTGAGAAAAGCTGCCAAGTCCGTCCCGGTGTTTTGTCTGCATAGGCAGAATGGAGACTGCTCACTGTTTTCTAATGATCTAAGCCAAAGGTTTACCTCTAAATTTCCATAAAACCTTATCTGGTAATCATAAGAGGTTAGAGCAGCATTTTTCCAGGAGTGACCATGACCTCTGCAGGTCACCGGATAAAAGTAGCACATCCAGGTCTTTTCCTAGCCTAAAGAAAGATGAGATTTAATTCAGAAGGAAGAAATTGTCCCTTTATGTGAGACTTGAAGGAGATAATCATCAATAAAGATTCAGCTTTCTCTTTATCAGGAAATCTCTGTGAGCATCAGACTGTTTAACCTCAGTGTATTCGTGCTTTCAAAGCTCCTGTAAAAATTAACAAGTAGCTTCATTATTCAGTTAACCAACCCGAGGCTGCTATTGTGTTGCTCAGGAACATTTGCTACAAGAACTCCCAAGTTATTTGTTGCCATGGTCACCCGGAACCCTAGCGTTAATCTCAGTGATTTCATCTCTGGCTCATCTGCAGTCGGGTGTTAGAAAGGTTAGAAAGTTTTGTTCTGTCACAGAAGCAACCTGTAGGGCCAAACTTCCCGATGCTGCCTAAATGTTTATTTCACCGTGACTCTCGGTGGATCTTTAACTTATACCTCAGTTAGTTTCATAACAGTGTTTTGTTGCACTTTAAATTTTGTTCATTGGGCCCTGCCATAGCAACGCATAAGAGAGCATTGAAATGCCTACAAAGTAAGGCATTTCAACAAAAAAAAAACTTTCACTTTTCTGAAAAATGAACCAACCTCACAATTCTTGTTAAGTAGTATACGATAAGTAATATTTCAAAAGAGGACAAGAAATCTTATATTTTTAGAACAATAACAATATTTGTTGTTAATCTGTTGCTAAGAGATGAGCGCAATTTCTGGTAAACAAGTGCCTTGAAGTAAACATCTAATTTTTACTTTTGTAAAATTTACCAACTGTAAATTTCCTGTGTCTAAGCACATAAACAGTATTTCAACCGATCTCATGTTTTATAAATAATAATATTAAGAGATGACCTTTTTTTTCTGGTAACGAACTGCCACGAAGTAAAAATCAGATTTTTACTTTTGTGTTGAATGTTTGTTTTATAATATATTCACCACCAATGACAAAAAAAAAACTTTTTCACTTTTCTAAAAACTTCACAACTGCACAATTCTTGTTAAATAATAAGTAGTGTAAGATAAGTAATATTTCAAAAGAGCAGAAGAAAGCTTACGTTTTAGAACAATAACAATATTGGTTGTTAATCTGTTGCTAAGAGATGAAGGCATTTTTCTGGTAACCAAGTGCCACGAAGTAAACATCTGATTTTTACTTTTGCAAAATTTACCAATTGTAAATTTCTTGTGTACACATAAGCGGTATTTCAAAAGAGCTTATGTTTTATAAACAATAATTATTTTGGTGTTAAGAGATGAGTGTTTTTTCTTCTGGTAACGAACTGCCACGAAGTATAAATCTGAGTTTTACATTTGCGTTGAATGTCTGTTTTATAATATTTCCCCCACCAATGACAAAAAAAACTTTTTCACTTTTCTGAAAAGTAAACAACTGCACAATTCATGTTAAATAATATAAGACAAGAAGTATTTAAAAAGAGCAGAAAAAATCTTATGTTTCTAGAACAATAATATTTGTTGTTAATCTGTTGCTAAGAGATGAAGGCATTTTCTGGTAACCAAGTGCCACGAAGTAAACATATGATTTTTACTTTTGCAAAATTTACCAACTGTAAATTTCATGTGACTAAGAAGATAAGCAGTATTTCAAAAGAGCTCATGTTTTATAATTAGTAATATTAAGAGATGACCATTTTTTTCAGGTAATGAACTGCCACTAAGTATAAATCAGATTTTTACTTTTGTGTTGAATGTCTGTTTTATAATATATTCACCACCACTGACAAAAAAACAAAACATTTTCACTTTTCTGCCAAATTCACCAAAAGCACATTTCATGTTAAGTAGTGTAAGATAAGTAATATTTCAAAAGAGCAGAATAAATCTTACATTTTAGAACAATAACAATATTTGTTGTTTAATCTGTTGCTAAGATATTTTCTGGTAACCAAGTGCCACGAAGTAAATGTCTGATTTTTACTTTGTAAAAATCAGAAGGCAGTGATTTAGCATTAGCACAAACATTAGCTGTAGCCTTTTCCCTAAAATAAGCTTTTTAGCTATTTTGTTTATTTATTAGCCAGGTCTATTATACTGAATGGAGGAAGTCAATGTAAGACAACATGCTAGTGATTCCCCACACGGCACTGGAAGCATTTAGGCTAACATTCGCATTTTGGCTAATTTTACGTTATACACTAATTTTAACATATTGAATGGAGTAAGTCCATGTTACTCAAGATGCTCATTACTCTCCACATGCTATTGAATACATTGTAGTTTACTTTAGCATTTTTGTGAATTTTAGCACCAGACCACTGGGTTCCAACCGACGGGCACACTTTGGGAGGACCCCTTTAAATTTCTTCAGAAATGTTCTAGTTTTCTTTAATCTTATATCCAAAATATGCACTTTTTACAGTATGCTGGGGTTTAAAATTAATTATGTTTAATTTGAGCATTTTTATATATATTTATTATCTAACTAGTGCTTAAATTCATTGTTTTTAGTCACTGTTTTTACAAAATGGGCCTTAATAAAATTTTGGCTTTTTTGACAAAATATTAACAGAAGAAACTTTGTCAATGTAAAATTTGTACAAATAAGGACTAACATAACCATGTAACATGGTAACTGTCGACTGTAACTGTCGACATCAGCCTCTACCGTTTATACAGATGATGCTTACGACTTCAACACTGATTTTAAATGAACTCCCCCCTTGATTCATGGTGACTGCATAAATTTTCGCCCCTTTTAAAGTGACAGACCTAATTCAGCAGAGGTCCAGTGGTGGTGGTGGTCAGATAGAGATCACCTGAGTGCATTGCCTGTGTATAAAGGCAATGCGCTGTGTCTAGAAGGTAAAATTCACTGGTTAATCAGTATTTGCAACATAAAGACATAACACTCCAAGCAAGAAAAGATTATTGAAAATTATAAGTCAGGAAATGGTTACAAATAAATCTCTAAAACCCTGAACATCCTCTGGACATTAGTTAGATTGCCAAGATATGGAGGGAGCTGATCCACCGTTCTACAGGGTTAGTTTTTTACGATTTATCTTGTAGCAACATGTTGGTTTTAAAGTTCTGGTCAGACTCGGCATGATGTAAGCGCTTTGTTTATTTATACCCGAGTTTTACTGGGAATTTACTGTATGGCTGAAACAGCTGATCAGATTAATCGATGATTAAAGTAATCCCCATCTAATTTAAAAATCGGTTAATCATTAAGTGGAGCATACAAACTCTAAAAAAGGCCATTTGCTGAAAGAACACACTCAGAGCAGTAATTCAGCCAACAAATGTATAAATATGTATACGCACATGCATGCTCAAAATATAAATAAATTTTTCATTTAAGATAAAAACACCTTTTCTGTAAACATGTTTTACCCAAAATAGTTTTAGCTTCACTTGTTTCAAATTCACTAAATGAAAACTGTTATCATGTTGTAGGCAATCAAATATTTGTTCTTAAGATGTTGCATGAAAATGAAAATCTTCAGAATGTTCCAGTTTTTTATCAGAAAAATCGATTGCTAAAATAATCCCTAGTTTACTGCAGAAAGACTCCCTTCACTCTTTGCTTTTGTAGTTTTTATAAACTAAAACGGGATGTTGATCAACTTCCTGTACGGTAACTCTTCCTGACGTTGGATAGAGCAGCCATAAAACCACACTTTCGTTTTGTTTCTTCCCGTGTGTTTGCGTAGCTGTGCCAGGTGGTGCGGCTGGTGCCAGGGGCCTACCTGGAGTACAAACAGGCTTTACTCAACGAGTGCAGGCGGCAGGGCGGGCTGCGGCTGGCGCAGGCCCGAGCCCTGATCAAGATCGACGTCAACAAGACGCGCAAAATCTACGACTTCCTCATCAAAGAGGGGTACATCACCAAGGCATAGGAGCGCAAAGGATGCTGGACTGTGGTCAGAGGTTCATTTTGCTGTAATCCTTTTCAGACTGACAGTGTTTTTAAAAGTGTTTTTATTTTCCAGTGTTATCATGTCGTGGTTGTCGGTTTTTACACATAATAAAATGACATGTCTGTGTTATTCTGTGTCTGACTGGCTCCTGTTTTAATGAGTTATTTCTTGTCAGATTGGTTGATAAATGTTTTTTGGTGAAACATAAATTTTGATGATTAAATCAAAATAGTCCTCCCTATTGTTTCTCAAAGCAAATAATTTAAAAATAGTCAATTTTGAGCCACAAAAACGAGATTCAGATCCAGGTTAGGTATAGATTAATTTCTGTGTCCAAAACCATCTGATGGGAAGATGGATAATCATATTGTGGTAAAAGGAGTTGGTGTATCACCAAAGCTAATCAAGGCTAAAATAGCATCTAATGCTAACCATGGCGCAGCAAACAAAGACGTCCCCAACTCTAATGCCAGCATCCGCAGTCCGAAGAAAATAAAATTCTTATAAGAAGTTATGTGAATGATTAGTGGCTTAAAAACAATAATTATTTTTGTTGTTGAATTCATCTTTTTTTTCCAATAACTTAGCAGCAGGAAGGCTCTTAAGAAAAGAAAATATTGCTAATTTTGTCATATCACAATTGATTTTTCAATTAATTGCGATTAATTACAGACGCTGCAATTAGCTCGATTTAAAAAAAAAATCAATTGAGTCCCTCCATTAGTTTTAAGAACCTAAAATCTTAAATTTCTCATATTTCCTATTAAAAAACAGCCACTTTATTTGAAGCTGGGCTGTTGTGTCACTGTTTAGTCCCTAAACTTCTGCCCGATTCCTGCTAAAAGGAGCTGAATAATGTTCGTCTGACAGAGACATCTTGATCTGCTGTGTGACTTGGGGGAACAAACTGTGACGCAGGCAGTGAGGAGACCGCCGGCCTCCTACCGGCTTATCACAGCTGAGAGCCTGAATCTGATTATGATGGCGGATTCAACCTTTGATGATAAGACGACCGAGGAGGGAGGGAGCCTGAGCTTCAAGTACTGAAATGCAGAAGCAGGAGAAGATGTGAAGGAGAAGAAATGTATGTATGCCTGTGTGCGTCTTATTAAATTCACTCTCCAGAATAAACAGGCATCAGCAGAGGGAGATTGTTTCTTTCTTCAGATCAGGACTTGTGTTTTTGGGGGGGTTTTTTCCTACTAGTCTGAGCAAACTAATCAGGTTTTCTCTCTCGGGTTTTAACGCCTGAAGTTGCACAAGTTTAAAACCATGTTTGTTTTGTTTGCTCCTCCAGTACATGAACGTTTGTTCCTTATCCAGCTGGCCATCGTTAAATATGGAGCACTTTCAAAATCAATTCAGTCCCCTCTGGAGGAAAAGCCTATCACTATTATCATTATTCAATATACTCCTCTTCACTTGTAGTGCACTAAATCCTGTCTAATTTATACACACTGGGTGCAGATTTAATCACAAAGCAACAATAAGCAGGAGGACATAACCCAGTGATGATGCTGTCCTCTTTATATTAGCCCTGAATCAACATGAATGTTTTTAAGCTCCTGCTGTGCGGCTGTCTTCTCTAAATGCCCGTCAATTCCATGTCATCTTATTCTTTAAATGTGAATTATTTATGTTTTTACATAATTTTAATATTGAGAAAGCTCTTTGATTAATAATATAAGGTTAGTTAATGATTCATCTTTAAAAAGTAGTTTTTAAACTGAAAGTTTTTATTTTATGCATTGATCACAAGTGAAGCCATAAATGTGCAAACATCCTGTCATCAGATTTTTCGTGTGCCGTCAGTTGTTAGGTGGTATCTGTATTCTGATTGGGCGACCTAAGCCTGTTGACGTCTCTGTCCCCAGATGCTGCAGGTTCCTGTTGCTTTTGTATTTAGATTTTTGCTCATCAGAGTTTTGTGTCGTTTTTCTCTGTTCCTTTTCAAAGGTTCAGCTTAAATAGGAACATTTCTTTTTTCCAAGTTTCAGTTTCAGGATAATCCAGAGTGACAAACCACAGAAATATTAAAAGCCAGTGGAGACCTGGGCGACTTTCTAAAGCTGCGTTGAGATGATTACCTGATTTTGACCACAGAAAGCATCTTCTGTTACCTCTGTTGTGGTGGTTATGTGATGACTGTGCATATGTTTTTAGGAGGCTTTGAGATTTTAAATCAAACCTCTGTATCAAACCCCCATTTTTATTTAACATAAATCTTAGGATGAATTTAAAAATTCCCCTAGAAGTCTGAAAATTGTAGAAAAGTTAGATTTGTATCTTAGTTTCTTTAAAAAGTGATTCTTTAGCTTATTTTTTTTACCTTCACACTTACTTTGTTTTGCTTACTTTGTTGAATTAGTAGGGAATAATGTACTCTGTAAATTGATATCATATACATATAAGATCACATAATTCCTTCTTCAAAATGTGTGATGAGAAAGAAAAATAATTAAGAATTCCTCCTCCTGACTGAGTTTTCTGCCAATATGAGCCTCATATTACAGACTAAAATTTGATATATTAAAATGGCTCAGCATGAGATCTCTATGACTACGTATTAGGACCATTGTAGAGAGGAAAGCAATGAGTAAATTTCCACCAAAGAACCTACAAATGTTGAGATTAATCTCAGACATTTTTGAGAAAAACTTGGAAATTTCTGAACTTCAAAAGTTAAAAATGTGGATATTTTCTGAGGTTTTTTTTTCTCGCTCTCTTTTTTGATTAGTACTTTGCTGATAAAGTAGTCTTTCCCAGAAAAGGTTGCACATGAGGTTACTTTACATTCTTGACCTTAAAACAAACAAAACATGACAAATTATGCCTCACTTCTTGAAAGATATAACATAAAAAAAAACCTTCATGATATTCTGAGCGTAAAAGGAGGGATGTAATGGAAGAGAGTCTGAGAAACTGAGACATTTTTTCAGTAAGTAGACCGCTCTGGAACAACTGCTAATCAATTGGAGAGTTAATCAGGCTTTTTATGCGCCGCCGCGTTTATTTCCTGAGCAGAATCTGATTTGAACCAGATTCCTCACCTGCAGCCTCCTTCTGCATCAGAGTGACTGGAGTCTGTGCTGAAGTGGCAGCAGATGGAGCAGATGTCGCGCGCTCACACACTTCTTCTCAGGCTGACGTCTTCCTGCTCTGCTCGTCCTAAACTCTCAGTGATAAACTGCCGCTGACCTCGTGGATCAGTGTTCAACATGGAAACCTCTCGTGTGTTCTCGTGGCAGGAAGCTTTCCAATCATCACGGCTCAAACATTTTTTTTTCTTTTATTTGCACAAGTAAAGAACTCACTGGAACAAATATGTAACTGGATTATGAGGACAGATGGAGACTGAAAATAGATTAAAAAAGAGAGAGAAATTTGTCGTGCATAAATAAAATATATTCACACCCTCATCTGTTTCATTCGCACCTTTGACTCATGTTTTATTTATGTTAAAGAGGTGGGGTTTTGTTTTGCGTTTCAGTGTTGCTCTTTTTTTAAATTTTATTGGTTTGCAAGACGGAGGATATTTGTTTACTTTTTGGTTTTAGTCTGTCAATTTCTAGGATTGTCCTTGAATATTTTTTCAGCTTAGATTAGTTTACCCAGTTTCTAACTTTTAGTAATTTTATCACCATCGTAGTCACTCTATTGTGTCAGATATGGTGTTTAAAATTTTTTTTTTCTCTTGTTCTTCAGTTAAGAAAGGAAATTCTGGCGTGTAAATTATATTATTTTTCTTAAGAGCAATAAAAAATGACCTTGGATATTTCTATCATGAATAGAGTAAAGCTGAAAGCGTAAGCGACCATCAAATTATGACATGGAGTCTAAAAGACTAAATCCCTCCTGTTAGAGCTGCCTTTGATTTTTAATAACTTTAATATTGATATATATTTTTTTATTATATATCTGGTTGATGATTCAGATTATGGTATTTGGTAAAATACAATGTTCACTTTTTCCATGATGGGTTTTGTTTTTCTGGTGTGAAGCATTTTGAAGTGCCTTGTTGCTGAAATGTGCTGCACAAATAAACAAGTTGATAAAGAGGCGTTAAACAGCTGTGAGGGTACATGAAGCTAAGGCGTAACTACTGGAAGAGAAACAGGCACTAATGTAAAAATAAAGACAAAAGAAGCACAATAAAGCAAAAAGATTATGTATCAGTGTGGTCAAGTTTAAAGCTTCACCCATTTCTTATTATCTTCTTTAGAAGAGAAAGAGTTTCTGGTAACCTTCTCAAAGTGCTCTTTAACAGTTCTTCAGGATAGCTTAGCATCTTTGTTTACATTTTGCCTGCTTGTTCAGCTCAGTTTAATCACATAGCATCAGCTCACAACGTCACCCGAAGGCATCTCGCACAGCAAGATCCCAATTTATTTTCAGTAAAATATTATTAAACTAATCCTATCATAATAAGTTGCACACATTCAAGTTTAAACCTAGTTATGACACAATGCAGATAAATTAGTTAATGAACGCATTTGGCGAATAGTTAGCTGACTGACTTTGACTTTTCAGTCAAAATGCCAGAACTGTTTGTCTGGTTTGACAGAAACTCTCTAGTTCTGTGATCAGAGGTTTGCTAGCAGCGCTGCTAACAAGCATTTTTTAAACACTCCCAGAAAAAAGAAAAAAAATATTTTAAATACATATGTTGATTCAAACTCGTCAAATATTTATAAATGTCCCTTTTTATTACTTGTGTCCATTTTATTTACTTAGAGATATATAATAAAAACATATACATTACGTCCTTATTTAAGACTGAAAAATAAAATGCTCTCTTACTGAAATAAGAAAACATGTGACTACTACAGTTATTATTATGGGTACATTATTTTACATATTTTATATATTATTTAAATCTTAAGAACCTGTTTACTGGATGTTTTCAGGTAAATGTATTGCAGAATATTAAACCTTTTTGCAGTTATGCTCTTTATAAAAAACATAAGTACAACAGACTCCTATTAATCTGCAATTGATTTATATCAGCTATATTACATTTGACCATCTTGTTTTCTTTTTTTAATGGAGGTGGGAAAAGCACAATTATTATTATTTATTGCTAGGAATGCACAGATATGATGATTTCAGCTGTTATTGATATCCAATATTAGCTGTTACTGCCGATAATTGATATATATAACCCTTTTGATACCTTGAAAACACCACGTCATTGACCTCTGTACTGCTTCTCTGCTTCTGATAAACTCCCTACAATCCTTTGCTGCGTCACTATTGTCACATGACCAAACAAACGCCACATGACCGTCCTCCTTCCCCTAAGAAACAAATGGCAACAAGATGAAAATAAATATCGGCTGTTAATATTGGCCCAATTTTGGGGCAGATACGATATATATATATTTTTTAATTGACTAATATTGGCTGATGCTGATGTTTGTGCCGAGATATTGTGCACTCCTAATTATTAGGTTTACTGTTAGATTTATTATATGACATTAATTTAATTATTGTTAGGCTGGTTGCTCCAATTTGTCCTCAGGTGTGAGTGTGTGGTGCATGACTGTTTTTATTGTGTTTCTGTAGCTACGTTTCCATTACAAATGTGCACAAAACTTTGTCTAAGTTGCACTAATGTAGACTAAAAAAAACACAATTTTGTAATAGCGCAGTTTTTATTAAATAAAAAAACGCAAGAAAAATCACACGTGAATAAGTTTGTGCACATCATAAGTCGTTAAAAAATATGCCACGCCACGATCCTCCAACTACTTCCTGTCATCTTCTTCTTTGTGGTTTGTGCCAGCAGTAACATCCGGTTGTTGATCATGTGACTCCTGCGATGCGAAAAAAAAATTTCCGTTGGAGTTTTGAGAAATAAATCAATTTTAGAAAAACAGACTTTTTTTTTTTAAATTGGCACGTTTTCAGTAAGCAAATTTATTCTTGAAATGTTGAATTATGCAAATATGTGGTCAATGGAAATGCAGCTGTCATTGATCACAACCGCCTTCAAAACTGTAAGCAAAATGAGGCGTAGACAATAGATGGGTACATGAATTAATATAGTGATTCAGCATAATCTCATTAAAGCCTTTTTATTCCTGTAGTTTAATGCTCTTATTAGATCAGTGAAACATGTTTTTTCCTCTTTTTCTTCTTCTTCTAGAAAATGCAAAAAGAAACCACAAAGTGCACAAGGCACATCGATCCATTGGTTTTAGAGCTTCTCCTCTGCTGGTGTCTTATTGATTTTTAACTTTGCTTCTATTCAGGGAAGAAGGAGGAAGATGTCTCCCACATCTTTGCTCCGTGTTGTTGTACGACTCTTTAAAGGGCACACACACACACCCCGACACACACACGCACACACATGGAGACACACTCTCATGCTTCTGTCTCTATCTTTGCGAGGACTGCCCAGCCACTTTCACCTGAACGATCACAGCTAAACGCATCTGCTCTCACATTGACTCAAGACTAAATTGACTCCTCACAAAGAAAGACAGACACGCGCACACACACACTCGCCTTTCTGCTCTGGCTGTTATAGCCGTGTGCTGATTAACACGGAGGTAAACCCATCAACAGGAGGAGGGGCAGCTCACATTCACCCTGTTGCTCACACTCATCCGCCGGGCAGAGAGGAGTCGTGACTAACCAGAGCGGCGAAGTCTGCTGTACCCCCCACCTTCCACACCCTCCATCCCCACATGCCCCCTTCCCCCCCGCACACCCACACACACACACACACACACACACACACACACACACACACACACACACACACACACACACACACACATACACACACAACCCATCTGTGTGCTTCTTCTTCCTCACCGACTCACATTCAGAAGCAAGCCGTGCAGGACTCGGAGAGATAACCTTAATGAAATAAGATGAGAGACCTCCATAGCAGCCAGTCCCTGTTTCATCTGTGCAGCAAGCAAATGTGCGTGTGTGTGCGTGCGTGCGTGTGCATGTGTGGGTGTGCGTGCGTGTGTGTGTTGGATGATGGAGCAGCTCTGATCAGAGTGACAGAGAGGCGTCGAGCTGCTGCGCTCAGCCACCTTGACGCTCTTGCATGTCGCCACAGTGAGCATTTAGATCCCATGTCTGTTTCACCACCATCACAGCTGGAGCAATGAGGGGGGCGCCTGTGGGATCAGCAACAACTTTATTTAGACCTACACACACACACATATGCACACGCACACACGCACACACACACACTCCTGCATTTCAATCTCCGCTGACCACAAAAAACACTTTCCATTCCCCTCATCTTACCATCACTCTCTCACATATACACACACACTCAAACACATCAGCACAGACAAAAATAAACATCTCTAGTGTTACAAGCCAGCAGGGATCATCTCATCCACAATTTGGTTAGCTTTCTCAGTGATAATTATTCTGGTAAGCTGAAGACACTGATACAGTGATGATCACTACCACTGCAAGCAACTTATGGCTGTTAACCTGCCATCAATTTTGTCAGGTTACCGTTGCTATGTGAAGCAAAAGAAAAGGGTTGGATCAGTCAAAATGAAAGAATGAGGATACATTCGGCCTTCTCTATGACTATAGCCTTCTATACTAACATGTCAAAAAGCTAATTTTAGCTAAGGAAAGAAGCTGTGAAAACGTATATAAAACCACCGCAAACAAAACCCAAGCTAAGCTTTTTCATTAGATCCCAGACGAGCCCCCAAATTGTTTTAACTGCTACAATTCATTCACTCATTCTGTTTACATTTTGTAAAGATGAAAGTCATAGGTTTTTATTAATCTAGTTTATTTGTATAGCACATTTCAGCAACAAGGCAGCTTTTAAGTGCTTTTAAAATACAAAAATACAAAGTCATACAACACACAGTCAACAATTTAAGCATAACATTTAATCAAACTAGTTGCTATGTTGTTTCCTTCAGTGGTTCTTGGTGCAGCTACTGTAGCATTTTCAACAACTAGCTGCACAGTTAAACCCACAAAATGTTACATTTCCTGATACTGTGTAGGATATAGGAAGTGTAATTTTTTCCAGGTATGAATTGGGAAGACAAGCTCACCTATGTTTGATCCAGGACAAGATCCCAAATACTTACATTCTCTGAAGTAATGTACTCATGCGTATAGAAGTAGAGGGCATAACAGTGAAAAATGTCTAGAAATAAAAAGATGAAAATGAAGCCTATATCAACATGTTAGGGGAGTAAATCAAGCTTACTAATAAATGCTTAGTTCAACCAATTCAGCAACCAAAGTCCAATAGAAAACTGTGTTGATGAGCTGCCCAAGTGAAAACGACACCCTTCTTCTAAAAAGGGTAACAGCACAGCAGGTACCTTGTCTCCCACTGGCTGCCAGAAACAAACAAACCTGCCACCAACTAGAGAAAATACTGTTCCAGAATCAGCGTGGAGTCAGCTATGTCCAATGACCCGTAGAAACTACCGGACCACTAAGACTCAGAGGGGTTAATCCCAAATGCACTTCTGCATTTAACATCTGCTGAAAGTTTTGGTTGTAAAGATGCTAGTTGAAAACTTTGCTACGTCTGAAGGGTGCTTGCTGTCAGTACTTTCTCACAATTCAGGGGTTTTGGGGCTCCAGAAAGTTAAATGAGTCGCCACAATTGAGCAGGTTATCAAGTGTCCATGTTTGGCTGTTGCAGGGATCTACGCAGAATTTTACAGTTAAATCCCTGTGGCAGCCCATCAGTTATCTGGTGTTACAGGCGCTCAGGGTTAATCAGTGTTACATCCCCCACTGATTCAGAGCAGACAGCTCCTTCACCGAGCGGCTGCAGGTGCTTGTTATTACGGGCGATGGTGTCATTGTAAATTTTCAGCCTCCATGGCAGATGCTCTTCCCAGAATGCCTCTGACTCATCTGACATTTTGGCACAGAGCTGGTTCTCCTTCTCCACACCTCCAAACATTTTTTTCCCCGTTACCTTGTTACTACACTAATGCAGTTTCCCCGTTTTCCATTATCTTGCCCCTGGATGAAAAAGTTACACTCAGATACAGTTTCAGAAATCTCTCAGACAGGTTGGATCATCCCTAAAATGCAAAAAAAAAAAAAAGAAAAGAAAAGAAAGAAAAGAAAAAAAAGTCACCCTCAAACTGTTTTTCTTTTGTCACTGCTTTGGTTGGTACTACTGCTGTTTGTTTCCACATGATTGAACTTGGAATGTAATTAGCGATGACTGAGGCAGGGGCCATAGTTTACGGGGTGCGTAATATCTCCCCCAGGAGCTCTTTGAAATGGGATTGAGTTTGGAAGGCATGTCTAATTATGGCTCTGCACATGGATGTATTCACTAAGGGCCTCGCACAGAGAGCCCTGCAGATGCAGCTGCGATCCTGAAGGTCTCGGAGTTCTGGCTGTTTCTCTAAGGGCGTCAATAATGAGATTTGAAATAACGGACCTGAAAGAACTGTCGGTTTATTTGTTTTCTCTAGCTGCCTGAAGCCCGCTACGCCAAGGCAACATTTAAATTGGTAATGTGTGTGGAGTTGCTGCATATACACATTGCCTGAACTGCAGTAGCTAGTGCACAGGGCGTCAGAGTTCAGGACCTGCAACTTGAGCTCACAGATCTCTGGAGATATTGAAACAAACAGATTTGTGTAAAGATATTACATGTTGTTCCTGTATAGAACAACTGTGCACTACAAGGTCAAAGGAGGAGGAAAGATTCCTCCTTCTTATACAATGAATATTTTATTCCACAGGTTACAGACTATATGATAGTAACTGTATCTGAAGTTCTGCCTCATTTTAATAGTTAATTTGGGAAGCCAAATTAACTATTGTGTTTTAGGGGCAAATCTACTAAAGGAGTAGTATTATGTATTTTTATGTATTTTCTACATCAAGTAAATTTGTTACTTTCAGTTGTTTTAAAAAATTTGTATATATATATATATATATATATATATATATATATGATTTAAAATAATTTTTACTTTATAATTTAAAGCCTTAAAATTGGGCCTCTGTCACTTTAAAAAGTCCTGCTCTTTCTGAAACTCTGCCTTCAGGAAGTCATCACAACATGGCTCCTCTATTAATCCTTTAACAATGTTTTTACCAGCATTGCACTGAGAAGCTTCACCAGATGTTGGCTAGCTGCTGCTGGCTAATCTGAAGTGTTGAGTCATGGGGGAGGGGCTTCGTCTTGAAGGCGGAGCTTGGTCAACCCAGGCCTTTTGCACAGTTGAATGCTTGCCACGGGAATGTAAAGGATTTCATGTAACATGGAGTGTTGCATGAAAGAATCCAGGCAACACTCCAGGTATGTTTTTGATGAGGGAATAACATTATAACGTGTTATAAAGCTAAAAAAGTTTGACTTTACATAATACTGCCTTTTTAAAAATATAGCTGAAGCCACTAGAGAGGTAAAGTGTCAATGCAAAGTAACTAAGATTCAATCTTCAGGACTTTTGCAGCAAATCATTAATATTTATGTTTGAGAAAGAAAAAAAATGATTAGATTTTGAAACTGAAAGAAATAAATTACTTGCCTACCTGCTTGAACCTGCTTGCCTTTCAAGGCAAGCAGGTTCAATTTTATGCTAATTCAAATCAGTGCAGTTCTATGGTGACTCACATTCATGCCAAAATTCCTGAGGAGCGTATTAAGCAATCACAACAGGGAATATATTAATCGAGAGAGAGCATAGCTCTGATCGCTGGTATTTCAATTTATTCACAGGCCCATGAACACAGTGAGCGGTAAAACATGCTCCTTCCATCCATCTGTATGCATTCTCAAGAAAATAGGACTCCTTCTCAGTGTTTATTTGGCGTATTTGTCAATGGGGGAGGGGTGGTAACTCTAGTCATGAATCTGATTGGCTGCAGGATTTGGAGAAGAAAAAAAGACAGAGGAGGACAAAGGAGAAAAATATGGTAATGAAAAGTCAAGGAAAACATCAACAAACTTTCCTTTTCTTTATCTTCTCTGACTTTTTAAGCAGGTTTTGATGACATGAAACTTCAATGAATGATAACTGTGATGAAAATACTTCTGTCAATAAATAAAAAATAAACCAAATTTTAAAAGGCAGATGAAATCAAGTGATATTTAATTTGACTGAAAGACATAACAAGGTGGTAAGTGTAAAAAGGCAAGAGAAAACTATTGCAGGGTTTGATTGGTTGACAGTAAAATTTGTTCATTCAGCCATTATTTACATTCATGTTGAACAACTATAGGCTCCATTGTCACCTACAAGTTTAAAAAATGGTGGAAAATGGCAGCAAACTATAAAATATCATAAATATTTTGCACTTTCAAACAGAATTCTGACAGCATTTTGTGGAATAAACCCACTACTCCACATGCTCTATTCTACTACATGATAAATTTTGTCGACTAAAATGTACTATCTTCTGACTAAAACTAAAGATTGTTAGATTTTCCCTAAAATAGCATTTATTTAAAAAATAAGTTAACATTTGTTGTCAAAATCAATACCATTTTAACTTAACTTTCATCTCCTCCTTGCACATTAGAAAAGCGTCAAATCATCGAGGCAGCGTGCTCCTCCTTTTCCTCCGCCCCCTGCGAGTGGCACTGATCACCCGTCATACTGGAGGCAGCGCTGCTCCGTACTCTGTCTCCCTCAGACAGCGGACAGGACCTGGCGGATGTACCGATGGCTCCCCTCTCCGCTGACTTTCCCGTGATGTTGGCGTGTGTTTCAGCTTATTGTCGCCACCTCGCCGGCGGTGAGTCCGGTCAGACCGACTGACGGTGGATGTGAGACACCGGCGATGCTCTCCGGCTCGGCTTCTGGCTTCAGGGGTTGAAGGCGCTTTAAAAAAAACCTCCATCAGTGCCCAAGTGAGAGCCGACTGGTAAGTTGAGTTTCACGACTGATTAGAGCACAATGTCGGCATTATGCTGACCCTAGTTCAGATTCTTTTAACATAAATACACATTTTTATTTAAAATCTTTACTATTACTCTACTATTTATTATGTTCTATGTCATTTAAATAAAACTGAAAAAAGTAATGTAAAAGAAACACGACTCTCAGTTTGGCTGTTTTGGTGAGTTAATGTTAATTTCTGTTATATTACGGTACATCTTAACTTAGAAGCGCGCGCACACATCTCGCGTCATTTCCACACGAACGAGCAGCGCGTGCGCAGAGAGGCGCTCCCCATTCACAGCCTAAGCCTTAAAAATTAATAAACACGTGGATTCATCCAATTTAACGAGTGTGTTCACACGGTGGGGCAAAAACGGTTCAATAAGAATAAACCAGAAGGCGATTAGATTTTATGACTTTTTAAAACAGTCAGAAGTAATTTCTTCAGAAGTGAAAACTAAGAAACAACCAACAATCACATCAAAAACCGCAAATCTAAATTAACAAACTCATTTTTATCATACATCTGTAATGGAATCGCTTAAAATGTCGACAAATTGAAACCCGGGGCATAAAGGCGCCATGTTCAGACCAGCTGAGTTTTCCTGTAATGCACACAGAGCAATTTGAGCTTCATTTGACATTACTTTTAACATCAATTAGAGATAATTAACACGTTTAATTGAAGATCCATTTCTCTGTTTTTCATGTCTGCTGCAGTGATGGGTGATGCTTTAAACTGCTGTTTAAAAGTGTCACTGAATGAAATGTACAACAGGAAATACAAAAGGTCTGAAGAAACATATCACCGTAAAGCTGATATTTGGTTGTCTTTCTTTCTTTTCTCTGCTCTTCTTCAGTTTGAGCAACATTCACCATGTCAGGATGTGGCATAATACTGTCTTAAATATTAGCTTCAGCATTAAAAAATGCTGGACACATTTTCTAAATAAAGGATTTAAATGAAACCTTCTTTATGCTGAATATAAAAAGACAAAGTTTTTTTTCTCACTGTCATTAAATGTTAAGTTTGTGAAGAGAACAGTGAAGTGTGTGAGTGGCAGTATCATGTTTGGAATAGGCCAAAGTTAAGGCATGAGTTATGAGAAACTTGTGAAGGTTCTCATAAAGTTTGACCTAAATCAAAGGCAAAGGTAACGATTATTTTAAACAAATGTATGTAAGGTTTGTTTTATAAAAACAGCAAAATTATTATTCTTACATTTAACAAACGATATTGGAATTCCTAAATGACTAAAAAAGGCAGAAATAATTTAGTCTGATTTTAATCAGAAAAAAAAATTAAGGTTTATCACAACGGCGCACTACTAGCAGCACAGCGAGGTTTGATCTTAGTAAATACGATTGTTAGTTGTTCAGTTTTTGAATTACCAGTCTTATGAATTATTAGTAGTAAAGCTAACTAGACCAACCCAGAGATAACTGCAGTCTGATGCATAACTCAGACAATTCAGTAATTGGCAGAAACCAATTACTGAGTTTCTCTGACTAACCAGATGATTCAATTTGTATTTTGCATGCAAATCAATCAACCACCAGAAAACTTATTATTCAAAACACAACTGAAACTCTAAATATTGAATTAATTTATATTTGAGGACAAATTTATATTGATTGTAGAGATAAATCCAAAGTAGAATTTGCTGAAATCAGAAGTCAACTCTATGAGCATAAACTGTGTTCTGTTTTCAACTGCAGAGAGATCTGTAGAGCACTTGGAGGATGAAATCAAAAGCTTAGCAGCAACATTTTCAGTAAAATATCAGCCTCAACTTTGGAGGCAGATATAATTCCACTAATTTTACCAAGTTTTGCTTAATGATAATAACAAGAATGAACATAACATTTGTCTTAACAGGCCAAATTATGTATTACTATTAAACAGTTGCCCAGGTTTTTTTTCCAGTGGCGGCTTTAAGGAATGTAGAAAGTGATTCCAGATTTCAACAGAACTCCATGGTTCCACAGGGTTATACACTGCGGAACCAGCACACAAATACAAATACATTTATTTGTGTGCTGTATTAAAATCCAAAAGGCTGATTTGGACTGCAATATTTGTTAGCTAGTGTTCGCTGCATCATTTCATGCTAATAGAATGCAAGTCTCATGGCATTAAATGCCCTCATAAGACACAACTAATCATGTTCAAAATGCTAAAGGCTACGTTGCTGGAAGAACCAATGAGAAAGACGTTGATACCCTGTTTGGTTCGCTTTAATCAAACTCTGGTTTGTTTACCTACAAAGTCCAGTTCACTTGGGGGAGATGTGATCAAAAAAATCAAAGTCAGGTCCACCTACAAACCTCCGTCTCTATTTGGTTCAAGTGAACTCTGGTGCAGTTCGAATGCATATGTGAACACCAAGGGGACTGGACACCGCTCCAAAAATAGGAAGTGGACTATACCGGAGGGCATTCTGGGTAAATGCAACCAAAACAAACGCGCGACTAGAGTCCTAATGGCTGGTGGTCTTTTAGGAAAGATAAAAGAGAAAGCCTAGAACCGCTAAAATCTGACGCCACTACATTTCACGAAGAAGGAGGTCAGAGGTTTTTATGTGGTTTCCTTCAGTAGTTCTTGGTGCAGCGCCCCCACAGGCAGGAAGGAGGAACAAGTTTTCAAATGTTTTGGCTTGTTTGACATGGTGCAGTGTAAAACCACAGCAGTTGAAAATGTAACAAATGTTTCACTTTTGGTCTCCAGTCCAGCCGAGTCTACAAGATTTCACTTAATATTTTTTGTAGCTTTGAAATGTTCATGCAAGCCTAAGGTAAAACTCCTGTCCTTCTGAGCTTTGCTTCCTATGAAGCTTCAGCGACTCTTCCTCTTCCCGGTTGTGTCGGAGAAACAGTGAGAGGCACAGGGCCGCTCATTCTCTTCTCATGATTACAGAAACGGCAAGCGGCCACTTCCAGACTTCACTCAGCCTGAATAAGTAGATTGTTTCCTACCGAGCGACGAGGCTGGCAGCGGCCACCATTTACCTCACGTTTCAGTGTTTCCACTTGTCTTCGTTTGCAGTGGCGCGACAGTTTGGGTGAGATCTGGTGTTGTGGCTGTCGCTCCACTTTTTTCGGCGGGTGGATCTCGATTCCAGTTTGTGTGACGGGAGCGGGGAACCGGACCCAATGTGGAAGCTTATCAGTGTGGGAACAGCGTGAGGAGATTTGTGATCTGCGACCACCTGTTGACAGATTCTGAGAATACGTCAAATTTTCCTGCTGCCGGAGTGAATTCTGGACGGTGGAGGGGCCCTTCTGCTCGGGTCCGTTACCGCCGCTGACCCTCATTCTGATTGGCGTTGAGCTGCAGTTTCTTCAACACACGGTAGAATTTTTTTTCTGTGGCGACAGCTTGTGCATAATTCTTCCCTCCTCCGCTCTGTGCAGCTTCGCTCTGGCCCAGCCTGGGGTATAAATAACTACATAGATGGAGCAAGTCTCAGCAAAAGCCCGGTGCTGTGGTACATCAGCACTTTGAGGAGGGCCTGTCGGGGATTATTTGGTTCCCTTATCGTCTTGATCCCTGCTGATGTTGGGCGAGGCACCCCAGCAGTCAGTTTTTATCTCATAGTTCATTGCAAGCTGATGTATCGGCGGTCAGCTGCAGGTACAGATTCTCTAATTCGCAATTTAACAAGATAAAGCTGTGCTCTGTGGTGTATCATGACCCCTGGAGGTTGGAGGAACACAAAAGGCCGATGAATGAAGTGAGTCGTTAAGACAGAAGTCATCAGCTTCTATGCACCACAAATTTGGAACAAACTGCCAGAAAACTGCAAAACAGCCAAAACACTGAGTTTCCTAAGATGGAGGCTAAAAACCCACCTGATTAAATTTGCTTTTGAACCATAACAAATGGAATGTTGACCAACTTATTTGATGTATATCAATGATTTTGGTGATGACACTCAACAAAATGTAATGTTTGTTTCTGGTTTTCTCGATTGTTGACTGCATGGTGTTTTTTATGACTTTGTATTTTTTTTGTGTGTTTTTATGATTTGAGGCACTTTGAACTTTGTTGCTGAAATATGCTATACAAGTAAACCTGATTAATTATTAGGATATATTTAGCTACGTCTCACCTCTGAAGCCTCTCCCATGCTCCACCTGAAGCTGAACGGTCAGCGCGCGGTTCTGACCTGAGAGAAGCCACCTCCCCAACCTTCTTCAAATCAAACATTAATGTCAAATGTTTGTCTTTCAGGATGTTAATAAAAGTTTCCTGAGGTCATAGAAGGTCAACCAGCCCCTCCAACATTTATTAAATCAAACAATTTTTTGTCCATCAACTGTGCTGCGTTTGTGCTATAAAATCTTCACAAACGTAGAATAAACATTTAACACCAGTTTTGTTTGATTCAGGTAATGGTTGGGGCCAGTTGAACATTTGGCCTTATAAACTTTCATTAAGTTATAAAAGGCCACAAAGAAAAATGAAACATGTTAGATTGTTAGTATGGCTGTATTATGTAAATTCTTTTAGCTTTACATCAGGTTATAATGATATTCCCTCATCAGAAATATACCTGGATTGTTGCCTTGATACTTTCATGCATGTTTTAGAAATCCTTTCATTTCTATGGCAACCATTCAGCTGGCTGTAACTCCTCAGAGCTGCAGGTTCCAAGCTTCCGAGCTTCTGCCTCCCTCCTCCGCAACTTTCCCTCCCAGCTCCTTCAGACTAGCCAGCAGCAATTAGCAAACGGCTGGTGGAACTGAAAATCTGCTGACCTCATTACATGAGCTACTTCTCAGTGCAACGCTGATAAAAACGTTATTAAATATGTTTCTATATGTTATATAGAGAAGCCATGTTGTGATGACTTCCTGAAGGTGGAGTTTCAGAAAGAGCAGGACTTTTTAAAGAGACGGAGGCCCAATTTCAAGGTGTTAAATTACAAAGTCAAATTTCTTTTGTCATATTGACAACTAACTTTTTAATGTGCTTGGAAAACAAGTAATGCTGCCCCTTAAAAATGTCAATTTATCTATACTAAAAATGTCTAATTAAATCTACCAGTAAAATTTGCCAGTGATGGTTTGATTATGTCTTGAGCAGCTCTGAAAAAAATAGTGTCTGTTCCTAGGGTGGCCCATAAAACTGTTGATGACTTAATATTGGGTTTGTTTGCTCTTTCTAAATAACAGATTTGTGATAGTGACTGTAAAGATCTTACTTCTTATGATTGAATTTGAGCATCATTTTCTTTTTATCAGCTTATGATTTAAACAAAGTTAATAGAAAAAAAACAATTGACAATTCTTAATCATCTAAACAAGGTATGCACATGCAAAACGGCATTTAAATGAAGCGGATTTCCACATAAAATTTCAAAATCAAACTGTTTCTGTGTGCTGCTGGTCTGCTTTACTGTTGGAAACTCTGGTTTTGTTGCCTCATCACTAGTTCCTGTCGATGACAGTGAATCTTCCTGCAGGGCAGCACTCTGGAAAGCCCTGACTGGACACTGGGTGTTGGCTGCCTGAGCAGACGTTATTCTGTTATTCTAGCTGCTTTTCTTCCTGAAAACAAATGCAGACTGTGCTGGGATGGCAGAGATGTGATCAGTTCAAGTTTTTTTTTTTTTTTTTTTTTTTTTACTCCTAGAAGGTGAAGAGGAAGCAACACAAGTTCAGCATTCAGGGAGATGATGGCTGTTACCACTTTGCTGTTTAAGTCCACGTGTATGAATAAGTCCTTGAATGACATCTCTGGAAAACAAAGCAGAATCTTATTTATCTACTAACCATAGGTTCTGCCAGGACTCTGTAAGTGGCTGATTATTATTATTATCATTTTTAATTCAAAAGAACAACCGATAAAGAAAACGGAGTCAAAAGAAAACCTTTATTAAAAAACAAATTTGTGGCTGATTTCTGGTCACCAACTTTATTAAGCTCTGACCTGCCTGTGTTCTGATATTAGCCAACTCCTGAAGTGTTACTCTGTTACTTATGTTCAGTTTATTATCCCGACTGGTGTGACCAGTCTTCTTGTTGATCAAGAAATAAAAAAATGTAACAAGAATTTAGTGAAGAAACTTTAAGAAAATGATAAAATAGTGACTTCCAAGAGGCTAAAGTTCAACCTGCAGCTTTTATGTCTCAGCTAATAAGTTTTAATACAGAAGGAATTTTCCATCTATTGCATATTAAAGTGAGAAATGCACCAATTCCATATTAATATCTGTATCAATCCTGATGTTGAAACAAATTCTAGATCAAGAATCAGTAACAATATGGCCAATACATGAGGGCAGATCTATATCATCTAGTTCTATGCTTTTGTGCTTTATTGTTTATCTTACATTATATTTAGAATTCCTAATTGCTCTTTCTGAACCATCTGGAAGAATGTTTCTTACAGTTTATTTTTTTACATGTTTGACCAAAATAGTGGACCTTATTTATTTTTCTTTGACTGTTTTACTCCTAACTGCACTGATTGAACAAGTTAAAGTTTTGTTGTTTTTACATGTTTGACCAAGATTGTGAAGCTACTGGTGTATTTAAGTGTTCTGTGCAGAGTTATCAAATAAACATGTGATTCAGTACATTTATATCTGTGTTTAGAAAAAATAATTATTTAAAGTCAATTCAGCTGTTTTTCTGTATCGACCGACACAAAGTCTCAAATATCTGTATTGTAAGTGGGTGCATCCCTAGTTAAAACTCTTGCTTGGCCATGTCAGTAGCTGCCACTTTTAGAGAAAATAAATTACAAATGACGTCAACTTTTGCCCTAAAGAACTAAGAAAAAAAAAACATACATTGAAATCAGCAGCCGCCATGACGACGAAGTGTAATTTGTACGCAGGAGCCACGGATGGATGAACATGAGATGAGGTGAGGCTCCTCCAGTCACGTGGCAGGAGGCGCCACTCGGCCTGCGGCTCTGAGGCTGTTCCACCTGAATGCAGAAAGAGCAGAGACAGGCTAGTCCTCCAGTCCCAGACATGAACACCAAGCATCCATGAAAACCTTTTAAAAATATATTTGTATGGTTTTATTGGTCGGCCTCACAGCAGCCTCTGTTTGATTTGATCTGTGCAAGAACTCTCAGATTTTAGTTTTTCTTCAAAGAGACAAAAGATAATATTTCCAGGACGATTTGTTTGCAGCATAGTGCTCTTAAACATGGAGGTCTTTCTCTTTGTTTTGTGGCATTTGAGGACTGTTGCAATTTTGTTCTTCCTTATTTTTTTATATGTTTCCATGAATGGAAATATTCAGTAATTCTAAGTACCTCACAGGGTAATAAAAAAGGTAAAAAGTAGTACATAAAACACAGATGTATTGAAAATATTATTAAAACAACATATTTTACTATATTTTCAGTTGCCTCTGGTGTTTTATACATGAACCTGTACAGATACTTATGATAATGTAAACTAGTGAAAATAGTTGCATTTTCACTAGTTTAGTGAAACTAAACTATTTTTTATGAAAGTAGTTTAGTGAAATGAGTCTAATTTCACCAGAGAAATTGACAGTTCTTGGCTATTCTCTTCCTGACATGCTTGATTTGTGTTTAACCTTGTGATGTTTAAGAGTAGAATGGGAAATTCTGTCTCTCATAATTCTGATATTAAGCAAAAATAAATTATTTTGGGTATCTTAATGGACTTAAAACAGATCAGGTTTAGTCTGATTAAAGGCCAAACTGTGTGAAAAAAGGTTGTCTTCCTATCAGGCCTGTAAATATTCAGTTTCAGTTGTATTATGGACAGATTTGGTGACATAAATATTTGTGAGGATTGAATGTTAAGTGTCACTAGATTGGAGCCTTGAGGAACTCCACATATAATTTTGATCTGTTTATGATTATAACTGCCATACAATGTGGCCCGTTGGCAGCAATACAAAGAAGTTCTGCCAAGAAAGACGTTTAAGATGCATCGACAGAAAAGCAAAGCAGAAAATGTTTTTCAATGATCTTTCCTGAAAAGAATTGGTTTTACATTGGTCTGTATTATTGAGACAGTCAGAAAGAAAGAAAAACCTGTTGTCAGTGCAGTTTTCAGGGCCTGAGTCTACAGTGAAACAGAAAAATATTTAGTTTTGAAGAAGAGTAAAAATGAGTTTTCATGTCTTGCAGGAGCTGTCTGGTGGTTCCCTCACTGCTATGATCCTGAGAACCTGAAGTTTTTGCCTTCTTCAGAGCTTTTCCATCCCGTCCTGAATTGCGCCCGGTTCCTCAATGGGTTCCCGCAGCCAGAGCTTCTTCCACAACCACCATCACCACCACCACCATCGCAGCTCCATGGTACCCGCCACTGTGCCAAGGCTGCTGCCGGAGAGCGGGAGTCTGCTGGGGGGCATCGCCCAAATCACCCCAAACCTCTTCCTCAGTAGAGGCAATGTGGCATCCAACCGCAGCCTGCTGTTGTCTAAGGGCATCACCTGCGTGGTCAATGCCACCATTGAGTTGCCCAACTTCAACTGGCCGCATATGGAGTACGTGAAGGTCCCCCTGGCAGACATGCCCCACTCCCCCATCTCCTTGTACTTCGACAGCGTGGCCGACAAGATCCACAGCGTGGGGCGCAAACGAGGGGCAGTGCTGGTGCACTGCGCAGCCGGGGTGAGCCGCTCGGCCTCGTTGTGCCTGGCGTACCTCATGAAGTACCACCGTGTGTCTCTGGCTGAGGCCCACGCTTGGGTCAAGGCCCGCCGTCCCGTCATCAGGCCCAACGGTGGCTTCTGGCGCCAGCTGATCGAATACGAGAGGAAGCTGTTCGGCAGGAACTCTGTTAAGATGGTGCAGACACCCTACGGGATCATACCCGATGTTTACGAGAGGGACCGCAGGACCCTCGCTCCTTACTGGGGCCTGTGAGCTTCGGCGCTGGCTGTCCATCCGCAGTGAGGGATAAAGGTGGAAAGCGAACCCCATTTTTTTGTCCCACCTGAGCTGCAGGTTTAGACCTGTTCTCATCAGGTGAAGTGAGATGTGTGAGTGTAGATGTTTCTGAAGCATATTTACTGAAAAAGAACGGAGGAAATTTGATGGTGCTGCTGTCTAGTCTTTAAGTTGGTAGCAAAGCGACTGAAAGCCCATAATCTGTTGAACCAGATGATCATCGAGTAACATGGATGTTCTGGACTGAACGCCCAGAGCTCAGTGTGGTCGGATGGTACTGTGGTGTGTTTCCCGGTGTGTTTTCCCACTTCCAGAGGAGACGAGCACTCTGAGGGTGGGAGGTGGTTCATGTGCTCGAGCCTCTGCAGTGCTGACAGTGATGTCCCTTTCCTGACGTGGTGTCATGTGATGATATTGTGTCAGTTTCCCAGTAATATTTAATGTAAAGGGCAGCAGCATGCTCTGAATTCATGGTAGCATTAAAGAAAAGTGTGCAGAAAAATAACACAATGTATCGCAATGTGCTGATAGTGGGAGGGAGGCTTATGGCGCACTTTATCCAAACATTCAAAGATGTTACATCTAGCTTTTTATGAAGGAGAAATTTGAGAACACGTAAGCTAGAACTGAAGGTTTAGTGAAAGCTCCTGTGTAACACAGGGTTGACTGTTCTGTCCTGTGACCACACTATGTTATTGTAGTGCTACTTGATGCTCTAATAAAAAGAATATCTGCTGCTTTACTGGACCGATA
The DNA here is from genome assembly GCF_051168715.1 of Poecilia mexicana. NCBI lineage: Eukaryota > Metazoa > Chordata > Actinopteri > Cyprinodontiformes > Poeciliidae > Poecilia > Poecilia mexicana. The sequence goes on along the minus strand of NW_028263382.1, from coordinate 32,103,157 downwards.
GCTTTGTGGTGAATATTTCTATCCAAAACTGTCACATACATCTGTTTTTTGACTTAGTGCAAGCATACACATGTACATATACATACATACAAGCATAGATATGTGTGTTCTCGTGCCTCAGGTTATATTTTTTTGTCATCAGCCACTGGAATTTCAGGATGTACATTTTTTCAAAATGGCTGTTTTTGAGTCTTTTATGCCTATCAAAAATGTTACTCATTTCTATTAATTGGATGAAGTTTAAGCCATATCATTTCAACTTTGGTCAAGTAACAACATGGCAAAATCAGAAACTGAGGACTTTTCTCTTTGCAAGTCTCACACCAGACAAAAGAGAAGAAGATGTGACACGGACTGAGAGACAGGCGTGTTAATGGCTAGCATTAGCTTAACTGTTTGGTGTTACCCAAATTTCTCATTTGGACTCATTCTCAAAGTTATGCATCATTTGAACATATTTTTGACATTATGCTAAACTATATGTAATGTCAGCTCATTTTGGAAGTCATGCTATAGTCTGCGTCATTTGGGTGACATTGTTCTATACTTTCTTTTGTGTTTGGCAATTTTCAAAAGTCAATGTCTCAGTTTAGTATGATGTTCAAAATTAGCAAAATTGACTCGTGTTATAAGGAAGTGTGACATTTAATCTATTTTTATTTGATATTTAATTGTTTATTTACTCATTTCATTTATAGGATTTGGATATCTGAAAAGGATGTTATTAAAAGGATATGTTGCAAAGAAGATTATTTGAGATGGGTTCTCATGTTAAAATAAATCTACATTAGGAGGAAACTTTAACCTGTGCTGAATTGGAAGTAGTTTAGAAAAATACACTGAGTTGCAAGGTTAAACAGAAAATTATAATTACATAATTTTAATAATGTGTCGCTACGTAAAGTGGACCAGCCCGAGACATGAAACTCAAGGGCTGAAAATGAGTCCCATTCTGCTCACCACAGTGTAAAATTCAGTGGTTGGTTTCCACTCTCTTTGCTAAAACAAGATATTTTCCTCCTATCTAGAGCAAAACACATGAGAATTATTCATAGCAGAGAACAGGCGTACCAAACAGAACCAGTCTCATTGCTTTTGACAATTTGTTCTGTAACTGGTTGAAATCGATGACACTGATTGGTGTGAAGGCATTTCTTCTGAATCAAAACTACGGCCTCATAATGTAATTCCAAAGCATGTAATATCTCATCATCATTCTATTAAAACGGCAGAGCAGAGGTCATGTCCTGCCAAGAAAACGATCAGTGAAATATGAGATGATTCTCGCTGCTGGTAAATGCATTCACAAGTTCACATGTTAAAGTACAAATACTGCGACCTCCATTGTTTTGAACAATGCGAAGCAACACCAGCTGGGACGGGAATGCTGGTCAGGGTGGGCGGGATGATGGATGCAGCTCAACATGGGAGGATCGTTGAAGAAAAGCCGTGATGGAGTTGAGACCGGGGCGGGGCTTCACCTTCCTGCACGACAACAATGTGAAGCATCCAGATCTAAACAGTCATGGGTTGGAATGGCCCAGTCAAAGTCCAGACCGTAATCCAATAAATAATATGTTTAATAAACAGTTTCAAGAGTTCAGAGTATAGATAGATAGATAGATAATTTAACCCATGTCGGAAGTGATTTTACTACAACACTGAAATAGAAAGATTTTTAAACTGTAAAAGTGTATAGTATAGAGGGAATAAAATAGAGGACTAAATACTTGAACATTGATCTGCACAAACTCTCACTGAGTTTGAACTATTCATTAAAATATGGGAAAACATTTCACTGTTTGGATGTACAAAGATGGTAGAAATAGACTACATTACTGCTACTGTAATTCCAGCAAAAACATTTTTCTACAATGTATAATTTTCCTTTTACTTCACAATTATGCACTACTTTAAGTCTGCATAAAACTTATTGAAATTTTTGGTTGTATTATGGCAAAATATGTGAAGGTTTAAGGGAATTGAATATGTATGAATACCACTGTAAAACAGAGGAATACCGCAAATGTTTTCTTGGTGAATTAAAACCCTTGAAGTGATTAAACCTCTGAACTAGTAAGAGTATATATTAGCATTAATAATAGGGGCAGTATTGACTGAGCCTTTTTATAGTATAATCAAGTAACGATGATACCTTTGGTTATGAAAAAAATACTGGATATCTCAAACACGACTTAAAAGAAATTTGACTTCATAATTTAGCACCTTCAAATTGGCCTTCTGAATCTTTAAGAAGCTCCTACACTTTCCAGCACTCCACAACACATCGTCGGAACATGTGATGCTGTTGTTCTCTGTCGGATTGAGAATCAGTTTGTATGATGAGTTCAGTGGATGCACAGTTCCACCAGGTGTTTGATCATTTCTGCTGCTTGTCTGGAGGAGCTGAGTGGGGACGGAGCGCTCTGTGACGAAGGCGCTTCGCTAAATACTGCAGCTCCTAGGAGGAGCTTTGTGGAAACAGGCGGAGCTTTGTGACAACAAACATTTAGGCATGCCCGAATGGTTGCCACGGGAGATTCAAGGACTTCTCAAACAGAATCAATGCAACACTCCAGGTATTGTTCTTAATAAGGGAGAAACATTATAACATGATTTGATGTCACAAAAGTCAGTTTTACATAATAAGCTTTCACTGCTTAGGGATATGTTTGAACACAAAACTGTACTTCTAATTCATATTTGAAGCCTTTTTCTGGAGTCATGAATGATCTGAAAGCAGACAATGCTTTAGCTGTCTTATTTCTTCTTCTCAAACTCTGCTTGGAGGCGTCTCTGAGAGGTTTCCACATGAACAGATTGCAGTTATTTCCCTCTCCAAGTGCCTCTCGTTGCTCGAGCCGCGCAGACGTTTCCCTCCCCATGAGAGGTCTTCATATGTCAAAGAAGCGTTCTGCCATTCATTTTCATTTGCTGCGTTTAGAGAGCAGCTGGCGTAAATTGATGAACGCCATTCGTCTTGTGCCCACACTTCTGAGAGACGCCCTGAAGTGGTCTCCACAATGAATTCCACCATCCACCGAGACGTCGACCGTCTGATGGCGTCCACAGAGATGGTCCAAGTGATGGGTCCAAATTATACGCCACAGACGTGTTCTTTGATTGCTCTTCAAACACAAAAATGCATCCCTCCCCTGCTCTTACCGCTTCCACTGCTTCTGGACGCATTGATGTAAGCGCAGGCGGGTGCAGCAAGTAAACACATCCTTTAACCGGAAGATGAAATATTATTATCTATCATTCAAGCAGTAAAAAGAACCGTTTGTGGGATCCTGAGCACCGGAGCAGGCCTGGACGTAGCAATGCAGGTGGAACAAATGGATGGAGTTTTTGAAAGTAAACACGAAGCATCAGATTCAAGCTAGCTGCAGCATTTATTTAAAGGCTTCTTTTAGTAAATGTCCAAAATGGCTACATCACTTTGTAGCCATTCCTTGAACATCCTGTAGAGTCAACATTACTGAAACCAAAGGATGTAACAATGTTCAAACTAATTTCCCATATTTTCCCAGCATGGTAATAATGCCATGCATCCTTTCTGAAAAGCTTCACTGTATCTCGTTCCACCTATCGGTGCTGCCACTGTGCTTCATGTAGACCAAAAAAAATAAAAAAAATTATTGTTTCATTATTAAACTCAGTTTTAAACCACTCTACAGCTTCCTCTCTGACAGTTTCCTCCCTGGATTTCATGATGCTGTTGTCTCACTAATGTTAATGAACCTCTGAGGCTTTCAAAGAACAACTGAGTGTAATATGATTGCAATACATGATTGGCTGAACCACATTTCAGTTAAGACTATCGCTCTTAATGATAAGACTCTCAGTTGAAACGGTCGTCAACCTTGGGTCACAGCTGTTCTGCCCTCTGGGGTAGGTCACCCGGAGGCCTGTAAGCTGTTGGATGTTTCTGGCATACCAATGTTTGCAACTACTGTTAACTATCAGGAATTAAAAAAAACAAAAACATCTTGGTTGAACAATGTAGTTGAAGTTTAACCAAGTTAGTCCAACTTCTTGGGCCTGTGTATCGATTGCATATGCAATCGATACACAGTGATAGTCTGTCTCTTTCTCTCTAAGTTGCCTTGCAAGTCAAGTAGTCCTTTTACACATTGCCATGTCAGATTGCAGCTGAAAATTGATTTTAATAGTTTTCAAAAAATCTTCGCTCAACTTTCACGGAAAGAGAACCAATGGATAATTCAGCTTCATATAAAAAAAAAAACCCTCTGCATATAGACAGTGAAGAGCTCAGCCTGGGCAACAAAAGATTGTTTATCTCAGTTAATGTGTTTATGTCGGTGTGCATTCACACCAGCCCTGTTTAATTCACTTTGTCTTAAAAGTCCAGCTTGCTTGGAGATGTGTGAAAGCTTAATTGAACAATGATGCTAACCAAAAAAAGCTAACTTCAGTCCACCTACAAACCTAGGTCTGGGTTCGGCTGAAGTGAACTCTGGTGTAGTTCCAATGTAAATATCAAGCAGACCAGAGACCGCTCCAGAAGCAGGAACTGAACTGTAGAGCAGGGCATTCTGGGTAAATACAACCAAAACAAACATGAGTCACTAACCAGAGAAATAGCGCGTTTTATTTCATTTATTTATTTATTTATTTATTTATTTATTTATTTATTTATTTATTTATTTATGTATTTATTTATTTATCAAAGACAGTGTCTTCTGTCTTGTTTCCTTCAATGGTTCTATGTGCAGCGCCACCACAGGCGAGGAGGGGAACAAGTTTTTCAAAGGTTAGTTTGACAGTGCAGCGTGAAAGCGAACCACAGCAGCTGAAAATCTAACAAATGTTGCAACTTTGGTTCCAAACTGAGCTGAGCGTACCGGACTGTCAGGTCTGAAAACACCCTAAGAATCTTCAATCTCCTGCCTATTTCAATGATAGGCCCCTTTATGAAACAGTTGTAGTGATTTATTTATTTATTTATTATTATTATTATTATTATTATTATTATTATTATTATTATTATTATTATTATTATTATTATTATTATTATTATGCATTGGAAATTATAACCTTATTCAGTAGGAAAAGAAAAAGAACCATAGAAAATAAAGCAGTATTTCATCGTCAAGACAATTATTGGAATAACATGCTTTATCTGCAGTGAAATATTAAGCCACAGCGATCTGGCCTTTAATGATTCACTATAATCAGCGACAGCTACAGCACAACTCCCACCTCGCTCCGCTATAAATCCTGCACTACAACTTTAACTAGACCACGCTGTTTAAATTTCAGCTCGCCGCCCATGTTATAGTTAGATGCTGACAACCTGATTTAGTCTCACTGCAACATATGCTTTAACTGTTCACTGTGAGCATTTTTATTTTTTATCCTCCGAACACTCGCAAACATTAAGGGAGCCGCTGCTGATGTGACTGCCAGCAGCAGCCTCAATAACATTCCCCCGGGGGCAGATTTAAATCCTGTTAGTGCTTCATGTAATGGTAATGAAAATGCAGGATGGAAGCGGTTATGTAAAGGCTCCATAACTGAGCATATTTAGATGGTATGAAAGAAGTGGAGGGAGAGGGAGGAGGGGGGAAAGGCAGCCTCACAGCCGGCCGAGGCTCATCCTGAATGCGGCAGGCAGCAGCTTTGGGTTTGAAATGAAACGAGTCGTTGTTTCTCGGCGGGCGGCTGAATGAGTGTTTGTCTCTGTGGCGGAGCAGTGACTCATCGCTCCGTCGTCTCTTCTCCGCCTCGGTTGTCTCAGCTGATTGATTGAACGGCGTCGATCTGCGAGACATGAACTGTATTCAATTTTCACTCGGCGTCACAAAAGGGAAGAAGAGTAATATTTGTGTCGTGGCCGTTACACGTCAGAAACGGAGGCTTTAGAAATTACCCCCCACCCCAAGCCCCTCCCACCCCCATTTTGTCCCCCCTCCGACGCGGCATTGTGATTGTTTTAGGTTGAGGTTAAAAGTTCTCACAGTTTTCAGATTTACCGCTCAAATCAAAGCTAAATCAAAGCTTTTTATTTTTTATTTTTCACTGCTTCTTTTATTTTGATGGGACATATTTACCCCTTCACCCACACCAACACCGAGGTTCAAATGTCACTTAATCTGAATACATTTTTTAATGAAATTTATGAATAAATATATTTATTCATATAAGTCTTAATCAAATCAAGTTTATCTCCATGGCCCATCTCAGCAACTAGGCAGTTCAAGATGCTTTAAAAGCATAATGTAGTAACTAATTGTGAAACAAGAAAAACATTTCATTTTGTCAAGTCAACATCATCAAGCAAATATACATTAAACGTAGCTGTGATTGTTTCTTCTCTAGTGCGCCTCTCTGACTAGCTGTTAGCACAACCCTTTGACTAGGCCTTTATTTCTTTCTCTGAATGAAAGCTATTCAGATGGCTTTCTACTGCATATAAGATACTGACCTCTGATAACTCCACAAAACCCCTCTTCAATAAGTCTAACCCTGAATAATAATGATTTAAAAATCTGGACATGCACCTTACAAACTTACTTAGCAAATATATTGAATCAAATTTAATTACCTTGTTAATGTTGGACTCGATTTGTCAAGTCCAATATTACAATCTTAAACTGATGTTTTGTTTAAAGAAAAATATGTATGAATAGTAATGACATCACAGCTCTGCTCAATGCTCCTTTAATAACAGCCATTTTAATAAACTTAAACTAATTCACTGCCTTATATTTCTTATGTTTTCTATAGATTAATGCTTTGCGATCAACAGTTTGGCCACAATTAAATGTTTTACAGATTAAAAGAACTACTAAAAGCCGTTGATAAAAGATTAAACTGACTCCTTTGGTGATTATTATTATTGTTATTATTATTTTTGAAAGTCCTCAGAAGGAAGACTTTTGAATAGAAGTCTTCTCTGGTTAAGAAGACTCTGGGGATTTTGTAAAAGCAGCTCTTCCTCGTTCAGGCTGATGTGCTGCTGCTCGGTCAGCTCAGCAGATACTAAGTGAAGAATGCGTGAAAGGAAATGGCTGCACCCAGTCTTCACGTCTGAATGTAAAAATTAATTTACATAAGTGTGACGAGGGCGGGTTGAAGAGAACACAAGCAATTAGAAATGGACAGAAAGCAGGCAGCTTCTGAATGTTGTAGAGCTGGATAAAGTCGTGTAAACTCAGCAGTTAATCTGCCTCTGGATGATTTTCTAGCAAAAACACAAACATATAAAGAGATTAAGTCACGTTTTTACAACTTGTGTCTGACTTAATTCAGTAATTATGTAGATCTCTGCTATTTTGACATGTGAGGAGAAGATCAAACTAGTTACTTTTTGAAAATATTCTTATTATTCAAAGAAAAAAAAAATGGTCAAGAAAGATTAGAGCTGTGTGTGCAGCCATCTGAGTTGCTGGGAATATAATTCCCAGATCAAAGTTTCAACCTCAAAGAATAATGGAAGAAAACATAGAAGTGACACCAAACATTGACTTCTGTTTTCCCATTGTATCAAATACAGATTTTACACAATAAAAAGCAAATTAATTAATTAAAAATCAGACAATGTGAATAAATGGACTAAAAAAATTCTCTCAGTAAAGTGTTATAAGATGTATTGAAATATTAAATTGATGGAAAGATGAAAATTCCAGACCTCTCCATTCTTTGGAAGTGGGAAAACTTGAAAAACATGGATTGTTAAATATTGAATAACTATAGGATTTTCTTCTTGAGTCATCATGGTGTAAACTCCTAGAAACTTAACCTTCATTAGCTCTTTATATCAAACACCAGGCTCATAATGGCTGCTGTGTTAATCAATAAGAAGAACCGTAACAACGAAGGATAAAAAAGTAGCATACCCCACCGTGGAACCCGCGGACAAACCCACATGGGACCCATCTGGTCTGCCCTCCTTTTCCCCATATGGGGCCCACCTGGGCATGCTTGCAGGGATACAACAGCTGCGTTTGTTGCCAAGTCAATATTTCAGCGGGATGTCGCAGACAATGGGTGTGAAGACGTCGGGATACATCCTGCATTCTGAATTACGCAGCCTTGTTCAGTAATTGATTTCTGCTTTTGTAATTTTCTGTAATCCTCTATCAGCGTTCGCCGTGAGAGGAGAATTCATTTTCTGCTGGAAATAAATTAGACAGCAGCGCGGGATAAAACGGATGTTTGAGGACACACCTGAGGAGCGCGAGGACCATAATGAGACAGGTCTCACGGCGCCCTGAGACGTCCCATCTGATTGGCTGAGCTCGACCGCCAGCGAGCGCCCGCAAGGCTTGTTGGGAGTGAATTTATTCCATTTTGAGGTAATGTGATGAAAATGACGGAAGCTTTCTGGCCTCAGGGAGACTGCATCGTTGAGAAGGAAAAGGTGTGTGTGTGTGTGTGTGTGTGTGTGTGTGTGTGTGTGTGTGTGTGTGTGTGTGTGTGCGCGCGTGCGTGCGTGCGTGCGTGTGTGTGTGTGTGTGTGTGTGTGTGTGTGTTCGTGTGCGCGCGTGTGTGTTTGGAAAAAAGAGTGAGCAGAAAAAATTAAATAAAATAACATCACCTGAAAGCCATTTTAATTAAATGACCACTTTATTTCTGTGTTTTTTGGGGGGCAAACATATAGGCTGCATCGGTCTAAGTAGCCATTTAATAACACAGAAAGTCAACACACAGTCCAACACAAACCGATGAACAAACTGAGGCGACATGGTTATTAAAAAAAAACAAAAAAAAAAAAACCAATGCTGAACAAATTTGACATGGAATTCCAAATTTGTTCAGATTTCTTTGAAACAGAAAGTTTATGCTAATCGTGTCCCAGAGCAACTTTAGCGTTAGCCAAAATACAAACAGATTTTATAAAAAAATCTAATATTTTATTAATATAATATCTGCTATAACTTTTTAGATTAAAGTTAATTCAACACTGAGGTAGTTTTTGTTTATGAGACCCAATCAACACTAGCTTCAGGATTAGCTAACATTGGCTTTGGTGAAAAGGTTCTCAGCTTTCTGAAAGTTGAAAAATATATATTTTTTCTTTTCTGCTTTTTTGGCTTGCTTTTATAAGAGGATGGCTGTACAGTTTTCACTGATTAATCTATAAGCTAATTTTTCTATGAAAAACATGGTGTCACAGCACATTAAACCCATGCTAACCATGTGACTGAGTATCACTTGTTGTGACTATCACTTAAGAGTTGCAAAGTGTAAAGCACTCAAACAATAACAGACTTGATTTATAGTCTGTGTAGACTAAACCAAACAACGTCAGACCTGGGTTTGTAAAATCAAGTTATTGAAGAAAATTCCCAAGAATATCAACACTGACAGAATAAAAACCGTATTGCCCACACAAGGACATGTTGTGTTTGTTTCTTGCTCGCTTTATAATGAAAATTTAATTTAAAAACTGCACTCTGTATTAACTTGGGTTGGGTTTTGACAAGTATTTAAATTGCTTTGATGTGCTGAAAAGTGTGACAAAAATGAAAAAATAAAATAAAGGAAATCAGGAACGGGGCAAACAGAAAGAGCAGAGAGAAATAAGAAAAGTGGGTCAAATTTCAAGTCAACTCAAATCAAGTGTACCTGGTTTTTCCTTTAACAGTTTCTTTTTTAAATCTCTTCATTGAGGCAACCATTTCTGGTGCACTTGGGCTAGCAATGCGACACAAGTGGAAAAATGTAAAACTTGTGTCGATGTCATCGCGTCCTGTGTGTTGGGTTTCACTGGGAGTGGTCGATGACTTGTCACTGTCCCCGTCGTTCCCTGGAGTTAGCTAGCTAGCGAGCGAGGATATTTTACCCATCAACTAGTGGTAGACTTGACCACCTCCAAACAAAACGCAATAAAGATGTCGGCACACAACTCAAACTTTACCCGACAGAAAAGTCCTGCGAGAAATGAAACCACATAGATTTAAAGTTCTGCCATTTAAAACCTGTGATTAATGTATTTAAGACCAATTTACACTATTTTATTAAATTTAAGGTCTTAATTTTAGATAGATGAATTTAAGAGTTTTTAAGGATGTGCAAACATCTTGAGGAAAATCAGTGTTACTTCGGCCACATGAGTACATATTAATACCCAAAGCTTGAAAAATGCTTTAGCTACTCTTTAATCTCTTAACAGAATGATTAACGTTGACACAAATCTTTAAGCACTCTTATTTATTCACATTATACTCAGAGATAAATACAATGCTACAACATGAAGTTGTAATATACAGAAAAGGAAAACCAAAAAAAATCAGCTGCAGTCCAACTTCAATCAGTTCCTTCATAACTTTCAAATATCCACACCAAACAGAAGAACAGAAACAAAACACAATTTCCTTCAAGACCCCCTCTCTCCCATGCCATTAAATATTTATAAAATACTATTTAAATACCCGAAAGGTGCTGAAGGTTTCATTCAACAAAGACATTCAACACGACGCATAAAGAGATGAATGCCTTGTAGTACAGCGGCGAGTCTGAATCATTTTTTTTTTTTCCAAAAAGTGGCATTAAACGAGCCTGTTGCACAAATTCAAGTAAAAGTCGACTTATGATGAAGAGCCAGGCTTAAAACCAAACACAAGGAAGAAAAAAAAGGGACTTTAAAAGCTCTAGATGTTTACACACATCCATTTTGCCAGTGTTTCTTTAATCATATTGCACTGCTAATCAATAAAATATGACTTATTTTTTTTTCATATCACCTCAATATGCAGTGATAATCAGGTGAAATAAAGCAGCATCAGTTACAGATTTCAATACAACCTCCCTCCCCCGACTGACCAAAGTGATTTGTATGAATGAGATAAAGGTAAAAAAAGAGAAAAAGATAAACATCTGAAACAAACAGAACTAAAAAAGAAGAATGCAGCAGAATCCAGTGACTGAACGTCGTCCTCTTGCTGTCGGCGTGACGCGACTGGCCGTTTCGCCCGTTTCAACTTAATTATTTCCTGCTCTGTTTCCATGGCAGCTCAGAGCAGGTCAGGCAGGATGAGCCCTGGAGGTTTCGGCTCCACGCAGTTGATCCAGAAATTGGCGCAGCTGGCGTGGTACTGGTGGCCTCCGTACAGCAGCTTGAAGTTGTCCGTCTCGGAGTTGAAAGCCTGTTGGACAGAAAGGGTGAGGCGCTTAGAGACCCAGATCCCAGACATGATGGGAGGAGAGGGGGTATGGGGGGTGTTGTACCGCTACACCCTCGAACGATGCTGAAAGGTAAGAGGATTTCATTTCAGTTAGTCCCCATAAAGCAACCCGGCAACATGAAAGAAACCGGGCAACATGAAGGTGGGTCTTCATGTTTGTTTGTCAGCAGAAAGGACTGAAAGCCAATCAGGAACCAAAGAGACCAACATCATTTGGGGTTAATTCTGTTCAAAATGGAAGAAAGAGCCCTGGGTAGGACAGAACCCAACCAATAAACCGTGTGATGAAGTGGAGAGGGTGATTTTTAATGTTTTTACGCCACTTCAACTGAAATGTATCACTTTACAAATACAATGTTCCATGTGTTTGTTCAGATATGAGATAACAGAAAATAATTCAACCAATGAATGCTTTAGATCAAATCTAATTAATGTGAATGAACAGCCCAGTCAAAGTCCAATCTGTGGTGGACCCCGTTTAGACCACTCTGGTCTGTCTAAAAACAATATGCAATGAGCACTGTGGAGGAAGGTGTGGAGCTTTAAAATTCATCAGACTGGAACAAAGCAGAACTCTGCTTCAACTCTCAGAATCACTTCGAACCGCATGCTGTGATTAATTAGCCTCTATGCTTAAGCAAGGCACTGGAGGTTTAAGCAGAACTTGATTTGTGTCATTTTTAGTCCAGTGGTGCGCCGTGGCTCTGTAAGCGACCCCGCTGTAAATCAAACACGCACACAGTGGGGAAAGAAAAAACCCTCCGAACTCTCAGATCTGAAGGTCGGAGAGCTTCGTCCCAAGGTCAAGCTGGATGGGATTGTGTGTTAGCTTAGATCAGTACAAGAACAAAAACACTGAGAATTAAACTCTGTTTTAAATAGATACCAATAACTTCTTGCCAGGTTGTGTATTTTGGGAGTAACTTTAAACTTTTTGAAGATTTTTTTTTTCTTCATTTGTGTCCTTTGTAATTTGAACTAAATAAAAACAACCTGAACAATTAAAAACACATCCTTTAATGAGACTAAGACTTAAATCTGACTTATTTTAAAAAGTTTTCAGTTCTTGATAAAAAAAAAAAATAAATAAATAAAAAAAATAAAAAAATAAAAAAAACTGCTGACAATTTTTGACCCTCACATAATGGCCGCCAAACCCCCAAAACAAAATCAGAATTCTTATTAGCATAAAATATTTATTGTATTTCTTTTCTAAAGGACACTAATTGGTAATTAAGGGTTTAACTGTTCAGAAAATGTACATTTGTTTTATATGGTGAGGATTAAATATGTTAGTATGCAATATTTCTAAAACATCATTTGTGTGTTTTTAATCTCAACAGTGTCCAGGCGACAAAGGTGGAGCCATTTGTTTCCATAGTTACAAACAACTTTGCTTCAAAACGAACAAACAAAAAAAGGTCGGATTAAAATGTTTTCATTTTTAATCACTCAGAAAGAAGAGGTTTGGACTGAAGTCAATAATGGCAATAATTAGAAAAATTTTTAATACTACGTTAATGGATAATGTTTCTCATGGAAGCGTTTTTTTTTTTTTTGACACCAATTGAAAGGTTTGAATGTGTCATAAACATCTGACCTGTATCAAGCCATCAGTTTAGCTAGAGTGTAAACAAATCTAAAAATTGTCATTTTAAAGTAATAAAATGATTCATCGTGCTGTCACACATTCATGCGTGTGTTTACGCGAACATTCTGAATTATTTCTTCCACTTCAGTGAATCAATGTACGCCGCGGGAAATTCAGAGAAACAAAATGGTTCATGATACAGTAAACATGAATTCAGCTCTCAGCTGTGTGCTGCTGCAAACAGAAAACACTTTGTGTTAAATTTCCCTCTGAAACCACATGTAAGAGAACAAAGGAGAAAACATCTTGAGTGATGTCTTTTTAGAAACTGAAAAACCTCGTCTGTGGTGATTTATCTCTGTCAAGGCAGAAAAAAAAAAGGACGGATACAAGATTCGCTCTGAGGCTGCATGTCTAAGACGATTAAGAGATTTTTGGCAGCAATTTTTGTAAATGCGTTTTTCAGCAACATTATTTTCCTCAAAGAATTTCCTGTCTGCTTTGAACAGGCTTCACTTCAAAGACGCCCAAGATGAAAATAATAAAACCCGCTCACTTTCTGATGTCGTGTCGCTCCAACTTTGGTTGCATCTTTATTATTTAGTGCACAATCGAACAGTTCACTTCTGTTATTCATTCCACGAAAAAGCGTCTCAGAAAATCTGAATAATGTAAGACTGTGGAAACAATTTTTAATGAAGAAGTGTTATGGCCATAATCCGAGCTCTTCTATGACTTCAGTTCAGTCATATAAAACAAAATGCTGGCAGGTAGCTCAGTGGATGCCGCCTCACAGATGGTGCTCTGGGTTCCTCTGTGACCTCCTGGATGAATACCCACTGTGTTCTTGGAGTAATTTGGTGGAAGGTTCTCTCTTTTTGAGTTTTTTTCAGCCTACCTCCTGGTGTCAGACAGGTTTCCTTTTATTCTACAGATCTGGCAGAAACCTGGTCGTGGCTCATGAAACTGAATTATTATGTTTTCTTTAGACAGGGCAAGAATGGTTGTTGACAGTCCAATCATTGTCAAAAACTGCTTTTTTGTGTTTACTCAGGTTTTCTTTCTCTAAAATTTGAGAAATCAGAAAGAGTTAGGGTGCTTTGACCCCTGACAGTCTGGGAGACTCGGTTCAATTTGGGGCCAAATTTGCAATTTGTAGTTTGTTACATTTTCAGCTGGTGTGGTTTGCTTTTACACTGCTCTACCATCAAACCAACCAAACCCTTTGAAAAACCTGTTCCCCTCCTCGCCTGTGGTGGCGCTGCACCAAGAACCACTGAAAGAAACAACATGAAAACCTCTGAAGAAGACACTGAGCGCAACTTCCTTCTTCAAGAAATGTAAACAAAGATAGAGTAGCGTCAAATTTGAGTGGTTATTGGATTTCTCTTTTGTCTTTGGTAAACGACTACAAGCCATTTCTCCCAGTAGCACTAGACGTGCGCGTTTATTTTGCCCGTATTTACCCAGAATGCCCTGGGCTAAGGTTCACTTCCTGCTTTTGGAGGGTCTCCAGTCCGCTTGCATCCACATTCATTTGAATCACACCCACCAAACAGAGACCTAGGTTCGTTGAATTTTGGGTTTTCTTTAGGTGCAAGGTGAAACTATGAAACAAAAGTAACCTCTTTAAATACATAACTCTGTCTCATGAAACAACATAATACATACATTTCCCTTTTGTACCTAAAATAGTGAGGAAAACATATCTTTTTAGTGATATTCCAGTTAATTTTGATGAAAGAGGAAGCAGTGTGAGGCGGCTAAAAGCGACCCGACTCCATTTACTTGTCGTGATATAAAACAGTGAAAGCCCTCTGCTTTGTATTGTGATCTGATTTGGCCTAAACGTGGCAATATGACCCCCGCGTTGAGTCCGCGTTTCCACTGGCTGCAGCTGTAGCTGTGTGTGTGCAGCCGGCGGACGCTAATGTGTATGATGTGCAGCTTAGGAGTTGTTCTCCCCCGGTGGAATAATTGAGGCGAAGCCGGAGAGAGTAATGACTCATGTGCAGTGAATCATAGGAGACGCAAACAGCAGAAAAAAAACAAAAAACAAAACAAAACAAAAAATACTAATTCATCTCAGAGCTATAACACACCATTAAGCGAAATACGTCTCTACCTGTCTGAATGCAGAGTGCGGCTCAGACGCTCCGCTGCCTCCTTAATGCAGACTGAATGACACATTTTCCACTCCGCTCACATTTCCCTTAGCGGAGTGATTTCCAGTTCAGATCGGCCCTTTGTGGCCCCTGCCTACTTGTTCCTGCGTAGCTGTGCTCCGGACCGCCGGGGTCAGGAGCGAAGGAAGGAGGACGGCGTGTAGGAATGAAAAAAATAAAATAAAAACTCAGAGTGGTCATCACGCAGAGATACTCTATAACGAATTCGCCTCATTCTGCTCAAACCTGCAAAGGCTCTGATGTCAACGGAAGCTGATCAGAAACGCCCTTTTTTTTTTTCTAAGACTAGAAACATTTAGTCCCGCCGCTCTGAACCAACAATAGCTACTATAGTAATCAGTCGGATCAAATAGAGTATAATTATTTGCCTGACCTTTTCATCAGATGATTAAAGCTTCATATTCAGGCCAGAAGATTTCCCATTTTGGCTAATCTAGCTTAATCGCAAAGATTATTTTCTTTTTACTTTTGCTAAAAATGGCTTCTTTCTTCTTTTTTTTAAGTAATGTTAATTTCATGCAGCTCCAATCCAAGCTGTAGGTTGTCATAGCTTCACTGTCTTGAGGATGGTACATACAGCTGAACCCAGAAGTTTACATACACTGAATAAACAGGTGCATAAGCCTAAATCAGACCAAACATCTGTTTTATTCTGTTATTCAGCTTTTATGTTGCAGGAAAAATGAGAGAAGGAACAACTCAGGTTCATTTTTTAAAGTCTGATGATGATTACTCTCTCTTTAGCAAAAGTGGGGAGTAACTAGTTACCATTTTCTGGAGTAACTTTTTTGAGAAAAAATATAAGTTAGGAGTATTTTTATTATGCTGTACATTTACTTTTACTTTAATAATTTTATTAAGAAGTGTCGCTATGCTTGAGTACTGAATGAAGAACAAGGGTTTTTTTTTAACCAGAAATAATCCTGTCAAGACCTATGATTACCATATTAATGATATTTACATTAGCATTAATATGCTAATGCTAAAGGCATTCTCTATCATGAATTTAAGGTCTTAATTTTAAGCACAGGAACTTAAGACTTTTTAAGGATGCACAGACTCCCTGTAAGGTAAGGGGTGCAGAGCTGTTTTGCTGCAGGAGTAACTGGTGCACTTCACAAAACAGATGCCATCACAAGGAAACAACGTTATGTGGAAATACTGAAGCGACATCTAAAGCCAGGAAGTCAAAGCTGTCATAGCTTCCAAAAGCTTCCTGTCCATTTGGAATATTGTTCTTCCAAATGGACAATAACCCTCAGAATACAGCCAAAATGTTCAAGGACAACAAAGTCGGTGTTTTGGTGTGGCCTTCAAAAAATTCTGAGAAAAGTTGCTTGTAAAAGTCTGATTTAGCTTTGGAAAGTGAGACAAAAGGTGTGTGCATAATTTCATTCAGTGCATCTAAACTTCTGGTTTCAACAGTACAGCATTTTGGGTCCCAGCCTGTTCAACGGTAAACAAACAAGGGATTAGATCAGCTAATAGTTTGAAAAGATAAAACTCTTCAGGAGAGCGAGGCTCAAACTAAGCCTCGTTAGTTCCCTTCTTTGCATGTCTTCTGGAACAAACAAATCAGCACTCCATCACCACAGGACAAGAAACCAATCAGTGCCTTCTGCTGGTCTTTCACTCCATTATACACAAAAGGGGAGTCTGGCCTCTAATGCCTTCTCACCACTGTGGCTCTGCCAAAATCGTAATTAAAAGACGCATTATTAATCTCAAGCTAGTGGCACACAGGCAAAACAAATTGGTATAAATGTCAGCTTAAGTCTGGTCACAGAGGAGTGAGAGTGTGTGTGTGTGTGGGTCTATTATCTGCCTCTCTCTTGACAAATGCTTAAGCCACATCTGCCGAGATGCCTCGCAGTCGTCCGCGTCTCTCTCACATCATCCATCTGGCTGTGGCCGAGCGGCGGAGGGACAACCAGAGACGACGAGCGGCGGTGGCGGCAGGCTGCCCTTTAAACTGCAGGCTCTGAGAACACCATTAGCGGCCCGCTCCGATAAAAATCACCAAGGTGGACACACAGCCATGCAGCAACCCCTGCATCCCCTATTTGGAGAACGGTTATTAGAAACAGCAACGGTTGTTAGCTGAAAGGGAGGGAGGTGAGCAGCTACCTCGAGGTGGAGGTGAGAGAGCGGAAAAAAAATTGAAACGAACCCTGTTACCTTGAAGGAACCAATCCCAAAGTGCAAAAAAAAAAACAAAAAACAGCCTTCGGTGCCAAAGTGACAGAGCTCCACTTATTCCAGAGTGTGTTGTTATCTTTTGATAGTTATTCTGACATGCTGTGGTACAGAAGCTTTGGAGACAACCATGTGTCTGCGCCAATAGATGGAAGCAGCAGCGGCCGGACGGGGCGGGCCTGTCGGCCTTTCAATTAGAGCACACACTGGGCAGTAATGAGACACACACCTGGCATTTAAAGGGCCTGGAGAGAGAAACAGAGAACTAAAGGTTTTACATATTCACAAGCAACTACACTGACCGGTTTACGGCTCAATAAAAATAACCGGGAACAAAATTAACTTGACGTTGATCTAAGTCTTGATGCTAAAAGCCTCTGCTGCTTTCTCAACTAGACGAATGTGAGTTTACAATTCAGCTCATTCTTTCAAACTACAATAATTAATTAATATTTCTTTTTCTTTAAAAAGGAGTACAGGGAACATGTTGATCTGCCCCTGATCTGTGTAATGGTAACACCAATACTAAGTGGTCCACTAAGTGGTCCTGATCAATAGTTTTCCAGTTTCTTTAAACTTTTGGCTTCTTTTAGGGCTGCAACTAACGATTATTCTGCCGATTAATCTACTATTCTGACAATCGATCAAATATTCTGTCAATTAAACGACTATTCTGACGAGTAATTGAGTAAAAAAATTTTCATTTAACCATTAATCCTTTCTTTATACGTTAGAAATGCACTCAAAGATGCAAATAAACAAATAATTCAAATTCTTTCTTTAAATAAGAAAAATAAACATTTTATCATCTAAAATGCAAACCACGGCATTCCTTTAGCGTACGCTTGATCATTTGTAGCAAAGGATGCCGATCATCTAAAAACCAAAAAGTACTTCAGACATCAACTGGGTTGAACATATAGACAAAAAATTTATTTTTTTTAAATCTTACATGCAAAAATGTATATATGTATAATTTTGGTTTAATTAATGCTCCAAGTGTGTTGAACTTTGAGTAAATGGCCTTTTTTTCAATCTGTACACTTTAGTTAACAATTAATCAAATACTAAATTTGTTAACCATTTCAATAAACTACTGATCACGGATAATTTGATTTATCGTTTCAGCGCTATTTCTTTTTGTGTTTTTGGAGGGTGTGTCAACAAGAATTAAACCTGAGCTTTTTGTGGATGACTCCCAGGGTCCACTGTGTTATAAAAGACATTTAAATAAACATCCATGCCGCACCTTTCAGAGTTTTACTGATTTCTTTTCTAAACATTCTTTTTCCCTAGCACATCTCTGTGCAGCTGTGTTTTTTATTACATAACAATTAAGGATGCAAGTTATCAATTAATGAGTTAATCTAAAGTTAATTGATCTTATGAATCGAGTGCTGATAGATAAGTGACCGTTTTCTTAAAAATCGGAGGTTTCTCTTGTATCAAAAGCATCGACTGCTTTACTTAACTTGAAGGGCTTCATTTTTCACAATAAGATAAATTTAAAAATGAAGGACTTAATTATATTTTTACAATTTATTTGTGTCACCTCTGTTAAATACTGACTGAGTTAACAGAAAGTTGTGATTTTCTTACATTATTAAACTTGGGACATATTTTTAAAATATACCAAAACAGAAACTTATTGGGTTGCTGAATAGAAAAAGAAAAGATGAAAAGACTAAAATATTGTAAACACTTAATCCCAATGAATTGTTAACAATATTTACAGGGAATTAAAGAACTTGTATGAAACAGTATTTTGAATTGACCAACTGCGTTTCTCTACTTTTTCTCTCTATATGCAAGTTATTTTTTCTGTAATTTCACTAAATCTAAACTTAACACATTAAAAAACTAAAACAAACTAAATATAAGTGAAGAAATGAGTTCACATGCACCCTGACAAGCATGCAGTCAGGCTCCAGCAGTGCAGGCAGCGGCGATGCAGAGAAAAAGCAAGCCCATCTGTTTACATTAGCAAAGAGTAATAAATGTGTGTTTACAATTTCCAAGCAAAATGGATGGAAGAGAAAATCGCTGCTGAACACAAGACGCAATAAACAAACCCAGGGAGAAAAGCTGCTGCTGCAGTGAATATGATAAAAAAAAAAAAAAAAAACCTTTTGTACTTCTTAAAGTTCTGCACAGTAAAATAACTTCTATGCAAATGTGTCAGGGAAGCTGCTGGACTGTAATAGAGGAGATAGAGGAGAGATGGATCCTGTCACTTTGGCCCCCTGCAGGGCCTGAACATTACAGGAAAATAGGCCCCCTGAGTTCCCAAGAAAAAAAAAAAAAAAAAAAAGAAGGATGGGATTCAGATGACAGTTTGACTGGTTCATACTCGTTTTAACAGACGTCCAATAGCGCTTCCCTCTTTGTTCTGCAAAAACGTTTCAAAGTCAGACATCAGTGGTTACGCGGGGCAGGTGGAGAAACAACAGCATTCATGGAAACACATTTCAACCGCCGGTGTGTGACGGCGGGCACAAACCTTGCTGCGAGCGTCGACATTCAGCAGACACACTCCACACGCCAGCTCTTTGGCGTTCTTGATGCCGGGCCGCAGGATGCAGGAGGAGAAATCCAGGGAGCTTTCATCTGGCTGCACACACACACACACACACACACACACACACACACACACACACACATACTTGTATTAGGTGAAACGTGAGGACCATTTTTAGCGAGTGACTAGGTGGTTACGCGTGGGGACTCAACTTTCTAAATGAGCTAAAGACTCCATTTTAGGTTTGGATTTTTTTTAGGGACATTGGAACATGAAATATCATCTTTAACATAAAAATTTATAAAGTTTAGAAAATCAAAAATCTGTCAGGTTTTGGGTGCACGTGGGGACTTGTCCTTCACCAACTACCACCAGGTGGCACTGTGTAATTTTTGTGAACACAGTTTGTTAAATATGAGCAATCCTAGTTGTTTTAAGTCAATAAACTGCATTATATTAGATTTGTTTTTGTTTAATGTTATTTTAAGTTCCTGGTAACCTGCTTAAAGCCAACCATCAATATTGGACTGCATTTTCAGGTTGTATGTGAACCATTTTATTACACAATTTCCAGATATACGTAGTACAATTCAACATGGATATACATATATGAAATGGATTCATTGATTTGCATCCATAAACATTAACATACACACTTCCTCTTCTATGAAAGTATGCATACATACTTGGATTACAAAACTTGACTGCAGCTGTCTCAGAACTTCAAAACTGGCAGAAACTTCAAACAGATCCAGATACCAAAAAAGTCAACGCTTACCTTCTTTTGAAAGTCTCTCGTTTTAACGCATCTATGCGATTTTTCACATAGAATTTAACCCCTTGCCATGTCCTGTCCTTGAGGGCCACTGGTGAGGTTTCAATGCACTTCATACAGTCATGGCCAAAAGTTTTGAGAATGATTCAAATGTTAATTTTTACAAAGTCTACTGCTTCAGTTTTTATAATGGCAATTTGCATGTACTCCAGAATGTTATAAAGAGTGATCAGCTTAACAGCAATATTTGATTTTGGGTCCATGGCCTGGAAACTCCCCAGATCTTAATCCCATTGAAAACTTGTGGTCAATCATCAAGAGATGGGTGGACAAACAAAAACCTAGCAATTCTGACAAAATGCAAGCATTGATTGTGCAAGAATGGACTGCTATCAGTCAGGATTTAGTCCAGAAGTTGATTGAGAGCATGCCAGGGAGAATTGCAGAGGTTCTGAAGAAGAGGGGTCAACACTGCAAATACTAACTTGCTGCATTAACTCATTCTGTCAGTAAAAGCTTTTGTTACTCATAATATGATTGCAATTGTATTTCTGTATGTGATGAAAACATCTGACACATGAAAACCAGAGGGCAACAGTTAATGTGAAAATATAATATTTGTGTCATTCTCAAAACTTTTGGCCATGACTGTACACTGGGCTTTCTCAGGAACCTTTCCAGATTCAATACAGTCCATGAGCGTTTTCTCCACCGCCTGAATTTCTTCTTGGCTCCACTTGAGTCTCTTCTTTTGTGGTGGGCCTGAAAAATAATTAGGGGCACATAAGTGTTCTTCAATGAAAAAAGGTTTCAGTCTGTGTGACAGGGCAAGTTATAAAGCTATCACAAAAACATTTTTCAATCACAGCTGTAGTAAAGTATTTAATATTAAAGGGTCAGTTGTCAGCTGTAATAGTTGCCACTGATGAAGCTGACAACTAGTAATGAGTGAAAACATTAATCTCACCAGTCCTTAAAAAAGCATCAGCAGGTACCCTGCCAGCATGCCTAGGTGGGCCCCATGTGGGGGAAAGGAGGGCTGATATATGGGTCCCATATGGGTTTGTCTGCGGGTTCCACAATGGCCCGGCATGGGTTTGCCCATGTAGGGCCCATGTAGGGCCACAGCCCACATGGGCCCTACATGCCCTATATGGTGGTGGCCCACATGGGTTTGCCCATGTATGGCCCATGTGGGCTGTGGCCCTACATGGGCAAACCCATGTGGGGCCATCATGGAACCCGCGGACAAACCCACATGGTCTGCCCTCCTTTTCCCCACATGGGGCCCACCTAGGCATGCTGGCAGAGATGTGAATTATGGCATAAAAACAGAATCCGACGCTGAACAGTGAAAAATGAACACATGATGTGAAACATGATGATTAGGCAGCGCAGCAGGTGATGAGTGAAGATTACTGAGCATCAATAAATGATAAAATAAATCTAGAAACAGAAAAGAAACTAAAGTGGACATAGCAATAAACCAAGAGAGGACAATACTAATCAAAGGAAACTAAATGGAAATGAATGAAGAACAAAATGCAAGAATAAACTAAGAAACTAAAGTAAATACAGAGGAATAAACTGGTATGGCAAGGCCTTTCGAGCAATAATTAATACAGAGGACTGTATGGCAAGAATAAACAGACACTATTTCCAGATAAAAGGTAAAATAATATTGTTGAAGTGCCATGGGTTTGCTGAGACCATATCTAATATTGAGAATAAATATATCTTACAGACCATAACAGTAAATAACTTATCACTTATTTATGTTTTTAATTATATTTGATATATTTATTTCTTCAATATTATTTTTCATGTCAGTGTTAATGTCATGGTGGTGTTCAGTGACTCCATGACACTTTCAGTTTGACTCATTAGGATTTGATGAAGAACCAGATTTGTTCTTTGTAATTTCTGTTCAGTAAAACTATTAATCTATAATCAATAGACAGGTCTATATAAAGAAATAATCCATATTTCTGTCTCATATTTGTGTGGCATTAAAAGGAACTTTTGTTTTTCCACTAAAAGCTCTGGTTTGCACAGTAAATGCCATTTGGGTGAAATTTTATGGATGATGCTCTGATGTCCCATTCTCCTGAAGGCAGCACAGAGCTGCACCACAAGAAACTGACAAACACTGAACAGAAGAAGAGCTATGATTAATGTAGTTACAGTTCTATCCATGTTTTAATGCTGCAGAGTTCAGTTGGTTTGCAAATAGTCCAAAGTTTAAACTGGCATGTTGTTCATCTTTTATCTCCTCATTTTGTGGAATATTTAACAACTAGAAAATGGCACAAAATAATAATATTTTTTCCACTCTGATTGGCTGCTGTTAGGCCTACCGATGTTAACCTGAATGTTCATTGCATTTTTCTTAGACGCCTGTGAAAATAATTTCTATTCCCATGACTTTTTGTTCTCTGGGAAATTATTTCTGATGATAAATACAGAAACAAGCATAAACATCAAAACATCTACAATCATCAGTTAAAAAAAAGTGTGATACTATGATATTTATAGATAAACTTACAATCAGTTCTTGTGAGCTCAGGCACGCTCATGTCCCGTACTTCAGCTGGTGTTGGACCAAGGATGACGGTATCGTCGCTCTCATCGGATGACTGTTTCAACTCCTAAAAATTGACAAGTTTAACAGTAAAATGCCTAAATTAGCTGTTACAACTTAATACAGAGCTACAGAGTCAACTTCAACTTCATGAAGGTATTTAGAAATCCCAAATATGTCACATATTAACAGCATCAAAAGTGTACAGGCTCCATCAGATTACACTGGAGATTCTGCATTTCATGGTGCATAATATGAAAACACAGCACTTAACAGAGGGGGTGGGAGGACAAATAAAGCAAAAGCCTTACTTATATATTTAATACTAACCATGAAGTGATCCACCCAGATCTGTCACAAATACACCAAAAGCTAATATTCTGCTGTGTCCAAATTTGACAGTTAAAAATCAGACACCCACACAGGAGTTAGGTACTGACCGCAGCAAATTACATTTGGACTATGATATCCATTTTCACCTAATCTGACCTATTAACTGTAGGTTAAATGACACAAACTATGCACATTGATTTTATACTTCAACATGCAGGGTTTCCCCCAGAAAACTTGCTAAGCCCGGTGGTCGGGTGCCCAGGTGGTCCACCGTGTTTTTTGTATTAAAAGATGTTAAGTTGACAATAAAAGTAAAAATATCACTGGGTAATTATGTTATGGGAAAACATCATCATTGAACTGCTATATAAACCCACAACTAGTCTTAAAAACAACTAATCAAAAAATACAATTAAAATGAATATCAATTCTGTCCACTTCTGTTAAATCCAAATTAAGTCAGCAGCTCCATTGGGCCCCCAGAGCTTCAGGGGCCCCATAAAAGCTAATATTTTAACACAGACCACCATTTGTTTATTGAGATTATCATTGCTGCTAAATTTGACATAATGGTTTCAGCATACATAAATTAAAAGGCTTTAAATTATTTGACATTTATATGCAAGACAGTGGTTCTTAACCTTTTTTGAGGTACCAAACCCACCAGTTTCATATGCGCATTCACTGAACCCTCCTGCAGTGATAAATAAAATATGATTTCCCCAACTAGAAGAACAACTAAAGGAACAACTAGACTGTTACTAAATAAAATTAGCAAAGC
This sequence comes from Poecilia mexicana, assembly GCF_051168715.1. Taxonomy (NCBI): domain Eukaryota; kingdom Metazoa; phylum Chordata; class Actinopteri; order Cyprinodontiformes; family Poeciliidae; genus Poecilia; species Poecilia mexicana. The sequence continues at coordinate 32,079,040 of NW_028263382.1, read as the reverse complement.
TATAAGAAGTCAATAACAGATGAATGTATAAAGGAAAGCAGTTGAACTGGGTCCTACCAAAACATCTCCCGCTGTCAGAGATGACAACACAAATCTTTATTTCTTTGGATATTTAGAAACAACTGGCATTTGAAATAAAATAACTGCAGGAAAGATGTGTTGAGCCTTTTCTTTGTTTAAGAAAAACCTGACTGTGTACTCTTAAATCAAACATTAACTGATATTGTGTTAGCTTCTTCTAATCTAGGCAATTAAAATCAGGTAAATCCTCTTTCACACCTCCAGGGGCAGATCTACTGGGGTGGCATGGGGAGGCAGTTGCCACCCCATGTTTTTGTTTTTTGACAGATTTCTGCTTGTCCTGCATTGGGATAAAATTATTTTCTGGACACAATGATTTTCTGGACACAATGAGTCACAAAGCGATTAGTCCAATCCAGTAATACAAATCAATTAGTAGCAGTATGAAATACATAAAAATAATTAACTATACTATATTAAGAAATTTTATTTAATCCTCAGTGCTACATGAAGCTCATTTTGAAACAATGCAAGTTAAAAACAGATTAAGTCCAATGTTAGGTCTGTGTAAGCCAAATGTGAGAGTGAGACATATCTATCTATTAGAGGTGTGCCGATCAATCGGCCATCGATCATAATCGGCCGATTTCCGTGAAAAAGTGTATGATCGGTGATCGCCGATCACGGTATTGGCACATCTCTATCTAGATTCATACTTAGATACTGGCATATGCTGCCACCCCTGAAAAAATCCCTGCCCTCCTCTTGTCACCCCATAAATATTTTGCTAGATCCGCCCCTGCACACCTCCCTTCTCTTACCTGTGCGGTTATGCACAGGTTACATTAATTTAGCTGAAACAGTTATGCAAAAACAATTTAAAAGTGGGAAAAACACTGTGGGCTAATGCATCTTTCCCTGAGATAATTCACCTTTTAAACTGGAACAGCCGTCACTCCCATCACTGGATCTGCATCTCTGGTTGGGATTTTCCTGGAAAACCCCCCCCCCCAAACATTCAATGATTATAAATGTGTCAAAGCCCTGAAATTCATTTTAACAAAGCAGATTCACTCTCTTCCCCTCAACTAAAGTTATGATGCTGAAGTTAGTTTCTAATTCACAGCTCTTCCCCAAATATCCCAACCTTTATTATTCTAAAGAGAATGTAGTCTGGTGTAATGTGCCCTGAAGGCCCCCCTCCCAGCAGAATCAACCTTTACCCACAAGGTATCCATTTACTTCAGCCTCGTGTTTTAGATCCTCATGTCTATCGTCTCTCCATTCAAAACACATGCAAAAAAGCAAAAACCCTCTTCAATCACACAAGCAGGGTGACTGAAAATAGTGCATATTTCATTATTTCTGCTTTATGAGGTTTGCAATTTGCTAACTTAGCTTTTTATATTTTGCATTTGAGTTATTTTTTGAGCAGTCATATTTTAATAACATATTTTTTAGGTTATCACTTTTATTTTTCTTGTAAGACTGCACATCAATAAATTGACAATAAAACATGCATGTTTCTTATTAGCTGTACTAGGCTAATGTAAGCTAGCCATCCAAGTGAAGCACAATTGAAACAGTTTTTACAGATCAACACGTTTAAACAGCATTTAAAAGTATATCTGACCGAGTGATATAATGGATAAAAACTAGGAGTCCATTAAGATAACTATAATCTTACCATTTTTTTAGCTCATTCCTCGTCATATGTCGCTCCTCATTCCTCGGATGTGTTAGCATGAATCCCCTCCTTCGGTGTGCAGTAGTCAAAAAGGAGCGCTTGATTTTTCCTCCGGCACACGCCGGAGTTTCTGCTTGGTTGCAAAAAGCATTGAGCTGAGGTTGACGGCCCAGCCCTGTGTTAATAACTAATGACACCTTAACTTTGGCGTCACAACTTTCCCGCGCCATCAATTAAGTTTTAAAACTATGAAATTAATAAGTTACATTTTATTATCTCCCACAGTAATGCTTCAGGAGACAAAATTATTCTTTGTAATGGAAATTTTGTAGGTTCAACACCAGTCAATTCTGCAAAGTTTGAGAGCAAGTTATGGAGGAATGTTGAGGGGGGATGGGCATGGGTGAGGTGGGGACGTCAAATCTCAGGAAGTGTGTGAGATGGCAGCCATTACAGAGAGACTGGGGATAGAGGCTATAGCATATCAGAAAAACAAGATGTGGAAAAATAAATATATAAATTAGGAAAGTTGAAAGAAAGTGACTGAAGAAATGTGAGCCAGTCAACTTGTTTGATTAGCATACTGATTTTGTTATTTTCCCACCGTTCTTTATCTTCAACCAAGCATGTTGAGGGGGATGGGCATGGGTGAGGTGGGGACGTCAAATCTCAGGAAGTGTGTGAGATGGCAGCCATTACAGAGAGACTGGGGATAGAGGCTATAGCATATCAGAAAAACAGGATGTGGAAAAATAAATATATAAATTAGGAAAGTTGAAAGAAAGTGAAGAAATGTGAGGTGGTCAACCTGTTTGATTAGCATACTGATTTTTTTTATTCTCCAACCATTCTTTATCTTCAACCAAGCATGTTGAGGGGGGATGGGCATGGGTGAGATGGGGACGTCAAATCTCAGGAAGTGTGTGAGATGGCAGCCATTACAGAGAAACTGGGTAGATGGCTATAGTACATAAGAAAAACTATATGAGGAAATGTGAGCCAGTCAACCTGCTTGAGTTGCATGCGGATTCTTTATTTCTCTTCTCCCACCATTCTTTATTGTCAACCAAGCATTTTCCTTAAAAAGTTCAAACATGCTATACTTTATAGTTCAGCATGTTTCCCTCCAGGCCATGGAGGGAATGTTGAGGGGGGATGGGCATGGGTGAGGTGGGGACGTCAAATTTCAGGATGTGTGTGAGATGGCAGCCATTACAGAGAAATTGGGTGGAGGCCTATTGTAGATAAGGAAAACTATATGTGGATAAATATGTGGATAAGATTATACTATTATACTATTATTATACTACTATATATTACTATTATTATACTACATGTGGATAAATATGTGGATAAGATTTTTATTTCTGTTAAATTTTGTATGGGTAAGTCACTTAAAATGATGGACAACACTGCATAACCTTTACATAAAACAAAGAGCAAATAAAGGATTGTGTTCAGCAGAAAGCTTCTGCACTTAATGCACCTAATACTGTCATTTCTACTAAGCAGGCCTAAACATGACCTGTTTGACTTGACTAATGAACATGGAGTGAAATACTTTCTCTTTAGGAATTATTCAATTAGTTTTAATTCAATTTCCAGACATAGAACTGCTATGTTTACCATTTTATTAAGATTCCTGTTTCTTTCAGTCATACCATTCCCCTAGCACACAATGGGATAGAACAGTACCCCATTCCTAGAACTGTTTGATAGAACGTCAGACTTGTCGCATGAAGAATCAGAATCACTTTTATTGCTATTGCTAGTATACAGGGTCATGTGTTAGGAAATTGCTTTGATATATTGATGCAAAATATGACTAAAAAGTAAAAATATGTATGCATGTGCAGAATAGCAGGTAGATAAAGTGGCAGTGTTATGCAACATTCAATTATCTATTGTTAACAGTCTAATGGCTGAGGTAAAGAAGCTGTTCTTGAGAAGTGTTAGTTGCAATCCAACCTGCACGACCTACATCCCTGAAGTACAGGTCATGTAAATGTTGGAGGTTGCACCCAATCACCTTTTCATCAGTATGCATGATGTGTTGTAATCTAGGTTTGTCCTTGGTTGTGGTTCCATTGTACCCAGTGACAGAGGTGGTGAGGACGGACTTGATGATGGCTGTGTTAAACTGCACCAACACTCAATTGGCAGTTTGAGTTCTCTCAGCTGCCATAGCTAGAACAACTTGTTCTGGGCCTTTATGATAAAGGAGCTGATGGTTGGCTCCCACTTGAAGTCCTGGATGATGGTGATGTCCAGGAAGCAGAATGAGTCCAAATTGGAGATAGAAAGGACTCTGAGAGGGGATGATGGGTCTGTGACTTTCCTAAGTCCATCATTAACTCCACTGTCTTCTGGGTATTGAGCTTGAAGTAGCTGCACCAAGCCACCACCTCTAGTGTGACCCTTTTTTATTTTAGTTTCCAACTCCTTTATCCATGGAGGGTATTCTCTCTGTGTTATGGCCACTCTTCCATCACAAAGGTCCAGAAAACAAAAATGCCAGAGTAGTCCTTCAGGAGAAGGTTTTTGACTCACTCAAAAACAATAAAAAGCACTCACGGAGACTTTTCCTGTGTCAAAGGAGTTTCTTTTACTTATAAAAATAACAAAAAATAATCTCCGAGTTGACTTCAAATAAAACGTTAATTTGCGGTACAAAAACTCTGTTTCACTCCTCACTCCTTCACCCAACAATCAGATCAGCCCCAACAGCTGCTTCTGCCTGTTAATCACTGCAGGAGGAGGGTCTAAGCAAAACAAATAAATACATACATAAATAAATAAATAAATATACAACAATAGAGGTACAATACAACTGGAGGTGGGGCACAATGGCGAGCGCCTGGTGGCCGGGCTTTTACCCACGGAGCCCGGCCGGGCTCAGCCCGAAGAGGAGACGTGGGTCCCCCTTCCAATGGGCTCACCACCTGTCGGAGGGGCCAAAGGGGTCGGGTACAATGTGTAATGGGCGGCGGCCGAAGGAGGGGACCCTGGCGGTCTGATCCTCGGCTGCAGAAGCTGGCTCTTGGGACGTGGAACGTCACTTCTCTGGTGGGGAAGGAACAGGTGCCAGTGTGCGAGGCTGAGAGGTTCTGGGTAGAACCTCTCAGCTTGAAGTAGCTGAGAGGTTACTCGAAAGGGTAGCCTCCTTCCGCCTACGGGTGGGGGTAAGAGTTCTGACTGTTGTATGTGCTTATGGGCCGAACAACAGTTCAGATTACCCACCCTTCTTGGAGTCCTTAGAGGGGGTACTGGAGAGTGCCCCTCCTGGGGACTCCCTTGTTCTGCTGGGGGACTTCAACGCTCACGTGGGCAATGACGGTGAGACCTGGAGGGGCGTGGTTGGGAGGAACGGCCCCCCCAATCTGAACTTGAGTGGTGTTCTGTTATTGGACTTCTGTGCTCGTCACGGATTGTCCATCATGAACACCATGTTAAAGCATAAGGGTGTCCATATGTGCACTTGGCACCAGGACACCCTAGGCCGCAGGTTGGATGATCGATTTTGTCGTCGTTTCATCGGATCTGCGGCCGTATGTCTTGGACACTCGGGTGAAGAGAGGTGCGGAGCTGTCCACTGACCACTACCTGGTGGTGAGTTGGCTCCGGTGGTGGGGGAGGAAGCCGGTCAGATCTGGCAGGCCCAAACGTGTAGTGAGGGTCTGCTGGGAACGTCTGGCGGAGTCCCCTGTGAGACGGAGCTTTAACTCTCATCTCTGGCAGAACTTCGAACACGTTCCGGGGGAGGTAGGGGACATTGAGTCTGAGTGGACCATGTTCCGTGCCTCAATTGCCGAGGCGGCTTATCGGAGCTGTGGCCGCAAAGGTTGTTGGTGCCTGTCGCAGCGGCAACCCTCGAACCCGTTGGTGGACGCCTTCGGTGAGCGATGCTGTCAAGGAGTCCTATCGGGCCTTTTTGGCCTGTGGGACTCCAGAAGCAGCTGATGGGTACTGGCGGGTGAAGTGGCATGTGGCTCAGGTGGTCGCTGAGGCAAAAACTTGGGCATGGGAGGAGTTTGGAGAGGCCATGGAGAAAGACTTCCGTACGGCTTCGAGGCGATTCTGGTCCACCATCCGGCGTCTCAGGAGGGGGAAGCAGTGCAGCACCAACACTGTTTATAGTGGGGGCGGTGTGCTGCTGACCCCGTCCCATCAACTCGGGCCGTGGGCCGTTGGGCGGAATACTTCGAAGACCTCCTCAATCCCACCAACATGCCTTCTGTTGAGGAAGCTGAGCCTGGGGACTCTGGGTCGGGCTCTCCAATCTCTGGGGACGAGGTCGCCGAGGTGGTCAAAAAGCTCCTCGGTGGCAGGGCCCCGGGGGTGGATGAGATCCGCCCGGAGTTCCTTAAGGCTCTGGATGTTGTAGGGTTGTGTTGGCTCACGCGTCTCTGCAATATCGCATGGACATCGGGGGCAGTTCCCCTGGATTGGCAGACTGGGGTGGTGGTCCCCCTGTTCAAAAAGGGGGACTGGAGGGTGTGCTCCAATTACAGAGGGGTCACACTCTTAAGCCTCCCTGGTAAGGTCTATTCAGGGGTTCTGGAGAGGAGGGTCCGTCGGATAGTCGAACCACGGATTCAGGAAGAGCAGTGTGGTTTTCGTCCTGGTCGTGGAACACTGGACCAGCTCTACACCCTCAGTAGGGTCCTGGAGGGTTCTCTGTTGCCACTGATCAGAGGCAAACAATCTACATAAGTTACTTTTAATGGTTTTGATAACCTCATCAGAATAATGTTTCTGGTTGTCGGCAGCAGTGATACTGAACCAAAGAGGTGAAATTTTATCCTGTAAACCTCAAGAGGTTTACTAATGTCCCCTTCTGGCCACCACAGAAACCTCAGAAAGTCCCTGTCCTTTTCATCAACATAAACTTGATAAAACATTGCCTCAATGTCTGCCATAACAGTGATTGCTTCTTGGCGAAACCTTAACAGTACCCCAATCAGGGTGTTTGTTAAATCAGGACCTTGGAGATGTTTCTTGTTCAGAGAGGTTCCTTGAAATGAGGATGTGCAGTCAAACACCACCCTCAGTATGTTCTTTCGCTTATGGTAAACGCCATGATGCGGAATGTGCCAGACATGTCCATTCTCCCTAGTGACTTTGGTGCTGCTTGGCTGAAATATGTGGAATTTAGAGCCAAATGAATGGCAATGGCTTGCTATATTGTGTGGGCATGGGGAAGTCACCTTCCAGTGTAAACTTGTTGAGCTTTAAAGCAAGTAAGACCAATTTTTCTGGTATCTGCCTCAGTATCATCTTGATTAGATCAAGGGAGTCAGAAATGGAACTTTCAAAGGAAAAAAACAGACTTCTTGTTCTGATAGGGTGTGCATTTATGTCATCATATGACCAAATAGTATCATTTGGCATACCACATGGATCACTCATTGTTTGGTATAAATCAGTCTTTCTTTAAGAAAGTTATAGATTTTCCAAATTTATGGTATGAAGCTCAAAGTTAAGGCCTGGCCATGCCCCTTTAACATCCACAAAAACAAAAAAAAAATTGATAATCATTACTCCCCAACACCTTAATGCAGTGGTTCTTAATCTTTTTTGAGGTACCAAATCCATCAAATTCATATGCGCACTCGCTGAACCCTTATGTAGTGATAAACAAAATTATTTTTTTCAAAATTCAAGACATAGGGGGTGACCCAATTAGAGTCTATTTGGGTCACCCCAAGATCACTAAGTCTTCTTCAAAGGTAGAGTCTCTGATAACAGTTCTTCAAAATATAGTCAGTGTTTTCAGTTGAGCTGACTGTCCAGGAACGACCCAAGGTATTTAAAATTTGCCACAATTTCAACAGGTTGACCATCGAGAGAAACTGGATCCACTTTAAGGTCTTGTTTAGATCAAATAATTAGCTCTACATTCTTAAGAGAATGAAAAATTAATAATAAATAAAGACTTTGCAGTATTCTGATTTAGTAATGTAATCCTTCTAGTGCAGGCTCCCAATCTGCCTCTGCGCGAAAGAACGCACACCTTTAATATGTCCTGAGACGCAGGCGGAGTGTCAGGGTCAGACATTGTTAATGATCACACAATCCCTTCACTTTCAAATAAGTTCATCCATAAACATCCTTTTTTGTTGCAATTCTTTTCCAAAATCCACAACTTTGCTTTCTGTGGCGATTGATTGTTTCTCTGCAGCGCAGCTGCACTTTCATTCATAAACTCAATCAGCTGATTTTACTCACTGCCCGCTGGCTGCTTTCTTTGTTCTTCTGTGAGTGATCGGCTGGATCCCACAACTTTGTGCTTTTCTTCAAGTCGTCGGTGAAGGTTTTTGTACTTGTTATGGCCACTCTTGCATCACAAAGGTCCAGAAAACAAAAATACCAGAGTAGTCCCTCAGGAGGAGGTTTTCGACTCATTCAAAAACAATAAAAAGCACTTGGGGAGACTTTTCCTGTTTCAAAGGAGTTTCTTTTGCTTATAAAAATAACAAAAAATAATCTCTGAGTTGACTTAAAATAAAACGTTAATTTGCGGTACAAAAACAATTTCACTCCTCACTCCTTCACCCAATAATCAGATCAGCTCCAACAGCTGCTTCTGCCTGTTAATCACTGCAGGAGGCTGACTGAGTAATTATGTTACCACCCCCATGCCACTAGAGGCAGTAGCAACCCCGAAAAGAATTTGGTACAGAATTTGGTAAAAACTGTGAGCTTTGCTGAAGTAAGAAAAGACACAAGTTCAAATTCATGCTGAGAAGTGGAGCTTCTTCAATCAGTGCGGCAGAGGCTCCACTGAACCCCTGAGACCGACTGATCAAACCCCTGGGGTTCGAATGAACTCACGTTAAGAACCACTGCCTTAATGTCATATTGACCAAATTTGAAGATAGCTCAGAATCTGTAGGAGTTTGTTGAAGTTCGACATGTATGAAAAGTCAAAAATGCCAAAAAATTTGACCCAAAATGGCAACATTTCCTCCAAAAGGCTTTTTTTCTTGTTTCAGTGGGTCCTACCGATGTACCAAATTTCAGCTCTTTACTATTTGCCAGTTAACTTGAGTTTCAATAGTGTGTGTGCGCTTAGCTTCTCAAAGCTAAGAGCGCAGCTTTGAGCTAAGCTGCTTATTTAATATTTATAATAATAAATAATAAATTTATTTATTACAATAAATTTATTATTATTTATTGTAATAAATTTTATTTAATTTATTGCAATAAATTAAATAAAAAAGTAAATACTGGTAAACTTCACTTTAAATTGCAATAAAATAAATTAAATGAAAAATACTCCATTAATCCCACAATGTAAAAAAATAAGTTAAAAATATTACATTTTTACAGTTAAAGTTTAATTTCACCGATAAATTGCAAAACCTCTGACCGACCAATAGAGGGAGCTAGAGAGTGAGCAGATGGTGACGCACTGTTCCGGAACACCTAGCCTAATGGGGACTGCAATAATCTGTGTGACCACTAGGGGCGGTTCCCTTATACACACACACACATTTTGTCTTGGAATGGAATTCGTGGGGACTTCCTGGAAAACTTCACCAGGCATGTTTATACACCATTTTCTACTTGAAAATGGGGTTGTGCCGGTGGGGACCTCAAATTTGGTCCCCACGTGTCATCAGGTCCCCACGTGTATGCACAGAGTCAGGCTGAAGTCCCCACGCGGCAGGTAAAACAAGTACACACACACACACACACACACACACACACACACACACACACACACACACACACACACACACACACACAAAACACACAACGTGGTTTACATCCTGCCACAGGGGGACATGCAATCATGTCTGTTTCATGTATGTCGGGTCTGATGACATAAAACATCTTGATGTGTCATCGGTTTTATTTTGTCTCAACCTTTTTGGCTCCTGAACAGGTTTTATGTTAAAATTACAAACTTTTCCAGCGCAGTCAGACCCTTTGAGCTCAATTAAAGTATGAAATTAAAAAAAATTCAAGATAAAACTTGACAGATGTGTCTATAGTGGTCTGGATTTAAATATGGAGTCTAATTAGACTGGATAGATAGAAAAAGATAATCAAGGATGCACTGTGTATCGGAAACAACAACGGTATCAGTCGATTTTAGTAATTTGTTAATGTATTGGTCTGATAAATAAAACTTGGCTGATATGAAAAACTGATATTTATTTCCATCTTATCTGTGTTTCTAGAGGAGGAAGAAATAGTAAATAGTATGTTTAATAAAAGAAGTTACTAACTGTAAAAAGGAAACAATGAAATGATGAACAGATGGATGGAGAAAGAATAGAATGGATGGATGGAGCGTTCAGACAACCGGATAAATTATGAAAAAAAAAATTTTTTTTCAGATTAGTAAAGTTTGTTTTTTTTAAATAAAAATTTGAAAACCTTTACTGATTCTTAAAATCCACTGGCTTGGCTGAAGTGTGATATATGTGTGATATAAAAAAGAAATCAAAAGTCTGATTCGTCTCTGAAAAGCTTGAGAAATAAATCCAAGCTGCCAGTTATTTCTGTTGATCTGAATGTAATTCTATCTGGGATCTTTGTATCAAAAGAAAGAGAAAAAACAAACAAACAAAATAAACAACAAATTATTGATTTTACTTCAACGGACCGACATCACTTAAAACTTCATCGGTGGAGTGTTTGTGGAAGCATGAATGTTTCACAGCGACTCACTACGAGTTTGGCCAGCGACATGAAGCCGATGAGGTTGTTCCAAACCCGACTGATGTCCTTCAGCAGCTGCTGCAGCTTCTCTGAACACACCGCGGTCGCCTTGATGCCCAGCTCCACTCGCCTGGTGACCCGGTACACCTCCACCACACCTGATCACAAAATACACATACATATGAAAAAAAAAAAAAAAAAAAAAAAAAAAAAACTTACTCACATGCTTCATTAAAAAAAAAAAAAGAAAAAAAAAGATGAAGCGTTTTGGGTAACAGTTACTTTCAGACAAAGGTTTTTTTTTTTTTTAATCTTAATTGTAAAATGTTTATTAATTTTTTTGTACAGTTTTGGCTTAATTACCTCTCCCAGTTTTTGTTCTTCCAGCAAATTGCCTGTTTTAGAGTCTGTATGTGTCTAGTTAATGTAGGCCTGTCACAAAAATCAGTAAATCAGTTATTCACAAGATAAATTAAAACAAAATCAATCATTTCCATTTAAGTGATTTATTGTTTTTCTTTATTTCTACCAAAAACTGGATGATAAAAGTCTTCAGTCTGGTGCTTTGGTCTCAACTTGCTCCTTTTTTGAATGGCAATTTTGTTTAGAGAGACATTTTAATTGACTTTATTTGTTGTTTCTGCTGTTCCATTGTTAACTGTTCTTTAGAATTTAAAGTTTATTGATCTTTACGAATGTGTTCTTACATTATTAGGCCATTTCCATTATATTACTTGAAAATGGTCCCCAAACAACATTATCGTTTATTGTAATAACTTCTGGGACAATTTATTGTTTAGCAAAACTTGTTACCGTGACAGGCCAAAGTTAATGATTAATCAATTACATCATTAATTGACGATTATTTCAAAAATCAATTCATCGTGATTAATCCTATTAATTGTTTCTTCTTCTCAGTCCAACAAAGTGATCTTATGACAGTGATTTAAAGCTGAGGCGCCTGATGTTTTTACAGTGCGTGTGCGCGTGTATGTGTGTGTGTATGTGTGTGTGTGTGTGTGTATGCGTGTGTATGTGTGTGTGTAGGTGTGTGTGTGTGTGTGCGTGCGTGCGTGTGTGTGTGGTTCCTCACCCAACAGGTACTCCATGCCCTGAGCAGACTGGATGACCTCGGTGCAGACAGACGAGCTGCTGATGCCGTTCAGGGTGTTGTTGGCCTTGGTGATGACCTTAACGAGGAGCGACAGAAGCCAGCGTTATGTCACACATGCTATTTCTGCTCATCATCATCATTACTGAGCATAAGCGATGCTGCTGAGTGAACATTGTGTTTTACATAAATACAGGTAAAAAATAGGAATGTTTAGTACCATGACACAAGTGCACAAGACATAGTTTGCTTTAGTTAGTGACTCTAGTAGTAAATCTCAGCAAACTGATTCTTTTTTTGGGGGGGTGAGTATTTGTAGGAATCTGGTTTCCTCAGAAATGTTGAAACATATCAATGAAGCGTTTTGTTACCATGAAATAAAAATCCAAAACATCTTTCAATTACTTTTGGATTGGAGAGAAATAGTTTGCCTTCATTATCTACATCAGTACAACGGAGGATTAGGGCCAAGCCAAGAAAATAATAAAAAAAATGTAAATGACAAGAATAAAGTAATAAAATTATTATAATAAAATCATAGTACTACAAAAATAATGATAATTTTTGTAAATAATAATCATACTACTATGACTTTTTTCACAAAATATGACTTTATTCTCATATTTGCACTTAATTCTTGAAATCTGACTTTGATCTTGTATAAAGTCGTATTTATTCTTGAAATACTACAACTTTATTCTCAGAATACTGAGTTTTTTATTCAAGTATTATGACTTTATTCTTGTAATGCATATGTTTTTCTTGCTATGGTCCCAATATTCCGTCGTACATGAAAGAAGATCTGGGACAGAAAACACTAACAAAATGCTGAATGGTGACAAAGTCGAACACAAACCTCCAGAGCGCTTTCCAGACACCTCTGCCACTCGTATGCGTACCGCTCGCTTTCCTGCAGCAACCAGCAGCTGCAGTTAGCTCACACAAAGACGAAACCAAAACAAAACAGCTGCAGCACAGTGAGGGACTTGCTCACCTCCACCTCCCCGGTCAGGTCTTTGTACTTGTCCCTGATGACGGGCAGGGTGGGCTTCTCGTTCAGCGTGTTGGAGCGGTCTCTGAAAGGCTGCTCTGGAGCGGGAGACGGAGGCGAACGTCCAATCTCCTTCTCGCCCAAACTGTGACTGCGTTTGTGAGAGCCTGAGGCCAGGACGGGAGAGGAAAAGGCCAGAGAAGGAACGTCAAACAATTGGTCAAAACGGTTGAACTACATCCAAAATTTCAGACCTGATTCTGTGTAATTATCTAATCTAACTCAGAATTTCCTCTACACGTAGTTGATTGTGGCGCAACGCCATACCTTCAGAATGAAGTTTTTTTGTTATATTAACCAAGATTACAGATTGAAATGAACTTGAATTACTAACACCGCAGGATCCTGCCTGCTTGGCGGTGAAGCTGGCTACTGTGCGCTGCTCTACTTTCATGAATGAAGACGACAGTTTGAAGTAGAGGTTGAGAAAAGGTGAAAGAAAGGTGCTGAAGGAAGGTTAAGTTGAATGCATTTTTAGTTCTGGTTTGTGAAAACGGCCTTCATTCAAATGTTGCATTTGAATGACAGTAACATAGTTAATATAGTTTGGCCTTCAGGCGCAATGTTTCAGATACATTTTGAAGGCTCAGATCATGGTATTTAATCAGTAGAAACGTACATTTCATAATTATGATTTACTTTGCACAAAATCCCATTTATATACACAAAAGCTTGTGACTGTAACTTCACAAAATGAGTAAAATTTCATTAGGTGTGAATACTTATTTTTAGCAGCTTGCAGTGATGGTGTACACTTGCATTAATACTCACTCTCTGTGTGTGGCCAAATTCCATAGACACTTTTATAGGGTAAGTAAAAGCTTCATTTTTATCCCTAATAATTAGGTACAAAACAAAGCCAGGGATATGCAAACAGGAATAATTCGCAGACAAACAAATCCTGGCAATGTACCACACCAAACATGGGCACAAACTGAAGCCCTCTGTGTTCTAACGGGACCTGAAGAGTCGGGTAATCCAGACCCAGCTCCTCCACAACCCAGACAGAGGGACGTGTCATCTTTCCCCACAGCCACTAACCCCGCCGCAAAACCCCACTGCGATCAGATGACTGCTACACGGGGCAAAGAAACATTAGCGAGGCCCTTCTACTTCAGACGAATTAAACCCGGCCCAGGGAGGGAGGAGTCTCATGGGGGCTTTTATCTCGGTGTAATTAATTATTTGTGGAACGTAACGCCGGCAAACAGCAGTTAAAGGAAAAACGGTTCCGGTTAATTTCAGCTCATGGATTTTTCGGGCCTCCAATAATCCATCTCGGTGGTCAGTGCCATTAGAGCGGGACTGTCATGGCAACACCACCATCTAATGTCTGACGGCTCCATTACAGATCGGGTGGAGGTAGAGCGGCGAGGAGCTGAAAGGTTGGAGATTACATTCAGCTGCTCCCCTCGGAAATCTGAAAAATCTGCTGCTGCTTGCTGTTGTTTCACTTCACCATCACTCAGATTAGATATTACTGATGGATAGGACACACCAGTTTTAGCCAGTTTGGTCTTGTGGAAATGTAATAAATTTTAAGTTATTTCGGTGAACTGAAATAATTTGAAGTCCACGTTCCTGTTCATTTCATAAGTTTCTCTCTGTCACTCCCACATGGACAAACACATGTTCACTAAGAGAGGTTGGGAGAGCAGAGTATGTAGGTTTGATGGTACTTTGTGTTTTACTGTAGAAAATGTCAGCTCTTTTCGTCTGAACATAGAGTTTCCACAAAATCTCTGTGAAAAATGACACTTTAAAGGATGACTATTCTTCCGGCTAATATTAGCTGAACTTTACATCTTACAGGTGCAATTTTAGAAGGACTTTTTGTAAGTTCTGTTGTATGAAGACCCCTATGGACATCGTGGGAACGTTTTTGCTTTGCACGCATTTCTAATCTGTTCATGTGGAATCTTGAACACTGAAAGTCTTTCTGCAACTATAGCATGTTTTGTAAGGCATCTTCATGTATGTGTGAGATGTCTGAAGTTTTATATCTTCTTCTTTAGGATGCAAATACAGCACCAACTTATGTGCAAAATGCCAGAGGCAAACAGGTCAATCTTGGGTTTTCTAGTCCTGCTCTAAGACAGAAACTTTCTGTAAGAAGACAACTAAGAAAAATACTTCCAAACTATTTAGACTATTTTTAAGTTATTTTTTTATCCGACACTTTTGCTTGTGTGTTTTTAATGTTTGTAGTCTAAATGGTTAATAAAAGGGCTGATTTTCATGCGCAGTCCAATCTTCACCATATTCTGCCCCAAATACGTGAAAATGTATAAACAGTTTCAGTGATGAGGCCTTTAAATGTGTAAATATATGCAATTTTAAATAGACATTTATCATCACTGTGATGGTATACTAACAAAAGCAGGGTGTACCTGCAAATTTATTTTGAGAGAATTCAATAGTTTTGCAAAGTAATGCAAAGGAAAAAAAAAATCTCTCATTCCCTCCTGGGGGCACTGTAGAGTTTCATCACGATTTGAGATACAGATTTATAAAGAACACATGGTCTATTGTTTACATTTAATAAATTAGGTAACAAATCTTTGGACGTATTCTCTCATTATTGTGGCATTTAGCAAATAAAAATAATTTGGTAAATCGTAAATAGTCAGATTTAACTTTAGACAGTGAGAAAAAAAAAGTTTTTATTTGGTGTATGTAAACTGCATGAACATGTTTACATTACATATAAATGCATATAATGATCTGTGCTCTGACGTGGTTGAAAAGTCATGAAGACTCACCTTGAACAGACAGGTCAAAAGTTGCGAGCTCGTTCTTGATCATCTCCTCGCTGGATTTGACTTTGGTTTGAGTGATGGCTTTCAGGAAGTCAAACTTGTCGAATTTGGGCTTGTCCCCTTGGAATGTGCCAAATTCGTCCGGAAACTCGCCAGGGTTTCCCTCCAAACCCACCTCCGTAGTGACAGCGGGGGAGTCTGACTTTTCAGAAACAGTACTGGCAAAATCTCCAAAGTCATTGTCGTTGCCAGGCTGGTCCGAGGAACCGAAGTCGGCAAAGGCCTCGAACTTGTCGCCTCCCAAAGATCCGTTCTCTGAGGCTAAAGAGGTTGTGACCTTTGCCGGGGAGCCGTTGGACATGTTTTCAGTACTGCCAAAGCTGAGTTCGTTCCTCTGTGACGGTACTAAAGATGATAGAGAAGCCCCTTCCATGCCCTGGGGCTTTCTCAAATCGCTGGCCAGACTTTCATCTCGATCTGACCAGTCGTAGCTGGACAGTGTGCTGAGGGCCGACGTCCCAAACGGGTCAAACTTCATGTCGTCTCTTTCTATAAAGACAACACAGACATACTGGGTGGTTCGTGGGGATAGCACAAAGATACAAGGACGAAAAACAAGCTGTAGCATTATTCATACAGTAAGAATTTAAGAAGCATACATACACTGACCACGGATATGAATGTCATTAATTATTGCCTTTGAATGATGCTCAAACTATTTCAGTGACTTTTAGGGCATTTTCACGGCTCAAGTTGCAACATATCTTCAGCTGGTGTGGTTCATTTTCGCTGTACATTGTGTCAAACAAACCAAACCCTTCTAAAAACCTATTCCCCTTCCCTCGCCTGTGGTGGCGCTGCACCAAGAACCATTAAGGGAAATGACACAAAAACCTTTGAAGAAGAAGACACTAAGCACAACATCCTTCACAAAATGTCAATAAAAATGGAGTGGTGTCGGATCTTAGTGGATGTAGGATTTCTCTTTAGTCATTCATAAAATACTACAAGCCATTTCTCCTGCTAGTGTTAAACACACGTTTGTTTTGGTTGTATTTACCCAGGATGCCCTGCGTTGTATTGTGCCTCCTGCTTTTGGAAAGTCTTAGCAATGTCAATCACACTCGTGTATGCACGTCCTCTCCCTTGTTCACTGCTACGCTACAGCTAGTTCCCCACAGCAGAGCCTGCCATGAACGCTCAAGCTAGTTAGCATAACAACCAATGACATTGTTTCTCCACCATCAGAACGATAAGGTGAAAAAATTTAGATAAATTAGATTATAGATAGATTATCTGTCTCATCTTTTACTGTAATAACATTGACAACATGGCAAGAGTTTTAAATATATAGAAAAAATACAGTTTATAAAAGTTACCTACTGTAATAGTAAAGTCTTCCATAAGGCTGTTTCCATGATGCTCTCAAGATTGAAAAATGCATAAACATTTCGAAATAAAATGTGTTAGTCCACATCAATTGCAAAATAATGGGAAAAAAATTACTCATAAAAATAAGATTTTTTGCAATTTCTTTCATTAGGGTATTTTACTGTAGCATGATGTTAAAATGGATGTATAACTGTCTCCATTACGAGCCGGCCGTCATTCCTTTCACCATCCCTTTTATTGGAGATCAGAGGTGAGACACCACACTGCTTAACAGTTTGAAAAACATTTTCTGTTGAGGTGAGCAGATGCTAGCATACAGTCATGGTAAAAAGAAAGTGGACCCTTTTTCAAATCTATTTTTTTTAGCTTTACTGCGTCATAGAAATTGTTTTTTATTTTTTTATTTTTTTTTTTTTAGAAAATCTCCAGTGCCCAAACAACAGATTTCACTTTGTCAACGATCTTCATTAAATAAAGAGTCATGTAAATTTTAAAAGCTATGCGATGAAAAATTATGTACACCAGCTGTTTCAGAATTACATAAAAACACCTTAAGCACCAATAATTTTGGCCCATTCTTTCACAAAATGGTGCTTCAATAAAAAAAAAAAATTTAATTGCTATTAAACTTCAGATGGGGGACAGATGGTCTACAATACATTGATAAACATAGGAGTTCATGGTCAACTCCATGTCTGGCAAGGCATCCTGGTGTTATGGCTGCAAAATAACCTAAAACCTAAGGTGCATGGAGAGGGTCAACAACCTGGTGCGGTGAAGACTCCAGGATCACTAAGGACGGTTTCACACCACATATTCTGGAAGACTCGGTTCGATCCGGGACCCAAATAGCAACATTTGTTAAATTTTCAGCTGGTGTGGTTTGCTTTCACATGACACTGTCTCAAACAATCCAAACCCTTTGAAAAACCTGCTCACCTCCTCGCCTGTGGTGGCACTACATCAAGAACTACTGAAGGAAACGACATTGAAGAAGACATTGAATGCAAATTCCTTCTTCACTGAATGTTAACTAAAATGGAGTGGCATCAGGTTTTAGTGACTGTAGGATTTCTCTTTAGTAGAAGACAAGCCATTTCTCCCGCTATCTCTAGACTCGTGAGTTTGTTTTGGTTGTTTTTACCCAGAATTCCCTGCACTATAGTCCGCTTTCTGCTTTTGGGGCGGTCTCTAGTCTCTAGTCCGCTTGAATCCACATATGACCAAACCAGATTTTACTTCGACCAAACTGAGACCCAGGTGTTTAGCCGGAGCAGAGTTTGCTTTCTTGGTTTGTATCAGAGTTTGATTGTACATTCACACCTCCCCAAATATAAAACCACTCTTTCTAGGCAAATGAAGTGGAGTTGGATTAATGTCTTTCCCTCCTGGCATACTGCTGACACATACCTCAATGCTCCATAGCAGCAAACTGTCAAAGCTGTCACACAATTGATGAGGTGATCAATTGCATTTGATCAGCAGCAGCTGTATGCTACTTACCATCTTTAATCCCAAAAGCAGAGTTTTTCCATTTTGATTCAGTTTTACCCATGCAACGGGTAAGACCACATCGCTTGTCAACAAACCTCACCTACTGCTAGGGTGTTGAAAACCGAGCAAAAATGAGGGAAAAATTAGACCTAACAGTTCCTCCTTAGATGCTAAAATCCACATGAGAAGACAAACTGTGAAAATCGGAATCAAATTGTCGACACATTTCGCTTTAACATCTTTTCAGCTGAGAGTGTAACAATAAAATCCTAAAACATTTGGCACTCTCAATATGGCAATGGCATAATTTAGATTTCAGCAAATAACACTTCATTTGGGAAAGACATGCTCCCTCCCACACAGTGGATTATTCTTAACACAATATGTTATTTTGATCATTTAAATGCCTGAATTGAACAGTAACAGCCACATTTATTGCCACTCCTGGTAAGAATGAATAAAAATATAAAATTTAGCTTTATCACATACTTATTCTCAAAAATAAAAAAGGCAAACCTTTAATTTAAAAGCACAGGGTTCCAGGTAAAGCATTGCGTTTTCTGTGGTGACACATAGGAACACTTCTACCTCGAAAGTGGTGTGGCTACTGAATAGTTCAATTTTGGTCCCATCCTACCAGGAAATTCTCATATGGTTTTAGTGGTAAAGATTAAATGAGCTTTAGCATGATTTTTCTTCAGCAGAGTAGTAATTTGCAGTAAGTCGGAGCCACTTCAGTTGAGTGGAAATTTGCTATATATAAAAAAATATTTATTCCAAGTCTTTCTGAAGCTCTTTGCTAGTAGTCATTGGTTCCTGGTAAACTATTGTGGTAATTATTTTTGATTACTAGCAAAGAAAGCGAAGATCTCATGGTCATGGATGGTGCAAATTCTGTTGGATATTATCGCTCAAATGGTTCTCACTGGAAGACCAAGATGTTTGAAAAATGCCCCTAACCAATGCAATTAGCATTTCTAACAATATCTGTTTCCGTTAAAAATGTGAGCAAATCTTTGTCTATGTTAAGCTAATGTAAAAAAAAATAAATAAAAAAGAAAACAATTTCGCAATGTTCCCATTAAATAAGAATTGAAATTAAAATCACGCTAGCGTTCATCATCTATCAGCCTTCAGGTTCAGGTGTTGGAGCGACAAACCCCTTATACTTGTGTGCGGCTACGCAAGCAATGTTTTGGGGAAATTGTAGTTGGTGATTTTACAGAAAAGCTATGGATTCAACACATCTGAATGACACACAACTTTTATAAACTATGTGAGGCTGAGGGAGCTCTAGTGGAGCCAGCTAAACATTGTCCAAAAAGCAACAAAAACAAACCATCACCATCACCACTTCCTGTTGTCTTCTTCTGCGTTTTCGGCAGAAGTAGCATCCAGCTGTTGATCACGTGACTCATGAGATATGAAAAAAATTCCGATATGGCTGAAAAGCCATATCAAGCACAAACATTTTTTAGCAAAAGACATACGTTTTTTTCTAGACAACGCAAGTTATTTTCATAAGAATTTGCGCAATTTTATGGTTAATGGAAACGGAGCTACTAAGGTTTCGATGGTCTTCAAAAAGTTTTTATCTTTTGCCAATCATGACATGCTTCTTCTGAAAAACCTTTAGATTAGGTCATCAGTGAAGTTGATATTAATTTACACAGAGAGCGAGACTGCTTTCTAAATAGTGACAGATTTCAGCTGGTTTCTTTACCTTGCTTCTTTTCTTCACTATGATTTTGCATTTTTGCATGTAGCTACCTTAGATTGTTGACATCATGTTAAAATCCCATTTAGAAATACATTTTCTGAGAAAGACATTGTGTTAATTACTTATTTTCCCTGTTATTAAACACAATCTCCTTTTGTTGTACATGTATATCAGCTATGCAGGGAAATTACAATAAACTAATATTAATGGTGTTTTCTTCCACCAGAAGGATTTCTATTTAAAGGGCATCAATCAAAACTTCATCTGTTTCTCCTGCATTCCTTTAAAACTAATATTATCTGACGCCCGCACAGCATGCTTTTTCCTCTCATCTGAACAAACACCTACTTCCACCTTGTTGAACCCTTCCTATTTTTGCATAACAGGGCCAGAAATGTACCAAGCAATTTGTGAAATTGACAAGGAGGCTAATTATTTGTAACTAACCCAGGTTACTCTTCTCAAAGAAGGAAAGAAGACGGAAAAAATAAGACGGTACGCATTTGAGCAATACCAACAGTAAAGTTTATTACGACAACATCAGTAGAGAGAAAGAGAGAAAAGGTCACAAAGTACTGTGTGAAAGAAGCCTACTGTTACAAGAGGTTTTCGTGAAACTAACACTTGTAAAAATTAAAACTCAGTCATTTTTGATTACAGGAAGCATGCAGAGTCAGGAGTGGAGGCAGAAAAAGAACGAACAAGAAGGTGAAAACGGACAAACAAAAATCCGTAGGTAAAGAAAGCAGAAACCAGAAAGAGAAGGCACATTCACAGACTAGAATCAGCAGTTTTTAGGGAGTTGACAAACTCTTGACTATTAGTTAAGCAACAGGTGGTTTTGGAAAAAGGATTTGAGTACAGAACATTTGGAAAGCCTGGTTGAGAAGATAACCCAAAGAACAAGGCAAGGAGGAAGTAACCCTTTGAGGCCCTAAAGGGGATAAAAGAAAAAAAGAAACATGGGCAGAATGAGTCAAATTTAGAGAACAAAAAGAAAAGCAGCAAGATTTTTACATTTGGTCAAATGTGAGCCGAGATAGTAAAAACAGAAAGGGGAATAATTTCACATCTGCCTTAATCTGATGGAAATGAGAGGAAGTTAAAGCACTCAAAGGGTTACAGAAAACAAAGCGGGCCATCTTACACCTGACCTCCCAGAGAGGGCCTTAAATACATCCAATCAGACAGATTTAAAGAGACAGTATCCTTTTTTCTCTTGCTACAGTGAAATAACCTTCTTAGGTTTGAAAACAATGAAATTCATCACTAAATACTGCAGGATACATTGAACATTAACAGTTTGCATCACAGCAAGACCAAGGAGTCTCTCTCTAGCCTCAAAATAAGACAGTTTGTATTCCTGTAATAAAAATACACTACTAAAATCTTTATGTATACATTTCTTCTTGGATAAAAACAGCTTGCGATACGTTTCTTTTTTGTTGTTGTTTTCTATGCATAAAATGCTCACCATCTTTTATGTTCTTGTCAATTTCACAAATTGAAAAAAAGCAGGCACACTGCAGCAAAAAAGCAAGGCAGGAAGGGTAATGCTAACTTCACTACGTTCTCAGAGAGCCAGAACCGCAGAACCACGGATGAGAAATCCATACGGCATTCATTGAAGTGAAACGAAAAGGGACGAAAAAAAAGAGAGGATAAAAACGAGGATCTGAGTCCATTTGGTAACTCATAAAAGAAATACTGTCTCTTTAAGAATACAAACAGTTGCTAAAACACAGTGCAAAGCGTATAGAGAGGGGCTCAAACAGCTCAGCCTGCTACATTTAACAACAGGTTAGTTGCTCTCCAAGATCAGTAAAGAAAGAAGATTTTACAGAAGTTTATGTTTCTTAGGAATGTATCAATGTTTCTATGGACCAGCTTTTTTCTCTTGATTTTTTTTTTTGTTTTTGTTGTTTTTGCAATATTTGAGCTTGTTTAAGTTAGCTGAGATGACCTTTAAGGGATATGATAGAGCATGTTTACATTTCTGTTTGTTTTTTTCTCCAGTGAAACATCCTGGATGAAATGATTTGCTGTGCAAATGTATTTGCAACCCTTGAACTATTCCATATTTTGTCACAGTTCAACCACAAACGTCATGGTGTTTATCGGGATTTTACGTGCCGAATTGTCACATAATTGTTTAGTGGAAGGAAATGTTTAGTTTTGATGGAAGAAGAAGCTGCTCTGGTCAGATGAGGGTCAAATATATGTGCAAAACACGAAGTGTGAGAAAAAACTGAGCCTGAACGGCATATGAAGCATGATGGTGGAGGGGTTATGCTGTGGGGATAGTTTCCTTTAGATCAGGCATTGCTGCAGCAGGACACAAGTAAATTTAGCTGGACGATAAATTGTCCCAGGAATTATTGCGATAAATGATATTTTTGAAAACATTTTCAAACAATATATCGATAATGGCATCTAAATGCAAGTTTTCCCTCTGAAAGACCAATAAACTTTAACTTTGTAAAGTTAACACTGGACCTGGAAGACATTTTAAATGTCCAAAATGAAAACAACCCAAAACAATAAATAAAACGAAAATATAAACCACATGCAATTGAAACTGTAGATAAAACAGATTATAAAGTCTGTACTCAAAATTGCCATTCAAAATATGTTAATCATTAGAACAGAAATAATTGAGTTTATTTAAATTTATCATGTGATTATTTTATTTTGATTTTTGATTTTTATTTTTTTGATCAATGGTGACAGGCATAGATATTCGCTTTTGAGTTTGGAGTTGACCAACTGTGGATTAGATCGAAGTATCTTTATGAGTTAATTCAGCCAAAATCCAAACCTGAATCCAGCAGAGAACCTACGGCAGAGTTTCGAGATTCATATTCAAACATTTCCCAGTCAAAATGACAGAACTTAAACTATTTTACAAAAAAGAATCACCAAAACCAAGAGGTGCTGAACCGACGCTAAAAGACTGCACTGCAACAACAGGTAAAACTAGGGGTGTGCCAATAAACTAAACTTGATTTCCTTAGTTTTGGGAAATTGGTAATCGGCAGTTGCTTGGTTAAGATTATCCACCTCCACAAAAATCTGTAAAAGTATTTCTCTCTACAGTGACGAAGGTCAACAACAGTCACCCCAACTGTTTTTAGCGACTTTTCAAATGAAAAGAAAATCAGTATTGGCCAAAATCAGAATCGGCAAGTCAGGCTTTTTAAAGATCGACAGAAAACTGCAATTAGTGCAGTTTTCTGCACTTCAGTTTTAATGTAAAACACTTTTCTGATTTTTAGAAGTAAAAAATTAAAAAAAGAAAAAACATGCCATATTTTCCTTCCACCTCCCAATTATGTGGTGCTTTGTGTTTGTCTACCAAATAATTTATATTTAAATCCAGTGAAGCTTGAGGTTGTTCTAACGTAAAAAAAAATAAAATAAAAAAAAAAAAAATATATATATATATATATATATATATATATATATATATATATATATATATATATATATATATATATATATATATATATATATATTAAATTTGTGACTTTTAACTGCATGACTACTATCAAATAAAGACTGAACAGAGCACTGTGGAGTATTCATCAAACCACAATTACTTAAATCTCAGATTACCCAGCTGAATCGGGTGAGGCGCAATGAAACACGAGCCGTGAGGTGGAAGTGAGACGCTGGATGAATAAATGATAAGCTGTGGCAGGGGGGATGAAGAACAGGAAGTGCTGACCTGTACCCTAACCTGAATATTAAGGAAACTGGGTTGATTTCCATTTAATACATGAACCACAACAACAAGTACCGGGGTGGAGTTGGACTTTGCCTTCGTCGACACGAGGTAGGGACTGAAAAATGCCTCAAAGCCAGAGGATCATAAAAAAAATAAATAAATAAACAAAATAGTACTGCAGAGTAATACAATATTCGATCAGACATAAATAGAGAACCGCATGCACCCACATTCAAGCACTCAAATCTGAAGTTTATATTGCATTCAGCAATAATGTCGCTTTAATAAAATAGATTCTCTCCCAGTTGCTGCATGCAAAATCTCCTATTAAAGGGGGAAAATTTTCTGTTTCCACTTAATCCAAACTAGATTTTCTCGCCATCGGCACACGGCAGCTGAAAATGATACCCTTCAGGTAACGCCTTTGGGATTTTTTTTCCCAGTCTATTGTGCAAAAAAAAAAAAAAAAAACAGAAAAGAAAAGAAAAACCTGTGAGCTGAATAATTCAGACGATCGCCCCCACCGCCTCCTGTACTCATCTGTATTCAACCGGACCGCCTGTCACCACCGCTCGACACGACAGCAACGCGCGAATGGGACGCCGAGAGTGTGCCGCCGCCTCGGTGGGGACACAACAGGAAGCTTATCGGAGTCGGGCAGGCTGTGACCGGGGACCTCAGCTATGAGCTGCGGCTGCAAACGCATCAGAACCCAGGCACTCGTCAGTTTAAATTAAATAAGGTATGAGGGGCAGGCGGGGGCTTTTATACCGGCTCATACGGGGCAATGGAGAAGGAAGAATGTGGATGTGAAAAGAGGAGAGGTATAAATAAATTAAATAAATAAATAGAGAATAAATAAAGAAAGATGGATGATGAAATGTCAAATGGAGGAAATGATGCATCTAATCTGATATGTTATAAGTACAGTGGCCCAGAAGTGCAAACTGCTTCAACGAATCACTAAACACAACTACAAATTTAAATGCATGACAACAAATTCAAAAGCACAACACTAACCAAGCACAACTAGAACAAAAAAAAAAAAAAAAAAAAAAAAAAAAAAAAAGCACAGCAATATTAAGAAAACGAAAGAGGCAGGTCCCAGTGGGAGACTTCGCTGATTGGAAAACGCCATTTTTGACATTAGAACCAGAATTGGTAGGTTGGTAGCATCAACTGACTCACTCTTTGGTTACCTGGCAACAACAAGTTGAGTAATTTGTGCAGCAAGTTGAGTTTTTAAGCAGCTTTCTAACTGCTTAAAATAGAACAACAGCGTTGACTGAAAAGTGTCGATAAACCAGTAATGGTCACGCCAAGTATTTTAGATGTTTAAAAAAAATAAATAAATCACAACTAATAAATAATTATCAATATCGGCAATTATCGATAGACTGATATGAAAAACTTATATCATGATACATCTTCCAGGCGTAATCACTGGCATCATTCATATTTCGAACAACCACGCCAAAGCCAGAATCACTTCCGGTTCTAAAGCGTCATCATCCAATCAGTCTCCAGGTTCCCTCTAGGACCAACCTCTTCTGTTTGCTTAATTTGTAGTTGTGCTTTGTTAATGCCGTTGTGCTTTTGAATATGTTGTGTTTTCAAATACGTATTTGTGTTTAGTGACTTGTCGATGTGTTTTGTGCATCAGGGCCACCGTATTCAGGAGCATCTGAGCATTTTCTCTTCAACACAGACCTCATTTAATTGCTCTTTGACCGCATGTTTGGTGACTGCGTTTTTTTGTAAGTGGCTCCAGTGAGAGCTGAGATACCGGCTGGCCTCTGAAACAACATGGCGGTGCGGTTGGGCGGAGCCTCACCAGAGCAAGCGCACTAGTTCCTCACCTGTGGCGGGGGGCTGGTGGGCCGAGAGGCCCGGCAGATCCAAGGAGCTGTCTGACATCACGTGCTTCAGGTCCCCACCCATGTCCGACAGCTTCATGTCCAGCTGCACGGACAGCGCATCCTCCGAGTCGTCCTTCCCCACGCTGCTGCCGCCAATGGATGGCAGGTCCAGCGACTTGACGGACGCCGAGTCCTCCTTGCCATGCTTGAAAGCGGCCACCTTGTCCACTAGTGTCTTCTCGGAGGCACCGAGCGCCGTGCAGAACTTCGATGACTGGAAGTCGGCGAAGTCGTCCGCGTCGCTCCTGAGGGAGGAGAAGGAGCCGCCGCCTACGCCACTCTCTTTGGCGTCGTCATAGGGGACAGCCCCCTCCAGAGACAGATGCTTCAGCACATCGTATTTGTCCGTGCCCTGCTGAGGCTTCTTTGATGCACCACCTTCGCTTCTTGGCTCACCACCGGAACTTCCGAACGCCATGAAGTCGGCGAAGTCATCCTGAGTGGCCGCCGCCACCGCCCCTCCTGCTGCCACCGATGCCGCCGCAGTCGGAGCGGATTCAGAGGAGGAGCCAAAGAGGGCAAAGTCACCAAAATCATCCGAGGGAGGTTTGGCTCCGCCAGGGAGAAGGCCTAATGATACAGGTGGGAACATGCCGGGTTTTTTCTCGGTGGGAGTGGGAACGGAGGAGAAGAGGTCCAGGTCGGCCATGTTGAGAGGATTTTTGGGCTGGGAGAAAGACACTGCTGGTTGCTGCTGTAAAGTCTGAGAGTTGGGAAAAGCAGAGGGGAAAGCGGGCTGGAAGATCTTGGCCTGATCTGAAGGGTCTAGTGGAGAGACGCTGTCTGCGGTTTTAAAGTCTGTGAAGCTGTCGTCAGCATTGACAGACTTGAAATCTGCGAATCCTTCCCCTTGAAAAAGAGAACGGAGGGAAAGATCAGCAACAAAAAAGAAAAAACATAATCCTCACTGTAACAGCCAACAATTCAATTTCAAATCCTGTAAGAGAGGAAGAGTGGATTAGCTGCAGTACGCCTACAGTCCGCTGAGAATGGTAAACTTCTAGTTCTTGTGATGAACCGTGGGCAACATGTCCAAAGAAACAGCACACATCACCACACAAACAACACTCAACCGGTCACAAGTTTACATCCACTCATGATCAGCATGAAAGTCATTCATTTTGGGGCTTTTAATGATACATCTGTACTATTCTCTGTCCAGGTTGGAATGCTATTTACAACAAACATGTTTAATAAACAAGAGTTGGTTGGACAAGTCCAAAGAAATGTATTTACTCTAATCTCTACAGGATAAAAATAATATAGACTCAAATTCAGTTCCACTGATTTTTG
This sequence comes from Poecilia mexicana, assembly GCF_051168715.1. Classification (NCBI taxonomy): domain Eukaryota; kingdom Metazoa; phylum Chordata; class Actinopteri; order Cyprinodontiformes; family Poeciliidae; genus Poecilia; species Poecilia mexicana. Next base: position 32,052,193 of record NW_028263382.1, on the reverse strand, counting down.
AACATTAATCAAGGTTACATAAATTTTTTCAACATACGGTTTAATGCACTTTGGCTTCATTTTTTTGACCGCTCTACTTAGTAGAAAATGTAAAATGAATTTATATTGGTAGGTTAGTACAGGCCTGACCCGAAAACACAGTTTGGTCGTTTACAGCAGAGTTTGTTCTATCCATCCTAAAGCCAGTTCCGATGTCTGTTTCAAGAGCATTGTCATTATCACAACACCTAATTGTTTAACCTCTGCCGAAGGCCGGACGATAAGAATCAATCACGATGTAAACGTTTTATAATAATAACTATTGATCACTTTTGTTTTAGATATCTGAAATATTGCCAAAATGGTGGCGTGACCTTTCCTCTTTTATCCTCAATTTCCTCTCAAGCTGTTGTACTAATTCTCTCCTTTGACTCCATGCCACCATTTTATTTTTTTAAGCAGCTATGAGATACGGTGGCGAAATCTTAAAGCCGGCTGCAGGTTGACTCTTTGGTTACCTAGCAACAACCTGTTGAGTATATTGCGCAGCAGCAGCTTCAGGTTTGCCCACCGTGTCTCATAACTGCTTAAAAATAAAACACAAAGACGTGGAGAGAAAACCGGATGAAACAGGCGGAGTCACGCCTCCAGTCTGGCTGTATTTAAGATATTTTAACAAAAAAACTCATCAATAATCATTGATATCGACTGATATGAAATGCCTATATCGTGATACTTTTTCAGTCATATCGTCCAGCCCCATTAAAAACCGACTCTGATGCCCAGTGATGAGTGTATGTAAACTTCAGACAAACATCCTACTGGGTGTAGGATAATCATGCCACCAGGAAATTCAAATTGCAAAACTTACAATCTTTACTACTTTTTCCAAACAGGAAATAATAGTCAAGATGAGCATTTTCTGCACCAATAAAAGAAATAAATTTAAACACTATAAAAATTTCTTATTTGTGTTGCAAAAAAAAAAAAATCATACAACAAGATGTTGATTATAGCACAAACCAAAACTCAGAATGCATTAAGTTTCAACATGTATTTGTATGTCTCGACACACTGTAGTAGTAATATATGCAGGGACTGAAAGAGAGAATTTGTTCACATGGCAGCTGCTTGGAGGAAGAGGGAAAACTAATGGGCTCATTAGAGAAGACGGAGCCTGGCAATACCAAAGAAAGGTCACAGCAAAGCATGACTTACTGGAGTCGTAAGAGAAGCCCCCATCAGAAGCTGTTCTAATGAAGCACGGGTGGGAAACACACTGGGATCAACACGGGACAGCGTAAACACGGAACAGTGCAGTCATGGCGGCGTGATGGCTTTTCCCAATTTGCAACTACATGTTTAACCAGAAATAATCTGGCTCTGACCCCAAACCCCTCACCCGTTTTCATGTATGGATATGCTTTTTTCTCATGGAAGATGTGAAACTAGTCCTCTTTAAACAGCAGGAAAAACAGAAATTGGACTTGAAACAAAGAGAAGTTGAGTTTCTTACCGACTGTTTTCTTGTCAGCAGGTTGCTCTAGCTGTCTGAACACACTGTATTTGTCCCCAGCATCTAAACAATGAAACAGAAAAATGGAAAAATGAGTCAAAACCAGATGAGCGATTCCTTCTGAGCTCTACCAGGGGGCACTGACCACACTCTTCAGCGTGGATGTTGTTACTGAAGGAAAAATACTCAACGTTAGCTAGTTTCTGTATCACTGAGGTGTTTAAAAACAAGTAAAAGGAAATAGAGTATATTTTATGACAAATGAATCATATCTATGATTTATTAAGACTTTAAGAACTGAAGAATTTCAAAAGATAACGGTAACGGTGACTGCAACTCAACAAAGTTGCTCTGTTTCGGCTTTAAATGTTTTGGAACGTGCTGGAGTTGGAAATAGGTCAGTAAGGTAAAGGACGAGGGATGGACACTGCCGTCCAATAATGCAAACTATTTAAAATTAGGGGTTAGCAACCTGCATGAACATATGACTGTGACTGCATGACAACATCTTTCATAGCACCACAAACACAGATATTGCTCTTGAAAAACATTTCCGTTTGAGAAAGGCTTCTGCTTTAGAAAAGAGTGACTTATATCAGCACAGTAATGACATTTAATCATATTTTTGAATTTACTGATATTTACTGATGCTCTAGTGCAGGGGTGTCCACCCCACCTAGCACACCTGGATCAAATGATGGCTCGTTAGATGGCCTAAGAGGAACACTGAGAATCTGAAAAGGTTGTTGCTACCACCAGGGAGAGAACTAAAACATGCAGGATGCCAGCCCTCGAGGACTGACTTTGGACACCCCTGCTCTAGTGGAACAAACAGTGGAGAAAAAAAGCAAAAAAATAAGGTTTCCAATCACAATGTCAGTTTTGATGTTTTTTAAAATTTACCATCAGTGACTAAAATTTATCACAATAAATCAAAATTATTTTAATGTAAGAATTTTTTCACAATAAATATATAACTGCGGAAAGAACCCTGAAACTGGAAGATACTATAAATATGCAAATAAAACATAAAAATCAAAAACAACAAATACAATGGAGAAAAAAAACAAGCATAACTGCCCTTAAAAAAATAATCAGAATAGAAATTATCTAGCTCATTTTAATTTATCATGCAATTAAATGATTAACTGGTTATTGTGACAGGTCTAGATGCATGTTCACTCCTATTTAAAACATAAAAATGCTTAAAAAAAAAAAACTAAACAAAATGACTGCCGTATTTAACTTCAGGACAATATTTTCTAAGCATGAACGGTCTTTGTTTTACTACGTGGCTGTACTTGTCGGTAATACGTCTGAGAGGACAGACGGTGCTGTAAACATCAGAGGCAACATGTTGCGCTACCTGAGACGGGGGGAGCGGGCTCCGCGGGCTGATCCACAGACAGCTGCTTGAACACGGCGTACTTATCGGAGGACGTGCCAGAAGAAGAGGCCGAGCCAGACAGTGGAGTCAGCATGGCAGCTGTGCTGCAGGGACGCACAAGCTTCGTTCAGATACCATGAAGTGTGAGCATCAACAACAAAACTTTGCATCTTTTTTTGGTTAGCTTTAAGAGACTTTTTTTTTTTTTTTTAAGAAAAAAGGGCTGCAAAAGAAATACATCTTACATCGCAATAAGTGATATAAGAGACAGGCAATGATACATTGTGAATATATTGTCAACGGAATATCAGTCAGTGCAATATCCACATCGCAAAAAGATGTTTGGAGTGTAATAATTGTTGGTTAGTATATCCCACGTGTTATGAAGAAAGAAGAAAATAGGTAAGATTTCTTATATTATGTATCCTGGTCTAACAGACACTACCATTCAAATGTCAAATAAATATATTTTTGGCATACAGAATTTGCATTTATGGGATTGAATAAAATCTTACTAAATCTAGCATGGGAAATTTCAATATTTCGCACATTGATGTAGAAATGACAAAAATAATTCAATATGTTGCTCAGCCCTACCAAGCTAGGAATTAAAATGCATTTGACCATTCTGCACAATTATCGAAAAGCTGCGTAAAGCCACAAAATAACCAGGGACGAACAGATGGGAAAATTTGTGCCGATATTCGATATTAACTTTGCTGCTATTGCTGATAACTGGTATTAAGCCAACATCATAAATATATAGCATATTTTTCAACCAAAAACCAAGTATCAGATTATATCAGCCTGCACCTAAAAATCCCCAACAGAAGAATCCGCTGCAGCGTTTAGCCTGGCCCTGAATTTCTATCCACCAGTGACTATATCCAATATGCAGACCCACTGGTTAACAAATGGGTCAGTTGTTTTCATACCAATTATTACTGACTATTGTTCTCTGAGAAAGATCACTTGATCAAGTCTGTCTCTAACATTCCACACAACAAAATAAATAATAAAAGTATGCATTATTCATGCTCATATTGTATCGAGTCAGTATCAATACAGCCAACGCCCAAAGCTGCGATATTGGTATCGTATCGGAAGTGAAAAAGATTTACAACCCTTCCAAGCATTTTTACTGATATGGTAAAAAAACGACTGATATAAGCTGATATTGATGTTAGTGCCAATATATTATGAATCAATAAAAAAAATAGTAGCCAAGATTTGCTTCATTGTCACGTTCTAATCCAAGCCTTACCAGCTTCAAAATAGCAAATTTCTATTCAATTAGATTCAAAAATACTTTATTAATGCCAAAAGGAAATTAAATCAATATTAATTAATAATTTAATCTCAACCAACCCCCCCCAAAAAAACTAAATTTAAAATAACTAACTAGACTATTGATAAATTATTTTCCATATTCAGGATATAAGTGTAGTTATGGATACTGGTTTGACTCTTGCATCTGATTTATCTGAACAGCTATCGCTAACTGTGAGGATTTCTTTCAAAGCCTAAAAAGCTAGAACTATAAAGACTCCTTTGACTTAGATGTTTTTTCTTTCCTGCTACTCTCTTTATCTCTGTGTAGATAATTGCCTTGCAGATCCGTCTCACTGAAAGAGCAGTCTGTGGGAAAGGAGCCTAGAAAGTAATATAGAGAAATGAGGCTCTACTGTCCACTGAAATCAATTCATTAAGACATGACCCGAGCTCATTGCTATTCAGAGGAGGTTATTACAAGACATTAAGGCGGTGTAAGACAGACAGTGAGCGGCGCAATTATTATGCTAAATAACTGGGCTATAAATAACCATCGGCAGCTGAATATTTGACACTTGTCTCTGCATATAATCACAGCTCTTCTTCAGAGAAGGTAGACTGAATGCAGAAGGAACGCTAACTATGAAGTATATCGGCATTATAGAGAGGCAAACTCCGCATTATTCAGGTGACTTTTTTAAAACGGTTAAAACTGGAACATTTCAACTCATGGAAAATATTTTCCTTGGTGGAGTCTCATCCTCACCTGTTTGGATGTTGGTGTGTGGCAGCAGGAGCAGCAGCAGCAGCAGCAGCGGTGGGAAAACTTCCTCCAGATTCACCCTGGAAATCAGCGAAGGCCTGGTCTCCAGCTCCAGCCTTCGGCGCGCCCTGGAAGTCCTGGAAGTCATCGTCGTCGGTTTTGCTCCCCTACGAGAACGCATGTGGAGGATTTTATAACAGACCAGCATAAAGAAGTGCATGTTTGTAAAGTGGAAGGTAATTGAGACATGGTTTAATAAATGTTTACACATAAAAATAAATGTGGTGTGCATTTGTACTCAACCCAAATGACTGAATACTTTGAAGAACCACCTTTTTCTGCAGTTACAGAATATCGATTGCAGTTTTCTGGTCGATCACAATCTTTAAAAGACCTGACTTCCCAAATCCGATTCTGCCTGATTTCCATTTTTTTTTGTCTGAAAAGTCAGAAAATATAGCTACAAAGTGAACAGATGCTCACGGTTTCTCGCAGTATATTATAAGTCTGATGGGCCAGCAGGCTTTACTTGCACCCCCCACCAGGCTGAGCATTGTTTACTGATTTTACGTTTTTTATTGTTTGATTTTTTTAAAGACTTTTTACCGTATTTTCCGGACTATAGAGCGCACCTTACTATAAGTCTACACAGTTTCTTTTAAAAAACTGGAAACGTACATATATAAGCCGCACTGGGCTATAAGCCGCTGGCATCTCTGCCGCTCTCAGTTTTTCACAAGGAAGCAGCCCTCTGCTGCTAAATCTGCAATTAAGAATGCAGCCCTGCGTCTCCAACGCCGAACCATGGATCCGTTCATGCTGAGCTTACGTGCAGCGGTTCTATTTTCCTCCTGTACTGCCAAATCAATAGCCTTCAACTTAAAAGCTACATCATATGAACTTCTTCATGTGGTTTCCATGATGAGGGGGTATAAGTTTGAAAACATTTCTCCGTCATGCCTGCTGCTAGCATGTGCTTGTTCTAAATGAAAATTAACGCTTTCTTCTTTGATTTCCAGTTTCGACTTCCAATGATTTACTTCCTGCTAAAGAGCCCCCTGGTGGTTGAGGAAAAATCCACAGAAAAGTCGCACTGGGCCGCAAGGTTAAAAGCGTGGGAAAAAAGTTGCAAATTATAGTCCGAAAAATACGGTATTTGGGTTTTAGGTATTTTTAATGTCTTCCAATAACACATGATAAACTAGTAATACTTTAAAATTTTCTGTCAACATTAAACATTTTCTCTAACTCAAAAACATGGCACGTCGCTCGATGACTGCCCTATAGAGCCCCTTACCACTGAGCTTAGCAGGTTTTCTGGGGGAAATCTGGTTGATGATTTCCAGACCTCTGAGGTGGAGGTCGATAGGATTGGTGGATAAGATCAGGTTCATATGTAAGTATCTGCAGATCGCCGATCTCTTAAAAGTAATGAAATTGGGTAAGATTTATTGGTGCACTTTTAGAAAAGATATATTTTCACATTTTGGAATCAATTCTCAATTAGATTTTGATCTGGACTTTGACTGGGCCACTCTTACCCTTGAATGTGCTTTGATCTAAATCCGTTATTTTAACTCTGGTTGTGTGTTTGAACCTCTGCTCCAGTCTCATATCTAACGGGTTCTCTTCCAGGATACCCCATTGTTTTGCTCAATCTATCTGATTAACTCTGACCTGCTCCCCACAGCGTGATGCTGCCAACACCTTCTTAATGAGATGTTAAAGGTGATACTAGTTTTTACACAAACACTTGGCATGCATGCCTGAAAGCGAGTTTCTGAAGTTTATAATTTACCTTCCATTTCACATTGAAGCTCTACTTCGTTTGGCTCCAACATCACATTGTCATAAAACGACATTAAAATTTTTGTCTATAATGTGACAAAATGAGAAGCTCCGACACTTTAACCAGGGTCTGTACCTGTGCTGCTGGTGCAGGTGGGAAAGTGGCGATGAAACCTGCGTTGGTGGGCGGTGGAGCGGGCACGGTGGGTGCCATAGCCATGACTGGTACCGGTACCGGCGCTGCTGGTGTTGCCATGGACATGGAGACGGGCGGCTGGGTCATCATGGGCTGCTGGTGCGGAGGGATGACAGGGGCCAGGGCCATGGCCAGGGCCGGCAGGTTGGGCACGGGAGGGGACGGAAACTGACCGAGTATTTCCACGTTCAACACTGGGAGGCCAGTCTGGAATGTAGAAAGACAGTTTTCACTAAATTCAAGTTAAAAATACTTTATTAGGTCCAAAAAAATTGGATAAATTAATGATTACTTATTTAAAGGAGCAGTATTGTGTGTTTTCCATGCACATAGTGCCATTATATAGCATAATCAAGTAAATATGCTACATTCGGTAAAAAAAATAAATAAAAAAAATCTATGTAAATCAAATATGACTTAAAAGAAATTTGACTTTGTAATTTAACTCGGTTCTACCAGGTGTTTGGTCATTTCTGCTGGCTAGTCTGAAAGAGCTGACTGAAGGAGAGGAGCTTGAAAACTGCAGCTCCGAGGAGAAGTTTCATCTGAAAGGCGGAGCTAGGTCCACCCAGACGTTTTTGCAAAGCTCAATGGTTGCCATGCAGATTAAAGGATTTCTCAAATATGCATGAAAGAATCAAAGCAACATTCCATGTATATTTTTGATGAGGGAATAACATTAGGACATGATAGAAAGCTCAAAAAAGTAAATTTTACACAATTCCGATGTACATTTACTGATTAAAGTGGTGAAAAAGTCTCACAGGCCCTGTGAGACTTATGGGGCCCTCTGGCAGTAATCTGTTGCTTTCTTCTCTGTTTCAGAGCAGATTGCTGTGGCAGAACGCACCTTGTTTGGGTTCATATTTTTTTCTTAAGGCCGTGGGAGATTTACATCACCGGCGGTGTTTTATTATTCCAGGGATGGAAGCGGTGGCACGCTGCGTTTCGTGAGCTGCCTGCAGATTTGCAACTCCCCCGAGGGGGAAAGTACATTACGCAACAGGCTGGGGCTGATAAGAAGTCTCCTGCTGAACTCGTATGACGGCAGGAGACATCGGGCTCGCCGTGCTTCATCAGCCTGGAACTTATTGAGAATGCTGCTTTTTTTTTTTTTTTTTTACATTTAACTAAAGTTTGATAGAGGAATGTGTTGAGGATTATTCCTGGAGTCGTTTGAAGAGGGTTTATTTATTTGTGTGTGTTTGTTACTGTTGTTACCTGTGCCACACCGATTAGTGCCAGTACAGTGTAGAGCTCCTCCTTGGTCAGCATGCCGGGGGTTGTGCGGTTGGCTGATGCCCAGATTTGCCCCAGCGCCTCCCGGGGAAGCCCCGATGACATCAGTATGGGGTAGAGCTTTGCCGTGTCTATCCCCGCCGGAGTCATCGTCAGGTCCAAAACCTTCTTAAACATGTCTGCCAGGAACAACAACAAGAGGTTCATGTTTACTGAACTTTCTTTCACAATTTACATTTTGTAACTTCGACCTTTAATGCAATTTTTTGGAGTTATTTTATATAATTACACAAAGTAATACAGAATTGGTTTTCAACATTTAAAGAAAATTAAAATCTGACTAATGCCTCACTTTGGTAGGTTTGTAGATGTTCCCTAATATTTCCATCTTCATATGAAGGGTAGGTCAGTGCATCATAACATTTTCTAAGCCTATGGCATCATTTTAAATCTTAACCATACTTTAGTTGGGTTTTTTTAAAGCAAAAATTAACCCCTCAGTTGGCCAATAGAAGCAGCTTTGTCATCCATTGCTGGTTGGTTGCGGATGTCGTTTGTGCGACCAAAAATATGAGAACACAAAGGCTCCGACTTGGTACTTTCATATTGGAGAAAAATAAAATGCGATAAGTTCATCAAAATTTTTAACAAGTTAAAATCTGTGTAATTAATTTACCATTTTAATTAATTCATTTTAATATTTTTCTTGGAAAATTTTGACTTTTGGACGTCAGAAATTTTCACATTATTTCTAGAAAACCTCAGATTAATCTAAAAATGTCAGATTTTGTTTTTCCAGCAGAAATTTACTTTTTTGCCGTTGAATAGAATATAAAAGCTCGTCACACTATCCAGATATTTGTAAAAAAACACAAAAACCAAAATTAGGTACCAGTAAACTCTGCAGAAAATAAATAATCCAAAACTTAAACACTGATCCCGTCCTTGAGCGGAAGCGCTTACCTGGGACGAGGCTGTCGTTGTAAACCCAGGCAGGCGGGATGGACTGAATGTGCTCTTGTTGTGGATACACAGCAACACCTGCTGTCACAAGCAGACCGGGAGACACTCAGTTAGTCTATACGACGAGCGTCTTGTCCGGGGCTGCCGACACCTGAGCCCTGCTGGCATCAAACTCAACAGAGGGGGGGAAAAAAAAGCCTGACGTCTGCAGATAAATCACAAGCGTTCCTCTAAATCAAGCCATAAATCCCATCTTCAATGAGAAAATAAAAGTTAAAGAATACAAATTCAACACCAACAGTGATCAGAAAATTTCTTTCCAAAGAAAAAAAAAACCCAACTTTTTTATGGAAGTGATGAAATCTTTAAAGAAAGATTATCTGGCATTTTCTCTCTCTCAATAACATGGAAAAAAAAAACAACAACCAGAAGTAGCAAAGTAGCATGCACAATCAGATGAGGTGGGCTCCCAAGAGGAATCTAAAAATCCATGCACATTCCTGTTAAAACCGAGGCAGCAGCCATGAGCAAGAGGTTGTTGTCTGGGATTCAAATCCACAGTGAAAGAGAGACAGATGGAGGTTTATTAGTCAGCAGGAATCACCCAGAGACCCCAACAGACACGGTTCATTTCCAGGAGCAGAGAGAGCCTCTGACTGAGGCGGAAAGTCAGTAGAAACGTAGCGGAGGACTTACAGACAGCAGGAAGGTACGACGGACATTGTAGATAGAAAAACAAAACGAAAAATTAAAGAGCACATTTCCACCAAAAAACTCTGAAATTCTGAGATTAATCTCAGAAATTTTCTAGAAAAAAATCGTGGATATTTTCTGAACTGCAAAAGTCGAAAATTTGCAGGAAAAAACCCCTCAAATTTTGTTTTTGAGCTCTTGTAAACTTGGAAATTTCTGGACATCCAAAGTCAAAATTTTTTGACTTTTCAAATGTTGCCGTCATAAGTACTCTGATCATTTGAGATCAATCTTGGAAATTTTCTAGAAAAAGCCTGGAAATTGTCTGAGCTTGTGAAGTTGAAAACTTTTGACTTTAGGAAATTTATAGGTGAAATATTTCCACTTTTGACACTCAGAAGTTTTCACTTTTTTTTTTTTTTTTCACAAGATCGACTTCAAAATTTGTGAAAATGTTTCTCTGAAATTTTTAACTTATAGAGCTCAGAAATCTCCAATTTTTTTATAAAAAAAATTTCTGAAATGTATCTCGAAATTTTAGGTTTTTTTCTTGCAACTTTTTTAACTTTGAGCTTGGAAATGTCCACATTTTTTCTAGAAAATTTCTGAGATTAATTTAAAAATTTCTAAGATTTTTGGCAAAAATGTAATTTTTTATTTTTTTTTTTCCTATCTACAATGACCAAATACTCCATCCTAGAGAATCAGTCAGTTTGATTTGTTTACTCCCTGAATTTCATACAAACTGATTGAGTAACAAAAAAAGACTGGAAACTACGACCAGTTAGAATGAAGGTATTTATTGTTATTCGTTAACGCTAAAGCAAAGCAAGGTGCAGTAGAAGCAGCAGTAAAGTCCAGTAAGCGGGCGCTTCTCTCACCACTCTCACTACCACTCTGAGCAGCTGACGGCAGCTGGGGGTCGGGCGGAGACGCCATGGCTTCCTGCCTCTTCTCTGTGACGAAGGCGGAGCTCAAGTCCTCGGTGGCGGCGGCCCAGTTCCTGGCCTTGGGGCTGGCCGAGAACTGGGACGAAACCCTGGCTCTCGGAGCCATCTGAGCCAAACTCTGCTTGGACTTAAAGCTAACTTGGGCAGATTTATCGGCTGTAAGATCGCAGGAGGAGAAGAGCTTCTCTTCCAGCGAGGGGCCTAGAGGGGTGAACGAGGAAGAAGCTCCTTTAGTAGCGTCCAGACTGTGCGGGTTTTTTGTAGGAGGTTAAAGAAATTGTGAAATAGTGCATATATTGCATATCAAAAATAAAAATCAAATTTTTCATGATCAGCTATAAAATAATTTAACATTTTTATAAATTTAAATTTCATTATGGAAGTCTGGGAGTTAATCATGTCACAACTTTTTTTTTTCCCAAAATCTGAAACGTAATTGTAGTAAATTTCATACTTTTTAAGAGTATGACCCTTTTTTTGATTCTAGTTACAGTTTACACTAAAAATCAACAAAAAAGCCCTGAAATCTGAAATCTTTCATCACCTGACTCGTCTGTCAGCAGCTTCTCTTCCTGATCACAAGTGTTGACTAACAACTGAAGTCAGAAGTGACTCAGGGACCAGAGATTTGACTGGACAGAGAGTTGGCCGCTTCGGCCCCCAGCTGTCTGTACTGACATTCACAGCACAAAGCGTTGCCAAGTGTCAGCTGCCGCTCCGCAGATAAACTACTGATAAATGACAGTTACAGTCTCCTCAGCTGGTGTATGAAACAATTAGTTAACAGGCCATATGAAACTAACTTTAGAATTAGAATTTTAGATAATGTAACTACTTAATTAGGGGGAAAAAAAGTTGAAAAACTGACCATCTTTATACTTTCTCTTCCCAATTCTGCTTTATTTTGTATTGGTCTACTACATAAAGTCCCATTAAAGGAGCAGTATTATGTATTTTTGGTACATAGTGCCATTTCATAGCATAATCAAGTAACTGTTAACTTCAGTTGTTATAAAAATTATACATCAATTATGACCTAAAAGAAATTTGACTTCCTCTGTCTTTGCCTCTGTCTCTTTAAAAACTCCTGCTCTTTCTGAAACTCGGCCCTCAGGAGGTTATCACAACATGGCTCCTCTATTAACCCTTTAACAACATTTTTATCAGCGTTTCACTGAGAAGTAGCTCTTATAATGAGCTCGGCAGATGTGCAATTCCACCAGGTGTTTACTAATTGCTGCTGGCTAGTCTGAAGGAGCTGAGTGGGGGAGTCAAGGGACAGGGCTGCTCTGTGAGGCGGAACCTCGAAAACTTGTAAACTGCAGCTTGGAGGAGGAGCTTCGTCTCGAAGGTGAAGCTAGGTTCCCCCAGGCGTTTTGAACAGCTGAATGGTTGCCACGGGAGATTAAAAGATTTCTCAAATATGCAGAATCAAGCCAACACTCCAGGTATGTTTTTGATGATTATAACATGACATAAAACTTCAAAAAGTTGATTTTACATAAAACTGCCCCTTTAAAATATATTCAAGCTTTTGTTTGTAGCATGACAAAATGCATAAAAAAATTGAAAAGGGTTTCAATATTTTTGCAAACCTAAAGCATCCAAAGAAGACAAAAAAAACAAAACAAATCAACAGAACTAGTAGGGTTGTGAGGAAACAGTTGACTGTGAATTACAGGGTGGTGGAAACAGGGTGTGAACCAAGACAAAGAAGAGTTACCTTGAAATGAAGGTTGTGAAGTGGTGTTGACAGCAGAGTGCTGGGAGGCAGTGGGAATGGACACAGAGGCGGGGAGGGGTGGTGAGGAAGTGAATGATGGCTGAGTCGGGGCTTGAGAGGGGAAGTGCAAACTGGAGGAAGGGAAAGTGTTTACAGGGCCCTGAACAAAGTCACTAAACTCCTCGTCGTCCTCGACGACGTCGTGAGTGGCGACGGAGGACGGAGACTGGGCGTGGACCTGAGAGGAGAGGCCAAAGGCGGTTGTGGAAGAGAAGGAAGAGGAAGAGGACGGAGGGAAGGAGGCGGGGGTGTCTACGGGCCCCTGAAAGTCACTAAACTCGTCAGTGTCCTCGGAGAAAGCTGGGGGGAGGGAATGAGTGGTGACAGGCGGGTGTGATGGCGATGACTCTGCAAAACGGAGACATAATGAAGACGGCAAAAAAAACACACACACACACAACGATGGAGAATGAATTACAGGGGCTGTGAAGGGGGGAGGAGTCAATGTTACGTGAGAAAAATGAAGCAAAATGTAACCAAAAGATGGTCAATGTTTTATTGTACATTTTTAGATTTTGCTTAACCATATAAGGATATTATGTGTTAATATTAAAGTGATATTGATGTTAAAGTGTTAAGCACTTTAAGGTGCTTAACAGCACCTTAAAGTGGTTGCCATGGGAGATTACAGGATTTCAGGATTAAAGGTGGACAGTGTAACTTTTATAAAATACAGGTGCTGGTCATAAAATTAGAATATTGTGATAAAGTTCATTATTTTCCATAATGTCATGATAAAAATTAAATTGTCATATATTTTAGATTCATTGCACACCAACTGAAATATTTCAGGTCTTTTATTGTTTTAATTTTGATGATTTTGGCAAACAGCTCATGAAAACCCAAAATCCCGGTCTCAAAAAATTAGCATATCATAAAAAGGTTCTCTGAACGAGCAATAAAAATAATCATCTGAATCAACAAAGTAACTCTAAACACCTGAAAAAGATTCCTGAGGCCTTTAAAAACTCCCAGCCTGGTTCGTTACTCAAAACCGCAATCATGGGTCAGACTGCTGACCTGACTGCTGTCCAGAAGGCCATCACTGACATCCTCAAGCAAGAGGGTGAGAAACAGAAAGAAATTTCTGAACGAATCGGCTGTTTGCAGAGTGTTATATCAAGGCACCTCAGTGGGAAGTCAGTAGGAAGGAAAAAGTGTGGCAGAAAACGCTGCACAACGAGAAGAGGTGACCGGACCCTGAGGAAGATTGTGGAGAAGGGCCGATTCCAGACCTTGGGGGAAGCAGTGGACTGAGTCTGGAGTAGAAACATCCAGAGCCACTGTGCACAGGCGTGTGCAGGAAATGGGCTACAGGTGCCGCATTCCCCAGGTCAAAGGTCAAGCCACTTTTGAACCAGAAACAGCGGCAGAAGCGCCTGACCTGGGCTACAGAGAAGCAGCACTTTGGACCACTGTTGTTCAGTGGTCCAAAGTACTTTTTTTGGATGAAAGCAAACTTTGCATGTCATTCAGAAATCAAAGTGCCAGACTCTGGAGGAAGACTGGGGAGAAGGAAATGCCAAAATGCCAGAAGTCCAGTGTCAAGTACCCACAGTCAGTGATGGTCTGGGTGCCATGTCAGCTGCTGGTGTTGGTCCACTGGGTTTTATCAAGGGCAGGATCAATGCAGCAGCTATCAGAAGATTTTGGAGCACTTCATGTTTCCATCTGCTGAAAAGTTTTATGGAGATGAAAATTTAATTTGGTCTGGAATCGGCCCTTCTCCACAATCTTCCTCAGGGTCCGGTCACCTCTTCTCGTTGTGTAGCGTTTTCTGCCACACTTTTTCCTTCCTACTGACTTCCCACTGAGGTGCCTTGATATAACACTCTGCAAACAGCCGATTCGTTCAGAAATTTCTTTCCGTTTCTCACCCTCTTGCTTGAGGATGTCAGTGATGGCCTTCTGGACAGCAGTCAGGTCAGCAGTCTGACCCATGATTGCGGTTTTGAGTAATGAACCAGGCTGGGAGTTTTTAAAAGCCTCAGGAATCTTTTTCAGGTGTTTAGAGTTACTTTGTTGATTCAGATGATTATTTTTATTGCTCGTTCAGAGAACCTTTTCATAATATTCTAATTTTTTGAGACAGGGATTTTGGGTTTTCATGAGCTGTTTGCCAAAATCATCAAAATTAAAACAATAAAAGACCTGAAATATTTCAGTTGGTGTGCAATGAATCTAAAATATATGACAATTTAATTTTTATCATGACATTATGGAAAATAATGAACTTTATCACAATATTCTAATTTTATGACCAGCACCTGTATATGTTTTTGTTAAAACTGTCCCTATGTTGTGACAGTGTGTTGAGCTCCTCCTGAGCTGCCTACGCATTTGAAACAACGCACAACACACTGCTGACCAAAAACAACCAATCAGAGCCAGGAGGAGGGTCTTAGAACTGTCAATCACCCTCATGTACGCACTATACATGTACACGACACGCTAATGGCAGAGAAACAATTCACTGTTACAGGAAAACCTTTTATTGATCATCTAGAGTGGCCATGCCAACTAGCCTTAGCTAAGACCCGCCTTCTGGCTCTGATTGGTTGTTTCTAGTCAGCACTGGAAGAACTGGGAGAAGGCAGAGGAGTTAAATTTTTTTCGCAGATTATTCATTTCATAAAATACTGTCACGACATAGTGACAGTTTCAATAAATGTGTAACAAAATATTTTTTTATAAAAGCAGCTTTGTCTTTTGATGTTTTTTTTTTCAAATCATCTTGTAATAAAACGAACTTCATTTTTATTACAAGATAATAAAACTGTTTGGAAGAATCACCAAACAGTTGCTGGTGATTCTTCCACCAACAACTGGTCACACAAGTGAAAATATATGGAATATGCTCCATAAACGCAGCAGAAAGTGGCTCAATTCTTACTAACAGCAAGAATTGCATGAGCAATTTGCTAATGGCTAAAACGGTATCCAGAGTATAATTGGATGTGCATGTATAATTCAAAGACAAAAGTTCAAATATATCATTAAATGCCCCAAAGTAACCTAACTGTTAATAAAAAATGGATTTACTTAAGAAGAGTGTAAGTGAGATCTAAAAACAGAAGTCTGAATTAAAAACACGACGACAATAAGACTGACTGGAACTCTGAAAAAAATAAGACGTATATTGTGGGTCGAATACGGTGAAATCATGGATCAATTTTCAGACTGAAAGTCACATCACTGACTCCAACAAACAGTTTCTATAAGCTATGAAGTAAAATGGGAGTAAAGTGTCAGGAACTCCATGAACAGATTGATGGTGAAGCTACCTGGCTTCTTAGTCTGTGATGAAGGAGTCGGGTGCATTTTAGCGTCCCTGCTGAATCCGTCCAAGTTGCCTTTGATGGCTTCCAAGGCGTCGTCCCGACTCTTCTCCCCTGTCTGAGCGCAAACCAAGAAGATGGTTACACAAAGTTAATCTGAGACCTGGAAACTGTATAAAAACAAAAGGTAACATTGGGAGGGAATCACCTTGGGCTTGACGCTGCTAAGCAGCCTCAGCTTCTGCTTTTGCTCCTCAAACTGTCTTCTCTTTCTGTCCTCCTCCAGCATCTTCTGCTGCTGCTCCAGACGTTTTCTGAAACAAAAACACAGGAAGTTTATTGGGACGCTGAATTTTAAAGGTATAACGCTATTGAAGAAGGGAATGTCGTAAGATGTTAGTTTTAGAGATGTACCGATCTGATATTAATATCTGTATCGGTCCCAAAAATTTGTTATGGTGACAGGTCTACACATGAACAACTTCTTACTTAATTTCGCTAACATTTTTTGTTTCACTTTTAATACAAAATTTTACAGCAGATTTATTTCAGAGTGAGTGTTAACATTTTAAGTTGCAGTTATATTTTTCTTTTCAGTCATATTTTAAGTCATCATCACTTCAGCCCCATACCTGTAATAAAAACAGAACATATGAAAGCTGATGCGGTAATGAGGAAGCAGAAACAACATGTTAGCATGTAGCTTACTGATGCTCCTCGGCCATCTGTTTCTGCATGTCAGCTGTGTACTGGGGTCCAGCTGGTCTCATGCCCATGAACTGGGGCTGACCTAAAAATGGCATCCCGGGGGTCTGCATCCCAATTGCCATCCCACCCTGAACAAAAACACACACACATTGAAAGCAGTACAAAAATTGCATTAGCTTTCCTTCTGTAACAGCCTTTTTACTTGACATTAAATGGCTTCATAAAGGGAAAGGAAAAAATTTAATTTACACGTTCTTAAAAATGTAACATATTCTCAATAACATCTTCAGAAGGCGTTACTGAAAAAAATCTGTTAATAGAATATTAGTATATTAAAAATACCTTTTCTTAAAGGGGCAGTATTATGTCAAACCGACTTTTTTGAGTTTTACATCATGTTATAATTTTATTCCCTCATTAAAACATACCTGGAGTGTTGCTTTGATTCTTTCATGGATGTTTGAGAAATCCTTGTAATCAAGGAGCAAGAGCTTCTTAAAGAGACAGAGGCAAAATTTGAAGGCTCTACATTTCTTTTAAATCGTATTTGATTTTATATATATATATATATATATATATATATATATATATATATATATATATACTTTTTATTGCAACTGAAGATAACATAGTTACTTCACTGTCCTTTAAAACAACACTCTTTGCCTGGAAAACACATAATATTGCCCCTTTAAATAAAAATTAGAAACTCAAGTACGAAATAAAGGGAGGCTGACCTGCATTGGAATGGCACCGGGGGGCATCTGCCCCCCAAAGTTCATCCCCATCATTCCCTGCATGTTGGGCTGCATGACAGGAACCATGGGGAAGCCCTGCTGTGGCTGTGGCTGCGGCTGCTGCTGCGGCATCGGGACCATTCCTGTGGGAGACAGACAAACAGCATTCCAAGCTGCTGGACGTGTCAACGTAGACAACTAGGGTCCGGTTCAAAGAACACAACGCGACGGGTCACAGAAAAAACAGTCTGCCATGTTCCAAGATCATTTGATCTCGCTAAAAAAAAACAAGTTTTTGAGAACAGCTGAGAACACACAAAGAGACACAAGAACAACCGAATCAAGTGTTTCTGGTGACTACAGCGACAGCTTGGAGCAAAACAAGAAGAGCTGGACGGAGGTGGGGAAAGAGGAGGGGGTTTGGGAAAGTGTGTGTTCAAGTTCACAGATGCTGTGCAAGCTGACAAACATTATTGAGCAGGAGCTCCCCCCCCCACCCACAGAGATGAGTCACCATGTTAAGACTCAACTGGGCTGAATAAATGGTTGTTGAAGAGGCCGCTCACATTCTAATTTGTCTGACTGAAATGACATGGGTGAAGGGAGCAGGAGAGACGCCTGTCCCGGTGGCGCGCTAATGGCTTATCAGGGGGTTTACGTTGAGATCGACGCTAAATGACACGAGTGTGTGCTGTTAGGTGACAGAACATCTGATTGTTCACAGATAAGTGGCAAGATTAACGTTCTGTGGTGACGATAAAAACTCGTTAGGAGGAAAGACGAGAACAAAAAGTGGCGAAACAGAAACACACTCGCAACCGACCATTAATTCAGTCATCGATTATTCTGACGATTAATCAGATGAAACGTTGGAGCATTTAGCAGATTTTTTTATGCAATATTAGAAATTATTTTAAAAGGTGCAAATAAAGAAATGAATCAAATCCTTTTTTAAATAAAAAAAGAAACATTTTATTACCTCAAATGCAAAAACAGCATTCCTTTAGTGAATGCTTGTTCGTTTGTAACAAAGAATGTAAGGCTCGTGTATCTTTTAGAAAGTTGTCAGGTTAAAAACATTCATATGCCTTTAGAATAACTTACCTTGCGGTGGTCCCAGGCCCCCACCGACAGGATATATAAAGCTTGAGAAACAAAGAAGAAAAACAGAGATTTAGGAGATTTTAAGCATCTTTTAGATAAAAATAATGTTGGACACAGAGACTGTGGCAGCTCAAAAATGGGCTTCCTACAAATTTGTGTTGACATTAGTATTATTGGAATCGGGGTTCATTTCTACATTCATTTCTCCAATCCATTTGTTGGCATCGTAGGTCATTTTTAAGCAAGCTGGTAGCAAGTTTCTGATTTTATGTTTTGTCTATTTCAAAGAAGGAACCAGGCAAACTGAGATGAACACGTCATCTCCCAAATCAAGACTTTTTTCTCATAATTTTAAAACGGTCTTCTGGTAAAATTTTGTTTTTATTCTGCTAATACTATGACTAATGACTTGTAATTAAATAAAACTTCTCACAGCTGACATGCAACTCGCAGAAGGGATGAATGAGATAAAATCCACTTTAAAAAAATACAGACATTTGTGATTTTTTGTTTAGAAAGTGAGAAAAAATAGATTAAAATTGGAAATCAGATGCGATTTGAAAAAAAATATATAAAATTTTTTAAATCTAAGTATTTCTCACACATCACCAGAATTGTCACAGAAAAGAAAGACAGTACTGGCTGCTGCTATTCCTCAACATCACAGGCTGCGTCTCCGTTACAAATGTGAGCAAAACTTTGTTAATATGCTTTTAATGCTGAAAAAAAAATTGTCCTCAACATAAACACAGCTGTGAGTCCACATCGCAGAGACAGGCATCCTTACAGGGAGAACAGTGTGACAAGAGCAGCTGAGAGACAGGTCAATAAACGAGAAGTCTTCAAAGTGAAATGCTGAGTTTATGAAGCTAGAGAAGAATCTCTGTCATCAAGGGTCCAGACAGGATTAACTGGAACCACCATCTGCTGCAAGATCAACTGCTAGCTTGTTACACAAACCCAAAACAGCTAAAAATAAAAAACAAAACAAAACAAAAAAAGACTAATTGATCCTTTTAATTGATCCTTTTAATTGATCCTTTTAACACCGGGCCTGACGGTTAGGTTTTCCATTATGAAGTCTTTTAAACCGTAGATAGCTGCACCAGAACATACAGCAGAATAACAAGAGCAATGAGGAAACTCAGCAGCCTGGAGTTAGCTTAGCGTCCCCGGGCGTTTTGGAGGCCGTCACTGGGCTTTTGGACCGACAAACAAGCCTTTAAAAAATAATAGGAGGAAATCTCTAAAAGTCGGCTAAGCCTCCCACTTTTCCAGAGCCAAACTAAACAAGCCTTCAGCTATTTGTCAAAGAACTTCTTGCCACTCTCTTTTTCTTCAGGCTGAAAGCAGCCAGGCAGGAACACATAAAGACAGCCAGGAGGCACTCCATCTGAGCCAGCCAACATTTACTTTAGATCAGCAGAGCTAAACAATATCAAGTACAATCAAATCACATTAAATGAGTAAAAGGGTCTACGTTTTTTATATATATCTTATTGCTTATTGCATCTGATAGGAGAAGCAATAAGAAACAATTTGCATCAGAAACTGATATTCACCTCGATTGTGTTCATAACTTTATTACTTTGTTCCCAAAAGGGCCAAAAAATTAGGTTACATTCAGTAGGGCTGGGAAGATTCCTGGATAAGCAGCCCCACTTACATAAACTAGAGCTGACGGAAAATGAGAAATGATGCAGGCCATCAAAAGTTACTTTAGTCGTAGATCATTCAATCAGTTATTTGGATGATTAATCAGATAACAAAAATGCCACATTCCACCTATTTTTCATTTTACCATGTAAGTCTTTTTTATGCAATATTGGAAATACTTTAAAAGATGCAAATAAATAATTCAATTCTTTTTTAAAATAAGAAACAAAATATTTTATTGCAACATAAAATACATATAACATAGCACTGTTTTACTGTACGCTTTATCATTTGTATCAAATTACACAACTAAAGCTAAAACGACACTAACCACGTGAATTTCACTTAGTACACTGTTGACTATTTTTTAGATAGTAATTGGATTGTAAAGATTATCTGAAATGCAAATTTGATACATTTTTTGTCTTAAGTGGTCTTCTGACAATGTTGTTCTTTCAGAAATTTGACTTTTTTTTAAGAGTTTGTATGCTGTAGTTAACAATGAATCGATTACTAAATTAGTCGATGGATTAATTGTTTCAGCCTTGAAACGATTTAGAGGTAAACTAAGAGCAGGAGGTGATAATGTCAGTGAGGATGCCTCACTCTGACGGGTTTTCAGGGTCAACCTGCTCCCTGGAAGAGCTGCAGCTTGAGGAGGCTTTTTCTAAGAGCACAGCAGCAAATAATAGGCCACGGCTGTGCAGATTAACATGGGAGGGGATAAGCAGCTACAACAGCTGTGACACTGAGCAGACTCATGGATTACAGAAAAAAAAAGTGTGTGGTGAAAGAAAGGTTTTAATAAAACGCTTTTGGGATGCAAACGCTTTCTATTGTTTTCAAGATGTAAATATGATCTATAAAGGGAAAACGGAGGCTGCATCTAGAGGCATGAATCTGTCATCACTCATTACATGACAGGATACAACACACAGAGTTTTTACTACATATTTATAAGGAAGTCTTTGTAAATGGGCTTAGATGTGGCTAAGGCTGAAACAATCAAAACGTTGGTTCCACTTTAGTTAATAATTCTAAAAAAAACATGAATGTTTTATAAAGAATGACAGCCAATTATAGTCAATAAATAGATTATATTTTATGATTGACAAAAACTTTAATTTTGTGAAGAACACGTGAAGAAATGTCTCTATTCACTGAGATAAACAAATAAGCGCCTATTCGATGATTATTTATAGATTTAAAGGCCTTAACCACGGTGTAGTCGTGTTTTTCGTCATTCGTGACCCGCCTTGGTCCCAGTGTTGAAGTCTTCGGTTTCACAGGTTGGATCAGTATCACCTGGCTAGTTGAGATGCTTGTAGCCAGAGAGTATTTATTATTCAGGCTGCTTCTTTTGAATAAATCATGAGTGCCCTTTTTCATCTCCTCCACAGAACATCATAATTACCACCCATTCTAATAGACTTTAATATTTCCAGCTACTTGGAGGAATATGCTAACTATCCTGCTCAGCACAGGACTGACTATCCATCAACTTATAGATATATTTGACTCTTAAAGAGAAGCCTCGACACATAATTTCTCCGGTTCTATGTGAGGAGAAACAGTCGAAATTCAAATGCTATATAGTACATTATCAAAAACACTCTGTTTTAATGGAAGGCTTTATGAAATGTGACAATGAATGCAAACAGGCCTGTCAACATACCTGTAGGTAGCTAGAGGCTATAGATTAATGAGCATATCTCTAAGAAATATGGCGTCAAACGTCTGGATACTATCACAACAAGGCTAACAGCCAATATGGACAACATCAAATGTGCAAAAAATGTAAGCTTCATGTTGTTATTCTGTTCATCTTTGACCACAACCAGACAGAAGCAGAGGGCTAACGTTAGCTGTGACAGCTGACAGCCAGCCAGCCATCTCATCTCATCACTCTGTGTCGACAATAACAACCCCTCCTTCGTCGCAAGTGTTTTAAAGGCCCTCTAATTGTAAAGTTGAGCGACATATAGAAGTGCGTGTTTCATAAAGTTATTATTCCCTACGATAGGTTCTGCTTCAAAAAGGCTAAAATACCTGCTGCCTCCCCCAGATCCTGGCCGCAGCGCCATCTTGATAACAGCAGTCACTAGTAAGAAGATGACGTCAGCGCTGACGACAAAAGGAACACGGATTGTGCCCTGAGTTTAGTCTGACAGGCACAGCTGACGACACATAAAGAGGGTGAATAGGGGCCCCAAACTAAGGCTGACAGGCCAGGTCAGCTTGGATGTGCCCAACGAGATCTGCACTACTTTCATTGGATACAAATAAGTTAAGATACGAATATTAATGAAGCGTACAGAATTGGAAATATAATTAACCCATCCATCATCTTCCAGTAGGTAAACTGGTAAAATTCTCAGAATAGTTTTTTTCTGGCAACAGATACACAAACGTGACAGACAATTCTAGTTCAGAGAGATCACTTAATTTAACATGCATATTTAATACTACACAAATAAATTTACATCTTTGACGAGAATCAAACTTTGTGTGGGCTAAGCATGAACTCAGGCACAAAACCTGTTCGATTTCAGTATACATTTGCTGAAAAATATTAACTGACTGTCTCCTTTTGTTAGATTTAAAATATTTTACTTCTTTCCATCATTAACGGGATGGGGGAAAAGGCTGATGCCTGAAAGTGTCAAAGCTTCAGCAGCAAATAAAAATATATAAAATAATAAGTGAGCTTCTTCCTAATACATGGAGGATCGAAACTGTAAATAAAAGTTACATTAAAAATAAATTAAAGAGACACAAATCCATCTCAAAGTAACAACAAAGAAACATATCTTTCTGTAAAATTTTAATTATGTGATTAGAAATATAATTTGTTGGAACTAAGTTTAAAAAATAAAACACAATGTTAATTAAATTACAAAACATGATTGTAATTTGATATCCCGTTTTAAATTAATTGGTGCATTTTAAGTGTACTGGTTTGTTTATTAGGTCATTTATTAATTTCTGCTTCTATTTTTAATTATGTCAGTTTTGGTTCTCCATACTGCTACACTTTGTAGAGATCACTGCACGACATAAACAGAGACAAACAGTGCGTCAGACCAAGAATATTTTTTGCAGTACATAATTTGACCAGTAGATGTCGATATTTAGCTTCTTTTGCTAGTTAGGTGGTAAGTTATGAGAAAACTGAGTTCACACCTCATTTGCTAATGATCTCGTACTTTACATCTCTTTAACTGGTGACTTTTTATTTTATATTATTTTGTTTGGAACGAGTATTTTTTGCAATAAATACCAGGATGTTGGAAAGTAGTTTTTTTCTGCATTTGTGGGTTGAACACCAGAAATTAAAAATCTCTTCTAATTTCAAAACAAAAGTAGGTAGAAGCATTGTGTGATTATTTAAAGGCAACTCATACAGATATCCTCATGAGATCATGTCTCCACTTTGAGGGACCAAACTCTGTCAGTAAATATAATCTCTACAAAACAAAACAAACAAAAACAAAAACTGAATTTGATAGAATAGCCTACCTGAAGTCCTAACCTAAATATATTTTTGCTTCTTTAAAGAAGAAATATTAAGTAAAATTTACTTTTTTGGGCTTTACATCATGTTATAATGTTATTCTCTCATTAAAAACATACCTACAGTGTTGCTTTGGTTCTATCTGGCATGTTTGAGAAATCCTTTAATCTTCTGTGGTAACCATTCAGCTGGATGGACTTAGCCCCGCCTTCATAGACGAAGCTCTTCCTCTGAGCAGCAGTTTGCAAGGTTCCGATCTTTCGCATTAAAGAGCAATCCTCTCCCACAACTCTCCCGTTCAGCTCCTTCAGACTAGCCAGCAGCAATTAGCAAACATCTGGTGGAACTGCATGTTCCGCCTGTAGCTCATTATACAAGTTATTTCTCAGTACTACGCTGGTAAAAACATTGTTAAAGGGTGAATAGAGGAGCCATGTTGTGATGACTTCCTGAAGGTGGCATTTCAGGAAGAGCTGGAGTTTTTAAAGGAACAGAGGCCCAATTTCAAGTGATTAAATTATGAAGTCAAATTTCTTCTAAGTCTTATTTGATAAGTTTTTTTTTTTATAACAATTGACGGTAACGGTTACTTGATTGTGTTATAAAATAGCACTATATGCCTGGAACATACATAACACTGACCCTTTAAAGAGCCTCCAATATTGCCATAAACACACCAGATTTAGGAAATAATCATTTCCATCCATGGTCAAATGACACAAACAGCACAACACAAAAAAGAAAAAACACAACATCATAATGAATGTTTTTATTCTTTTTATATAAATGACGTTAAAATACTCTTTATGATGTGTATATCAAAGCATTAAGTCTCTTTAATTATATATAACTTTCTTTATTAAAAATTGGCTTTTGCATCTGTCTTCCAGGGCCCTGCAGCTCAGAGTGTTTGGGTCTTTGTGGGTCATGATGAAGTGATTCAGTTTCTTTGTCACGTTGCTGACGAGGCAGAGCAACAAGGGAAAAGCCTCTCCAGCTTTGTCTTGGTGGGAGGAAGATTTACAGCTTAATCCATCACATCATCGGCCCTCGGACTTTAAGAGTTCATATGCATCACATAGGAAGACATTAAGACTTCAATGCAACAATTAAACCAAATTAGCATGTAACCAATGCGGGAGAATTTTGCTTTTAACTTTAACTTACATAATAAGTGGGACAGATATAGTTGTGTGATCCATCTTGCTTTGAGTGACTTCAAAATGTAAAAAAACAAAAAAGGGAATTTAGTTTGTGCATCAACTTCCTTTTGAAAACATGGAGATCCTCCTTGATGTTATGACCAGTTAATAACCTAATTTTATCTGTTAAATAGTTCCCTCCTAGAATCTAAAATCTCCCTTGCTGTTTTTGTTGTTTTTAATTTGCAACTTAAAAATAAAAACGTGACTCATACATATTAGATAAAATGTGTCATACGCAGTGGTTTGCAAAAGTTTTCATTATTTGAACTTTTTACCTTTTTTGTCACATTGAAGCCACAAACTTAGTCATATTTCATCAAGACAGACACAAACTAAAGAAGTGAATAACTGAAAGAAAAGTTTCATCTTTTTAAAGTCATTTACAGTTAAAAACCTGACAAGTGAAATAATGTGTGATGCAGTTAAAGCTGCAGATGTTTTGGATTTTATCTCAAACTTGCAAACTCCAGATTTGCACGTGATGAAAATTACATTTAAGCCATTATATGTCATGTTCTGGTATTTTCTTTACAAAATACCAGAAACTTGGTCTGATCTAATAATGGTGATGATTTAGACAAAAAAGAGGGGAAAAAGATCACTTTTGGCAAAGAAATGACATTATTTTAGAAAGGTGATGAAATGGATAATTTAACATTCTGATCACTGAATTCAAAATTAAAGTTAATAATAATAATAATAATAATAATAATAATAATAATAATAATAATAATAATAATAATAATAATAATAATAATAATAATAATACATTTAATTGGAAGGCACCTTTAAAGTTACTCCAAGTCACAGAACAAGAAATGTAGAACAGAAACTACAAAACAATAAATAGGCAGATATCAATAAAATCAAACATAATTAATGGTACAGAGAAAATGAAACGAAATGTCATTAAGTTTGAAAAAGTGTGAATGCTGCTGGCCGGTGAACCTTGACCCCATTCTACTGACTTATTTAATGCCTAAGTTTATTAGCATTCAGCTTCTATGCACCTCAAATCTGGAACAAACTTCCAGAAAACAGCAAAACAGCCGAAACACTGAGTTCCTTTAAACATACTAAAAATCTACCTGATCAAAGTTACCTTTGAACTATAATAAATGGAACATTGACCAGCATATCTGGTGTGTATTGATGATTTTTAACGAACGCATTTGATTAAATGTAATCTCTGTTACAGGTTTTTCATAACCGTGTGATGTGACACGTTTATGATGTTTTTATGTTTTGATGACATAAAGCACTTTGAACTGCCTGCTTGCTGAAATGAGCAGTTCACATAAACTTGACTTAAAAGGTTTTCATTGGGATTATTCTGCATTCAGTCTCAATCTGTCAGATTAAAATACATTGAAGTTGAAAGTGTTTGAACTCTTTTGTAAAGACTCTAAAACCTCTCCAGTTGCTTCTTATCGACTCGCTGCTGAAAACACAGAAACTACAGAAGGCTGGTGACTCATCTGATGCATTCAGCTCTTTCTGGAAAACAAAGGAGATTATTGTCGAGCTCCAGTGAGAACACACCCATCTGATCATCTTAGATGTTCTCAGCAGCAGCAATAACTTTGTGAGCATAAAAGTAACTAAAGATCTTTTCCTGGAAGCCAGAGGTTCAACAGTGTCTGTTTCTACAGTTCATCAGGAAAGTTGTCACATTTTGTCATGTTACAGCCGCATTCTGAATTGTTTTAAATTAGTCCCATTGGTCAAGATTATACATGTGTACCCCATTATGACAATGTGGACAAAAGATCTTTGCTATGACGCTCGAAACAGACCCGTTTCTACCTGTGGTAAATTCAGCTGAATGGACTTGAAAAGACATACAGCCGTCTTTGTAAGGTCCCAGAGCTGACATCAGGTCAGAGGTCAAACACCAAGCATGAAATCAAAGGAATTTGTCTGTGGACCTCCAAGATGGGATTGTGTGGGAGAGGATCCAGAAACATTTCTGCTGGTTCGAAGGTTCCAGTGAGCTCAGTGGACTTCCAACGTTGGTCGATGGAGGAAGTTCGGACCCAGCAGGACTCTTCCTAGAGTTGGCAGCCAGAGCAATCGGAGGAGAAGGGTCTTAGTCAGGGAGGTGACCAAGAACCGGATGGTCACTCTGTCAGAACCCCAGCTGATTAGAGAAGAGAAGCTTCCAGAGGAATCCAAAATACGTGGTCAATGTCTGAAAGGCTTCAGAATGACTGTGTGATGGGCCTGGAGTGGACAGGCCAGAGTCCAGACTTTAATCTGACTGAACCTCTGTGGAGAAATAAGAAAATGGAGTGGAGGCTGAAATCAACAAAGTGTTGAGCAAAGACTGTGAACACATTATTAAATGTTAATTCTTGGTTTTCTATTTTTAATAAATTTACAAAAATATGAAAGAAAATGTTCCACATGGTCATAATGGGATATGTGTGTGTTAAAATTTGAGGAAAACGATTTATTTAATTCAGTTCAGTTCAGTTCAAATTCAACAATACTTTATTGATCCCAAAGGGAAATTAGATGTTGTAACTTATATTAACTCAAAAATTCTTCAAAGAGTTATTGCAGATGGAGATGGTTGTTGGCAGGAAAGATCCTCCTGTAGCAGTCTGTGTCACAGCGACTTTGAAGAGGCTCATCTCATTCTCATTCAGGAGTCTCCTGAAGAGAATGGTCAGGGTCGTCCATCATTTTTCTTGTTTTTTATTCTCTCCAGAGGTTCCAGAGTCGCCCCCAGAACAGAACCAGCCTCCTTCACCAGATTGTTGAGCCTTTTTAAGGTTGTAACAAAATGTGGAAAAAGTGAAAAAGTGTTTGTCTAAAACAAATAATAAAAATACACATTTTTATAAATATGGACACTGAAATTCATGAACTAACCCCACAGAAAACATCTTCATTCCTATATCCAAAACAAGAGCTGAACATCCACCTCAGGAGGCGTCACTCTGGACAGGGAGCTGACTCTGGCTGGTTAGAGTCTTTTTTTTTCTTGTTCTTCTTCTCTGAGGTTTCCTGGCCCCCCTGCTGTGAGTTCTGGGTTTAGCTGGAGGCCGGTCAGTTCAGTCCATCAGCATCGGCTCGACTGTTAGTCTGAACTGAATGTGGGCTGCCCTCCACCCCACCACCACCCAAAGAGGAGGTCCATCCAGAAGGTGAACATTAACCCGTCTTTTTTACAGTTTTTTTTATTTCACTTTTTTTTTTCCAGTATCCCACTATTTCCCATAAATCATTAACCTGTCCAGTGTCATGCCTGCAGAGGCACCAGCATGACATCATCCATCCATCAGGATTCCTGTGAACCCGCAATTCTTACCTCAGATGCAAATGGGCTCTGTTTGAAAAAGTCGGGAGACGACGGACTCGGTCCTGCAAGACAATGAGCAAGAGCTGAAACAAAAATGAAACATTTTTATTTACGTATTAATGTCTGCATTTCTTTCAAAGTCAGTAAAATGTGGTTGCCATGGTAAAATTTAATTTATATCAGACAAAAACCAACTTTAATGATTTATTATTTTCCTTCCCAATAGAGTGACGCTCAACACAAATTCAAAGAAGAAACAGAAGATTTCTGCGGATATTATTTTTGGAGATTTGGAATTATTTATTGTCATGAATACATCTGATTAGCTGAAACTCATAATCCAGGTATTTTCAAATTTTAATTTATTGTTAATAAATTACTGTAAAGTCATTAAAAATGGACTAGGTTAAAAAAAATCTGAATGTGTTTTAATCAAAATATTCTGCAAATAAGAGCTGGGCTAACATTATTTCCCAGTGACTTAAAGATGCAGTATGTAACTTCTACAAAATAAATTATATATTTTTTTTACATATGTGTTTAAGCTCTCAGTATGTCATCACAGTACGATATGAGACAAATAATCTATAAAAAAACAGCTCCTCTGCCTGCTCTTTAATTGGTGTTCCCAGTGATAACTAAAAACAACCAATCAGAGCCAGGAGGTGAGTCTTAGTGCTGCCAATCATGCCTGTGTTGGCAATTGCTAATGCTATTTACCATGGCTACCTATGACGTAAGATTAACAGTTTTCTTGTAACAGTGAGCTTTTTGTCCCCCATATGTTTATGGGGGACAAAACAGTTAGCAGAGCGTCCACAAGGATAATTGAGGGCGCTAAGACCCTGGCTCTAATTGCTTGTTTCTTCAGACAGCAATGCATCTCCAGGAGAAGGTGGAGGAGAGTGATCTTTTCACAGATTATCTGTCTCATATTATACTGTCAAGACATAGTGATGGTTTTAACAAATATGTAAAAAACATTTTCTTTATGAATGCTACACACACTTATTGCTGGTTATCATAAATACTTGATGGCAATTGATGAAGGACGCTACCAGTGATTAGTGTTGTAGGTTAATTCCAGTTGCACATCAGACCAGATCGTTTCTGAAAATTGCTTTTTGCATTTACTCAGGGAATCTTTGTCCAGGTTAAAAATTAGTCAGATAGATAATAATAAATATTTTTTTAAAAAGAGCAAAAACAAGGAAATCTGTAAGGAGGCAAATGCTTTTTACACAACACCGTGAGTATCATCCTCACTACTATTCATCTTTTCTAGCTGATGAATAGTAAAGCTCAGAAGCCACCCAGCTGTCTCTGTAGGTGGTTCTGCAGTGGATGTACGGCGGAGGTGGCTGACTGATCCCTCGACTGCTGCAGGAACACAACAGAGTCCTTCTTGATGGAGGACTGCAGCTCCATACATGTGTATGCGTTTCTCTGCGGAGAGAGGTTGGCGTAAACTCCGGTCACAGTGACCAATTAGAGCGGCCTCTCGACCCCTGACCCCCGCTGGGCAGTCCTATCTATTAACCCTTTGGGGCTCAGCTGGAGTTGATGTAGCATCCTTTCTTCTGGCGCTGCTAAACACACGGCTACATTCAGCCTGCAGTTTCCACTTTCTGTCCCTTTGTCCCCATCCCTCTGTTTCCCAGGTGTCTCCTCGGTTCTCGTGTTGACCTCCGGAGTCTTGGACAAACTGAATCAGCTAGCTGGCTTCCAGCTTAGCAGTCAAATGCTTGATCCTATCAAACAGGGAGTCTGCAACAATTAATATCTGCATTGAATTTGTTTGATTTTGAAATAAGCTGCAACATTTTCAGTTCCCTTTAGTATAAGTTTGTTCCTTATGAAACACTAAGAAATATGGAAATTTTCACTGAACTAGAAAAACTTTCTTTAATTTGAGGATTGTGTAGGTTTTGCTAAAATAACTCAATTTTAAATGTTGCTATGGAAATCAAGCTATTCTCCTGTATATAGTATATTTTTGTAAATGGTTAAGAAAAATGTGCGTCGACACAGTACCACTGAAAGTGATGTAGATGTTATGCAAGGCCAATTGGTGGCACTGCAATATGGAAAGCCTCCGGGGTCATACATGTTCAGGTATTTCACGTTATTTTCACGTGACTTTGACAAGCAGACAACACGCAAACAACGTGTAAAGTACATGATATTTTCATGTTGAACATCCGTAAAAATGTCATGCGTATTTAACACATAAAAAAAAAGTGTAAAGTACGTGTTACTGGCATCTCAACAACGCATAAACTATGCGATGTAAACATTTCAATTATCCGTCAAAAATTTTGCTTGTCATTAAACAACACGTAAAGTACGTGTTAATTGAATGTCAACAACACGTAAAATACCTATTGTTTGTGCCTGTTAAGTCTGTCAAGGTGCAACAAAACATCTGTTTATGTCCCTTCTGGGCAACTCCACATCCTGGCAAGTTTGGATTTCAAATAGGAGCTCTGTAGATGGTTTGGGATCTCTTAATGGAGTTGAACAGAGAGCGTTATGTGACAAACGAGGATGACGCAGCTGTGGCAGATGGCCATGGAGTGGCTGGGAGTCCGGAGGAGATCTGACAAGTAGAGGAGGAAGGGTTGATGTAGGAACCAACAATCAACACTAAAAAAACCACAAGGAGTAAAGTGGAACGGGACAACGGGAAGCATAAACCAGCGTTCAACAATGATGAGGAAAATTACTAAAAGAGGTATAGCTGTGACTTGACTCCACCCCAAACGCCTGAGGCAAAGCGTCAAAAAGAGGTCATCTAACTGCTCCTTAAATCCTCAGAAGGAGATGAAATTATTGTAGACAGGTGTAGAGACTGCAGCTTTAAGGAGAAACTTTGCATAAATGGGCGGAGCTTTGTGGAAGTAGGTGGGGCTTTGTGAGAACAAGCATTTAGGAACTCTAGAATGGTTCCCATGGGAGATTAAAGGTTTTCTCAAACATACACAAGAGTGATGTTTTCATGTTCATAAAATGACATAAAGCTCAACAAAGTTGATTTTACATCATACCCCACATCCTCTTTTAAGATAATCAGATGAATATTTTTTAATTATTCCATGTTGTAAACAGCATAGATTAAATAATGGCTTAAAAGTCCCAGATGGCGTGGAAATGCTTGCTCACATTGAGTGTATTTAAACATCTGATTTAGAGTGTACCTGTAGATGTGTTTCCATTGACCATAGTATTGTGCAATTTAAATAAACTTACTTAATGGAAACAAGGCAATTTTGAAAAAACTCTTAATTTTTTGAAAAAATGTTTTGGTGCAAGCTTGAGGTAGGGGTATTTTTGGCAGCAATGAAATTAGTTAATTTCACTAAACTGCAATGGAAACACGAGTCACATGATCAACAAACATATGTTGCCACTGTTTTACTCACATTTTTACACAGCGAATGAGCGCAAACAGCATGTTTGTTATGCTCGTGAAAACTTCTTCCATAAAGCAGACAGTCAAAAATCTGATACAAATTAATCCAACGAGCATTAGATTAATTGTCAGTATGGAATTGTTGTTTATATATACAGCTTAGAATATAGTTTGTTTGCTTTTTGAGCATTGAATAAACTCTTCAGATTCTTTATGCTTTAAGATACTTTAATAAGTGAAATCTCTTTTAAAATGATGATTTACCAGCATTCATGATGCATGTGATGCATACACTTTTGATTAACTCATTACTATTAAAACTTTGACAGTCACTATTAGGATTTAAATTTATCTAAAGTTACTTGTTATGCTCTATCACCCCTTTATTTAAAACACCACAATTGACCAAAGTCACATCCATTAGCAATTTTTGGATTTATCAAAATTTTAACTTTTGTTCTTGCTGTTAAAAAAATGTAACATTCTGTTTGTTGTAATTATTATAGATATATGGTTTAAGGGGAAAATGAAAGCCTCATAACACATCATTCAGTAAAAGTGTCATGAGGTGGGGGTTGAAGTGGTGAGGAGAGAACGCTGAGACCCAGGTTATGGTGATGATGATGAATTTAATGGTGAAAAATAAGCTCCACAGTCCATACAGGCAGCACGGCAGAGACTAGCACACAGCTGAGTACCGGTAGCAACTGATTCATCAGACTCGACGGGAGCAAGCACAAACAAGGACTTTACAGTTCAACTGGCGAGTGACAAACTACGACAAACGACATACAACGACAAGGACCCGACCAGGAACACAGACAACAGGTGGGTATAAATACACACGGGGTAATTAAGGGAATGAGACACACCTGGGGAGCAATCAACGGGGAGGACAGGACAGAGACTCACAGGGAAACAGGACTGAACACAGAAAACTCCAAAATAAACACACAGAAACCCAGGGATCATGACAAAAAGAAGCAATGTCTCTGGAGAGCAAACCCAAATAAGGTTTATAATATGTTTTATTATAAAATAAAACATATTATTGCTAATTGTTAAACACGTAAAAACAGCAGCCAAAATAGCCTCGTATGCATGTCTAACATCCAGCCTGCTAATGAATTAAGTTTGTATTCAGGCCTTAATGATGGATCAGATGGAGTGTTTAGAAACTTAAGAGATGCAAACAAACCCTCTTGTATTTTGGTGTCCCTTGAAATGAAAGAGTCTAAGTAAAAAGGCCAGAGTCAGAACTTTACTGGCTTCCCGGGAATCGAAATCAAAGGCCTCATTGAAAAGCAAATGGAGCAACGTCAGAGGATTACAAGGCTTTCGTCAGTGGGGAGCCATGCTGCGGGCTGCAGCTCCACCAAATGTGGGTCGTATAAATCACAACACTGCAGGATCTGAAAACAGATCACTCTATGCATAAAATATTTCACTTAAAGTAAAGCAGAAATGAGTGTTAAAACGATTCAGGAGGACAATATTGGCACTTCTTGGGTTCTGTAGTTTTTACACGCGAGAACTGGTCCAGTAGGTTACTGTAGTGATCACTAAACATGCAAAAACAATAATCACACATAAGGAACTGACAACAAAAAATGTCTGAATTATAACAATAAATCAATAAGACAAATGCAGCTTAAATCCCCAATTTACCTAAAAATAGGTCATCTTTATAAAAAAAAAGTATATACATTTTTTACATATTTGTTAAAGTAGTTGTATAATCTAAAATCAACTTTTTAAAGTTTATAGTCATGTTATAAAGTTACTCCCTGATTATAGATATACATGTAGTGTTGACTTCATTCTTTCATGCATGTTTGAGAAACATGGGTGTTCAAACTGGGGTTCAGGGGCCATTTGCGGCCCTTGAAATGATTTTGAACGGTAAAAATTTGGCCAACGAAAAAGAAAAGGAATAACCTCCAAAATCTGGAAATTGTCTGCTTTTCTTTTAATGAGGCAGCAGTCCAAAGCCTCTTTAAGGCTTGATCGATTTTCTAAAAATGTTATTATGATACAAGTAAATATAAAACAAAAAAGTGACAAAAAATCTCATTTGACTTTTTAAATAAATTAATTTTGCGGCCTGCTAATAGTTTAGAAAAAAGTTTGGACAATACTGATCTTCTGCTGTTTTTTTGTTTTTTTTGTTTTTTTGACAAATATAAAAAAATGATTATGATCAAAGACATTTAATCACACACCAATAAACATAAAATATGCTCACTAAACATGCAAAACAATAACCACACATGTATTATTTTTAGAAAAAAACTTTTTACTTCAAATACCAATATTTTCTCAGTAAGTATAAATAATGATTTACGATTGATTTCAATTTTGTACAAAAATAATACAATAAAAGGAGAAAGAGAGAGAGAGAGACAGAGAGAGAGAGACAGAGAGAGAGAAAAAGGAATCATGTCTTGTATGCCGATAACAGTCACATAAAACGACTACATGATGACCTAATAATATGAGCTGGAGACTGGGTGGGTCCACGTGCGACGGGTCGAGTCGTCCCAAAAGGGAAGCTTTATAAATTTTGGTCTGGATATGAACGCTGAACACGCCTTAATACTGTCACTGTAGGCGTCATTTGCGCGCGCCTCGCAGATTCCCCGCATTCCCGCGCGATCTTTACGCCGCCGCTGTCACAACACCGCCACTCTTTCATGTTTATGAATACCTGTCGATGTTTTCATTCTTTCCCGGTGGGAGGGGGAAGGCTATTTGACGGTGAGCCGTGATTCATGACGAGGAGTTATTAACAATATTTGTCCTGTTTTACATTGCTAGCAGGAAGTGGGGGAGGAGATAAAATCCGAGTGGAGGGGTGAGTCCCATTCCTTAAATTCAACTGAGCCTGGGAGCAAATAAGAGCCGGAGGTTTCCGTGGAAAGCAAAGCGCTGCGACCCACGTTCAAAGTGAAAGAATCAGTTCCCTCAAAAAAAAAAAAAAAAAAAAAAAACATAAATCAGTTTGGCATATTCATTACAAATCTACTTTTTTTTTTTGTTATTTTGTCAACAGTTTACAACAGCTGTATAGTGCATATTCCTTTTCCAGCCTCAAGTGTGTGGAGTTTTGTGCAGAATCCAGTTATACAAAGCATTGCATAGTCCTTTTGAGATTGTCAAAGTCTTTTCAAATCACAGTATACACAAGGAACGACTTCAAGCGGTCATTTGCGGTATAGTAAACTGAATATGGACAGATAAAAACATGGAAGACTCCTTTAAAAAAAAACAGTAAGAAATGTATGCACAAGATCAATAGTGGTCATTGTGATTGTCACACGTGCAGACAAGGTGCCCCCTTGTCCTCTCTGTCGTTAATGTCTTGAAGTCACCCCAAATCCCTCCATTAAGGTCCTCAAAATAGTTCATTCTGGTGCTTTTGTTCCTTTACGTGACAACTTGGGATGACTTTCTTTTTTCTTTAAACCAAATACTGTTTTCTAAGATTTGAGTTTGAATCATAAACATCCTTGTTGATCATTCATGCGCGGCAGACTCGGTCCCCCCTCCCCCTCCCCTCCATGTTTGTTGACCAGCTTGTTGTCCAGCGCGCGCGCCTGTGGGCCATTAGCAGTTGTCATGCTAACCTCGGCGAGAAGGTGGAAAAATGCGCTCCGGTTGCCGGGCAGCAGGGAAGTCGGTTGGACGCTCTCACCAAGCTGGAAGAGGACACTGGGAAAGAAAAGCAGAGAGAAGTCAGGCAAAGTAAAAACCTGCGTTACATAAAACACAGATGCATTCTGGGTATATTCCATAGTAGGCAATCAGTTTTGTTGTCAAAGTTTACTATGGTCTTCACGAGGTCATTTTACTCCTTTATTTCCAGCTTCACAAACAAACAAACAGTCAAATAAAATCAGCTCAATTATAACCTACAATTTAAAAGTACAGCCTAAATAGAGTGGAAAAATAATAACTAAATAAGGCAGAAATAATGAGTTTCAGCTGCACTTATCATTCTGCCGCATCCACACATGTCCACAAGATGGCAGCAAACATAGTGATAAATGCTTTTGCAGCATTTATCAAAGCAAATTTGAGCTTCATTTCACTTTATATTTATTTATTTATTTATTCACTGTCCAATTTTAAAATCTGTCTGAGAATTTAAATTTACTCTTTGGCCTTCAACCCAAATGAGACTCGCTTTTACTTAACTTTTATTGGTATTGATCTTGTTTATTTAACTGTGTTGTTTTATTGTGTCTTGAACTTAGTTTTGAATTTATTACAGCTTTGTTCCTTTATTTTTATGCTTTATTTTATCTTATTTATCTCTGATGTTCAGCACTTTGTTTCAGCTATGTCTGGTGTTTAAAAAGTGTTTTATAAATAAAGTTGATGACAATAATGATGATGATGATGATGATGAAGATGGTGAATGATTAATTCAGTTATTTATTAGGCTTCTTAAACTGGGACCTGAGTCTGAATTTCATACCATAAACATAAATCTGAGCTGGTATAACAATAAAGTTATTTGATTCCTTGAAGTTTTACAAGATGCATCGTCTTATTCTCAATAATAATAATAATATTGCTGTTAATTGCATAAGAGGGAAGTAAAGGATAATTATTCTCTTCAATTGTTTCTGTCCTCTGTAGTTCTTTTAATTTCTGTAAAATATGATTGAATTTATATCATGTTTCAAATATATTTGGCATTAAGAGTTAAAAGCTGGAACAAACAGCATCCTCTACATGTATTTGCACACCTGATAAAAGTGTATAAAAAGCCCTTTAAAAATAAAGCCAACTTTAATTTAAGCAACATAAACTCAAACACATGTTTATTTTGCACAAAAAATGTGTTAAGGGCAAATGTTTTCATAAAATCCCCTGTAATTTTATTCCCTCTATGCTTCCTTCTTAGCTGAAGCATAAATATGATGTGACACTATCATATTTATTTATCCACCTATAAATATGGCCCATTATTGTTGGTCTAACTCTTCAAAATAGAAAAAAGAAGAGATCATGCCGTTTAAGTTGTGGATCAACAAAAGTGCTGTTGAATTAAACTTGATAATGTACAAAGCCAGTACATTAAGAACAATCGTAAGAGAGAGAATTACGACTAAATGAGGACCAAAGTTGATCTTGCCACTATAAAAAGGGAGAAAGATGGAAGAAAAGGGAAAATCATAATTTATTTGATGCTGCACTTTTTCTTCATCGACAGCATCAGTTTTCTAATTGAATCTTAAGCATAAGCAGGGAACATGTGTTGCTCATTGTTTCATGGCATCATCCAGTCTATTTTAGCCAAACAAAGCGTTTTAAAATTGATTTCAAGAGGATTCATGTTTCAGTTTATTTAGCTAAAAACTTGACCATATTATTTTTATTATGTTAAACCTGTAGAGGATGAAGGAGTGAAAGAGATGAGTGCTGAAGGCGACGTTTACATAAACATCAACCAAAAAAGTTAACTTTACTCATTAAAAATCTGTTTGATAAACTGTCAAACAGTTTTTTCTTGCACTCATTCATGAGCAAGTTTTTCATTTTTCATCATATTTTTCATTATTGGAAAAAGTCATAATTTTGACACGCCGTCGAGTTTTCCTGCTTTTACCTTAAACAGCCCTCCCACCTCGGTCTGCCACACCTGACCAAATACATTCCCCATTCCTCTTCCCCTTGGCTCTGAAAAGCCTGTTTCCACTCTCTCTCCCCCTTCAGGACTGTTTGAGGGATTTATTTTTCACCTGCCTCTTCATGGAGACGGCTGACCCCGACATGACCCCGCAACCGGCAAACAGCCTCACCTGATAAAAGCTGACCTGCAGCCAACACCTGAGTCATTAGACGCGGCGCGCGCTCTGAGCAGAGGGCTGCGGGTAAATACTGGGTGCTATAAAGCCCGGCTCGTTTAATGAAGAGGAGGTTCGGCCCAAATCACTTCCTGATAAGAAAATCCCTTTTCTGGTGATTGTTCAATAAATAACACGCAATAATGCTGAATAAGCAGGAAGCAAAGATTTCTGAAGCTCTTTTTTTTAAATGGTCTTTTTGGTTCTAGTTCGCTAAAAAAAAGTGCCAAAATGATCTTCTTACGTAGAAGTAAGTTAAATATTGTAAATATTTACATATTTCTGCATTTGTGCCTTTTTTCTGCTGTCTGAAAATGTTTTGCATATATATATTTATTTATTTATTTATTTATTTTAATTACTGAATAAAGCATGAAAATCTACAACTCAAAGGGTCATTATTTATTTTACAAATTTAAATGTAATAGAATTTTAATTATATAACAAATGTTTAAATTAGTTTGAGGTAATTGTTAGTTATTTAATTAGTTTACTTTTAGATACATCTTTATACTATTTGTATCATTTCTATGTTTCAATATAACATAGTAATATTGAAACATAGAATGTTTCAATATTCTATGTTGAAACATTCTACATAGAATATTGTAGAATATTCTACAATATTCTACAATATAGGTTATAGGTTATAGGATAGTAACCTATAACCTTGACAATTATAGGTTACTATCCTGTAACCTATAATACCATATAACAGAAAAGCATAATATTTTATCGTATTATAACATATATGTATTATATTGCTTATTGCAATATAAACAATACACAAAATGTTATATTTTACAATACAGTACTGCACAGTACTGTATAATAGAATATAATACAGTTCAGTATGTCAGGGCTTTCCAGTGCAGTACACTCAACATACAATACAAAAAAGTACAGTACAACGTAATACAATATTGCACTGTTTTATAATAAATGTATGACAACAATTCAGTACAATACAAGACAACAGTACTGTACTCTTCTGCATAAGTTGTACTTACTAATTGTTTGTAATGTTTTTTTTCCCCAATGTTGTTTTTTACAGTGTGTATCAAAGGCATTTTTAAAATAGTTTTATAATTTTTTTTATGTGATTTTTGAAAGTATGGTGTCACAGTTTGAGGTTTGAGGGTATTTCTGATAACAATGTACAGTGTTAAACTTAACATTTTAAAAGTCTAATGACATATTTGAAATTTGTGATTTTGGAGATTTCAATAAAACAGCAGAATAACACTATAGGTCACTTCAGGCATACTACAAGAAGAGAACAGGTGACCCAACTTAAATACATTGTGTTACTTGGTCATAAGTAATCAAATTAAGTTTATCTAAGTTCATTTATTAAGTTGTCAAGTTAAACAAACGTAAGAATCAAAATTCATTCAATTAATTGTCACAAATCAGCACCATTTTTTTAATTTGGAGCTCTATTTTCTTTTTTTCAGTGTATGTGGGTTTTTTATTCCCAACATAAAAAAATAAGTTAAATTGCATTTTGGGTAATTTTATTTTAACTAAACGTTCTTGTCTCTGTCTACTGTTCTTAGCAAGCGTTCTGCTTCAGCGTGGGAAATTGAGCATGTTAACACACCGTGGACAACATTTCAGGCTAGAGCGATCACAAGAGAGCAGGGAGAAGTAGGAAAGAGGAAGCGGCGTAATTACCAAAAGGAACAAGAAGAAGAAGAAAAACTTCACCGCTGCCCTCCTCCACTCACTTCATTTCACCTGCAGCCGCACTGTAAGCACGCAGGAGAGCAGAGCCGTGATTAACAGCTCTTCATTTCCTGACGGCAGCAGCGGAGAAGATGAAAGTGGAGGAGAGGCAGAGACTGATTGGACAGCAGTTTGAGAGGAAACGGGAATGGTGATGAGAGTGTCCCACCCATGCATCCATCTAGTCTGTCTGGTCTGGGACTGTCTGAGCATCAGCCCCGAACAGGAAGCAGAAAGGGTTAGTGTGCACGACTACACACCCTGGGCTAAAAGGTGATTGGCTTTGAGTTGGATTACACTCATTAAAGCTGAGCTGATAAAGTAAAGTATTTACCCAGGAGATACCCCCGAGTTGCACCATCTTGTTTACAGGAGCATCCTAACACGACAAGGAATTAAACAAGTCAACAGAAAATCATGACACACACACACACAAAACACACACACAGTCTCTCTCTCTCTCTCTCTCTCTTTCTACCTGGTTGTGTCTACTTCCTGCTGTGGGGTGTATTTAAGGATGATTTCTTTTTAAAAGGAATATGCAGCAAATTTAGCTCTGATTCTAATGCAATCAGAATGAGAATCAGAGAGAGGTCAGAGGGGGATCTAACTGCGGTCTGAGAGGCGTGATGGGAGGTTTGGGGGTACATAGGAGAGGACTAACCGTCTTGCTGGAGGACATGGAGCTGAGGGTGCTGATGCTGTTGGCGTCTGTGACCATGGATGAGGGGAAACGGGACGGGTGAGAGTACTGCGGGGGCTCTTGTTTGTGTGAATACACTGCAAAGAGAAAAAAAAGAAAGAAGAAAATGTCAAGTTTTAATACATGAAATGTGTGAAATCCAGCTTCTGTTTGGAGAAATATTTACATTTTCTTTGACAGAGACATACCAGAACTATGTAATTTGTAGGATTTGTTCTTAAATATATGGTCTCGGAAGATCTTTCTTTTTATTTTGGGGTTCTGCTCAGAGGTTATTACCAATCCAAATGTTATCAAAATCTCTTAGCGTCCTTGACCTTAGTGAAAAAGATTAGCTGTTGAGAAAAGTACATTTTTGGCCCTACAAAGAGCTATCCCTTTAATATATTCAGCAACAGTGTCAAACCATCAGGGGTCTTCAACCTGTGGCTATGGTGCCATATTTGGCTCCTTACACCACAGTTTTACACAATAAAAATGGGCCTGAATGTACAGATGCTTTCCCCTTTTCAGTTTGTTTGTTTCAATTGTTCTTGACAAAGCAGGAGTATGCAACTTTTATATGTTTTTACATATTTGTTAAAATTATGTTGTGACAGAATAAATGTCAACATATATATCATCTGTGAAAAACTTGAGCTTCTCTGTCATCCTCCTTCTGGTCCTGATGTCATCTGAACAAATACAATGCTCTTTCAGAAACAGCCAATCAGAGCTAGGGGGAGGGGTTTTACTGCTGTCAATCATCCTCATGATTGCCAGCACAAGAAATATTTTCGACTTTCTAAATTCAGCACATTTCAGAAAGTCGATTATCTGAATTGTTTTGTAACACATTGTTACAAAACAATTCCTTGTTTGTAAAGTTGAAAATTTTTCCTTGTTTGTTCAAGAACATTTTTAAGTTAGGGGGGGTTTTTTGGGTGGAAATTTACTCCTCTACTTTAATTTCTTTTTTCTATCTACCATCTTATGCACCGCCGTTGCAACCTGGAGTGAAAAGGAGAAGCTATAACTTTATGAACTATAAAACCCGGAGTGGAGGTCACCATTGATACAGTTTTGCCTTCATGGGTTCTGCTTTGAATTTCAAACAACTCAACACAAGCTAATAATCACCTGCTAGTAGTCACCTGCCGTAAAAAAAAACAAACCCAAAAAAACAGTGAATTAGCATGGACAATTAAACAGGTAGACATGAGGAGAGCAGAGTTACTGACTGTGAGAGTGTGTGACGGTGGCCATGAAGGGCTGCTGGCTCATGTGGCTGGGCGACTGCTGCATCAGGCTGGGCTGGTGGGGGCTGTGGAGCTGCTGGGAGAACTGCACCGGCTGGAGAGCGGCCAGGCTCCCCGCCACGCTGTTGATCACCGGCACCGTCTGGGCCTGCGACGTGCTCAAACCTGACCGAAAACACCTCATGTTAGACCCGGGAGTCTGTTTCCGGATGCACGGCACGTTTCCTGCTAGACTTACTCTGCGCTATTGCCATCACTCCACTCAGAGGCATTAGGAGGTTTTGCGGCTGCTGGTGGCTGTGGTGGGAACTGTGGATGTTGGTCAGCGTGCTGACCGGAGGAAGTCCTCCACCTGAGCCTGAAATCTGCGGAAGGGAGATGAGGGAAATGAAATCAAGCTTTTACTGCTGCATTATTTACTCTCAGCTGAACGCGGCACTCAGTGACGAGAGGCTGAGTGTCTTCCTGTGTAAATCCATGTTCCAAGCGAGCCAGATGTTGCCTGCTGACCAAACAGCGTGTTCAGAATGTTGACTCAGTTTGGATTCTTTTGTCCAACATTTCTCTCGTGTAAATCACTCAAATGCGACACGCGAGAGGACGTCGTAAACAAAAAAGAAAAAATTTAAAGAAACAGATATGAGAGCAAACGGTTCAGTGGGTTTACTGGATCCTCCTCTGGACTGGGGTTTCATTCATTTGAATATGGCTCATTTCACAACCACAAGGGGACAAAAAAAAAAGAGAAAAAAAAAACAAACTGACAGATCTTCACAACACAATGTTGGTACTCGTTTCACAGAAATCGAGTCGGAAAGGTGGAAGTGTCCTTCCTAACAGGGAAGTTAGGTCAGCTCAAACACAGGCCAACAATTTAAAGTCTGAAATAGACTTATTTGGGTCTGATGGATTGGACTTTTTCAGCCTTTTCACTCGATATCTGAAAGTGACAGAGGAATGTTTTTTTTGGGGGGAAGGGGTTTGCTTTGTTTTTCTGGGTCCGATTATTTGTTTGCTGCCTGACAACGATCCATGAATCATTCCGGCAAGAAGTGGCTCCAAATCTCAAGAAATGAAGAAATGTCTCCACTTACACAGTTATCGGTTTTAAGCTGAACTCCAGGCATCTCAATAAGACACAATTTACTCCCTTTTTACTCCCTTTTAGACTGATTTCTGAAGAGCACACAAACTGTTTCAGACTTTCTGCTATAGTATTCTAGGAGCAAAGTTATTCCCAAAGACTGAAGTTTTGGAAAACGATAAAGTGTAGGATGATGCGTGTCTTGGATTTTACCTCAGATCTTCCATCTTTCTTAATGTTGCATTAACTTTTATAATCAATAAATTTTCTACATATTTGTTAAAACTGTCACTGTTCTGATGGTATAACATGAGAGATCATAGGTAAAAAAACTAAAAAAATTTAGCTCAATGTGATCCCACTAACATCTGCAGAAATACACCACTCCTGGTCAGAAACATCCAATCAGAGCCAAGAGGAGGAGCTTAGTGCTGTCAATCAATCTCATGTACATGCTGTTCACGCTTGCTCCCTTTCTCTCTGCTACGCTACAGCTCCTTCCATACAGTGGAGCCTTCAGTGGATGCTAAGGTCAGTTAGCATTGCCACCAAATACAAAAAAATATTACATTTTGCTCAAAGTCATCATGAATAGAATAGAATAGAATAGAATAGAATAGAATAGAATAGAATAGAATAGAATAGAATATTCTTTATTTTCTCCCTTGGGAATTTTTGCTGTGGACTCTGAGTTTAACTCCTTTATGATTTTGAATCACAGCACACCTACATCTACCATATGGATATCTTCCTGTAGATATTAGTCTTCATCTGAAAAATTCCTTCTCGTTTTCTCGTTTTCTGGGTCAGTTTTTTTTTTCAAGCACACACTACACAATACGCTGTCAGATGGAAGGACTGGATCTAAATAAGTGAAAAAGCTACTAAAGTCCAAAGGAAAAGTCTGGAAGCTCTTCAGAAATCCTGAACAACTTGTTAGTCAAGACCACTGTGAAAGGTTATTACAAAGCTTGCCTCCTCATGAACAAGATATAATAAAATTAGAGATGTTTTTAATGCATGTTATTACAAAAAAAAATTCATACAACGGCAGATTATCGGCCACAATCAAATGGTGCTGTCGTTACTCCACCTTTGGCTTCTCTTTGCTGGGCGTTTAATCAATAAGAACAGAACGTTTCATTGTGAGGTTTGTTGGCAGAGCGACCAGCATGCCTGCCTGTCTGCTCGGGTGAAGGCTGCCTGTTAGGACGCTGCCGCTCAAACTGAGCTGCACAATGTGAGAATTGTTGGCAAAGGGTCCATGGGAGAGCAGGACTCAGGGTTTCCGCTGAACGCACACCATGCCTTATCTAATCTGCAGCTGCGGAGGGAGGGCCCAGGTGTGCTCACTCACCATCTTGGCGTCGGGCGACAGCAGGCTGTGGCTGTGGTCCAGTCCTCCCGGGGACACCTGCTGCAGCACCGACTGGCTGCTGCTGCTGTGGTGACTGATGGCAGTGGAAGAGGAGACTTCGCCGGGGCCTTGGCTGTAACGCACTGGCAGGAGAGAGAAACACACACACACACACACACACACACACAGAGACACACAAAATCCATTACAAATGTGTGGTAATCTTTGTCGATATTCTGCTAGTGTCAAAAAAAAAAAAATTCTCATTTGCAATATTTCCATTAAATAAGAAGTGGAATTAAAATCAAATGTGATTAAGCTTGTCCATGTAAAGCAAGTACACGAATGAGCAGGAGCACGCAGTGCTATGCTAGGCAACACGTAACAATAAGAATGATGTTACAAAAAAAGATCATCGGAGCCAGCAGGCAGTTCTGGACAACACAAGCATTCCATTAACATTTTCAGCAACAACTAATGTAAACACTTAAAAGCAGAATAGAAAATCTCAAGTTTTCACAAAAATCTCAAGTTTTTACAGAGAGTGTTAAGTCAATAAAAATTGTGCCAGTGATGGATCTA
The DNA here is from genome assembly GCF_051168715.1 of Poecilia mexicana. Lineage (NCBI taxonomy): Eukaryota > Metazoa > Chordata > Actinopteri > Cyprinodontiformes > Poeciliidae > Poecilia > Poecilia mexicana. The sequence goes on along the minus strand of NW_028263382.1, from coordinate 32,008,196 downwards.
AAAAGTTACATGAGGTATATTCATAACTCAGCCTCGTCTTTCAGAGGAGAGGTCAGTGTCTCATTCAGGTGTTGGCGTGACAACAACCCTGAGAGAAGCTAAGAACGCTGCATTGTCACAGAAGAGCTATGGATCTTGTTGTGTGTCATTTGAGTGACACACAACTTTTCATGGTGGAACAAGCGGCACATTGTCCGGAAAAACCCCCCAACAAAAACAAACCATCCTCCTACTTCCTGTCGTCTTCTTTGTCGTTTTTGCCAGTAGTAATTGATCATGTGACTCGTGTGATGTCAAAAAAAAAGTGTTTCCATGTGACTGAAAAACCACGGCATCCTAGTGCAAAAACTTATTGAGGTTTTTTTTTTAATTGGTGTGTTTCCGTTAAGCAAATTTATTTTAAAAATTTTAATTTATGCAATTTTATGGTTGATGGAAACACAGCTACACGGTCCTTGCAGGTTACTCTCATGATGCGTGGATCACGTGATGGAAGAAAGAGGGTTACAGCTGCAGCCACACTGTGTTGCTCTTTGACTCAGACCGGGTAGGACAAAGCAAACAAACACACACACACACACACATACACACACGCGCACACACTGACTGACCTGTCCACTGCTGCTATCTGTGCAGCTCAGCCAAGGCCATTCTCTGTGTGCACGCACTGACAAGACCACAACTTCCAGCAGACTCCATGATTAGCACACAGTCGCTGCTGCTGATGATGATGATGTGCTTCATTACGTCAGTGCAAAGGTTCACCGGCGGTTTAGGAAATGCTAACATTCAGTGTAAAGGTTGCTAAGTATTCCCAAGCCTTCTAGGTATTTCACATTTTCTCATACAACAACAAACAGTAAAAAAAATCTGATTTACTTTGGATTTAGAGCAACACAAATTAAGGCAAGGGTGAAGGGTTGCTCCGTGAAGCGGAACCTGAATTATGCTTTTGAGGAGGGAACAACATTATAATTTGATGTGAAGCTGAAAAAAAATTTTTTAAATTAAATAATAATGAACGCAGTAGACCAATAAAAAGCTGCTCTGATTTGACTGATAAAATAATATCTTAGAACACTACTGTTATCTCGAAGGTTTTATTTATGCGGCTCTCTAGAGTCTAAAGGGCTGCGTAAAAGGTTACGGTGGGTCAGATGTGAGACTGGGGCAGAGTTCACCTTCTGGCGGGACAATGACCCTACAAGCATATTTAGATCAAACCATACTCATGGGCTAGAACGGCCTAGTCAAAGTGCAGCCCTGAATCTAGCTGTGAATATGAGGTAAGCCTTGATATAACTGATTTAATCTAATTAGCATTAAAGGTGGCTCAACAAGGTTTTGCCTCATGGAGGTTGAACACAAATGCATGGCATGTTGAAAGCATCATTCTCCTTCCAGATTTTAATTATACATGTTTTTGTGATGGTTTCACATAAAATACATTTATAATGTGTCAAAATGTAGAACAGTTCAAGATAGGGCTGGACAATAAATCAACAACAATATATATCACGATAGACATGTGATCAATATTCAGTATGTAGAATAGGCACTGAACCCTGATCCAGAATCGCACGGCATTCTGGGTGATGTAGGCAGAGGAAATGCTTTAGCTGCTCAACCTCTCACGGCTAGCTAATCAACCTCGGTGACATCAACTAACTCATTCACTTTTTGGTTACCTAGCAACAGCCTGTTGAGTAACTTGAGCAGCAGCAGGTTTTCCACCGTGTCTCACAGCTGCTTAAAAATAAAAACCACAGCGTGGAAAGAAAACTGGATTAAACGGGAAAGATCACATTCCCTGTTTGGCAGTATTTCAGATATTTAAAACAAAAACTAATCAATAATTACTGATATTGACAATTATTAGCATCAACAGATATGAAATGATTATATCGTGATAAGTTTTCAGCCATATCGTCCAGCCCTAGTTCACAGGTTATGGAAACCTTTGCAAGGTAATGTATATGGAAGTTAAATATGATCGCTACTGCGGTTATTAATACGAGATGGAAGAACAAAAATAAAGTTTGTTTCACAAATTAGTTAAAATAAGGATAACTTGCACCATTAACTGAATTCACATATTTACAACGCTGCAAAGAAACAATGTGTAATACGAACACTAAAGCCAAAGTCTGGACTTCTAGCTGTCTCTCAAAGAATGCTAACCCAACCCTTCTACATCCCCCAACACACACACGCACACGCACGCACTCACCCACACACACACACACACACACACACACACACACACACACACACAACTGACAATCTAATACCTGTTTGCTGATGCAGTCCCCCAGCCCTCCACCCCCTGATACCAACAGAACAAACATTACACAATTACAAGCAATGTCAAACACATTCTTATCCTGTGGTCTCAGCCTCACACGGACAGGGAGAGCGTCCCCTCCCTCGGTGACAATCCAGAGACAGACTCTGTTTGCACTCAGATCTCCCATCTTCCCCCACAGCGCCCTCCGTCCCTGACCCGGGTGTGACAGCTGCAGCGCCCAGTCGAAGTCGGTCTGACATGACAGCAGGTATTGATATACAGCCGGTTTTGAGATAAAAAAAAAAGAAAGAAAAGAAAGCAGGGAGAGACACTGACACAAAAGGTGAGCAATGAGGGAGGCTTTGATTTCCTAATGAACGATGCTGGAAATTGGAACAGGATGTGAACAACGGTGTGTGTGTAGTTTGCCATATTATTGTTCAAATCCAGTATATTCAGTCATATTTAATACGTTTGAATAAGAGTTCTCATGAGGCTCATTTGTCAGAAAATTGAAAACCTTACAGCAGGTACTAAACATACATTTCACTAAGGCTATATTCTATGTTAAAAAAAAATTTTAATGTCCTATTCTAATTTTAAATGTTGTGTTTTATTAACAAGTGGAAAATAATAATGATTAACTTTTCAATAATATTCTAATTCATTGAACAGGTCTCTATGTAATATAACAAATGTGTTTGACACCAATAATATTGATTCATATAGACCACGAAGGAAAATGAGAAGGTAAAGATACAGCTTAAACAACCTTAGCAAAGAACATGGTTGTTTGTGAGCATAAAGTTTATCAGGTCAGATATGTGCATTCTTGTTTGATTTTTTCTTTTTCTGAATGTTTTATCTGTACAAAACGACTACTGCTGCCTAATTATGTGATTTAGGTGGCTTGTTTTAGCTTCCTTTCAGCTCTGATATGAGTAGTATTAGCTTTTAATGCCAAACAACATGTTGTAGGAAAACTATGTGCAGATTTATCAGTGATGTGCAGTCTCTGTCCGCTTCAGAGTAATAATGTTGGGCCGGAATGGAACAAAAAATTACATCTGTATAAATATTTTCAGAATTGTATTTTTCCTATTATTGTTAAAAGCCATTCATTAATTATTGTAAATTCAGACAAATCAGCTTGCAACAAAGAGCTTTTAGATTCATGGGTGGCTCTCAAGGCTACTACTCTCAGACAACCTTTCTCCTTTACTCCTTCTCACTGGAGAAATCTGCAAATAAATCTTCAGTTCAAGGCTTCAAATTCAAGTGCGAGACTTCGCTGGAGTAGACATTGGGTTAAGAATTGATTCCTAAGTTTTGTAACTTAACATGCAATACCATCATGCCTTCTTTACACTTTTTTATCCTGACGCATTTCTTGATTTCTCTTATGGAAACAAGCTTTTTCTGAGATAGAAAAAGCTTGTGGATATGTTGTTAAATGCAGTTTAGGCAGCTTTTATTCATAAAATCCATCAAGTTCAGATAGTTCACATCTGTCCTGCATCAAGTCATCCTGTCTCAACCTGCACCTCTTTGGTGTTTCGTTTAAAAGGGAAGAAAAACATCCCAAGGGTATCAAACATTTCATTTCACTATCAGAGCAAAAGTAAACACATTTAAACCAACCATGCCAGGCTCTTACTTTGAATATAAGATACGGCGAAGCTGCTGCGCCATATTTCAAGGCCTAAAGTACCTGTCCTCCATTTTGTTCAGCTGACAGACTTCATATTGTCTCCTGCGACATACTACCAACCCCACAACAACCCGCCGTGCCTTGTAAACACTGCTGCGGAACAATAAAGCAGTCCATTGGACTCGTGACCCCCATTGCGACACAATGGAGGAGGACTCATAAAAAGTCCGTTATCTCAGAGCTGGGCGACCTCTTTAAGTGTCAGAGGGAGTAAAGGATGCTATTCAGGGCGGTTTTGTTTCTTTGGATTTGGCAGGAATTTGAGCGGCAGGGAACCTCAGACTGAGTTTTCACAACTCAAAAGTTTGCTAGTTTTCTAAAAAAAAAAAAAAGAAAAGCTAATCTTGTTCGGAGGTTCCTGAGTGGTTTGAGGGTTGTAAAAATCTTACGTTTTTGGTGCAGTTGCGCAAACAAGAAATAAAAACTTGTGCTAGCTCATTAAGAGCAAGGGAAGGGCGAGAATCCCAGAAGGGGAGTGGCAGCTCGGGATCTTCGACCGGTTTGAAAGGCCCACACTCTCTATGGGACCCATGTAATATCAAAGCCTGCCTCCTCAACCCCAGGCTGTGGCCATTGTGGAGGCACTGCATACGACGGACCTCCTGGGTCTTTGCAGGACGTATCCGGTCTCCTCTTTGTGGCTCTCTGGGAGAGCCGACAGAGAAAAGTGCAAAGCTGGGCAATCTTTTCTGAGTGTGTATGTGTGTTTTCAGCTAGCCTGAGGTGAAAGCAGAAAGCTGGGCAGCCCACTCACCCACTCACCCACTCACTACTGTATCCGATCTGGAACTTCTGAGTCTGCTGCTTTTCTAACGACACATTCTGCTCTTTCACAGCTTTCACAGCACAGCTTCAGTTTCATGGTAATCTTAAGTGAAAAATAAAATATAATTGACTGTCGGTAAAAGGTCTTTTTTTAAAACCTCAGGTTTAAAACAAATACATTTACTTATTCTTTGTTCATTAAATGCGTAAAACCTGAAATTCTCACTTTTTTCCATTTGTAAACATATCATCTAGCAACATATTCTTAAAACTGTTTTTAAAAGCACAACAAAAAGAACTGGTATGAATAAATAGGGATAATATTAAAATCTCCCTATTTTCTGTTAGAGTCAGCTCTACAGTATAGTGTTTCTTTATAGAAATTGTGACGCACTCAATGATATCAGCTGGGCCTCCTTGTTCTAACAGCATCTCACCTGTCCATATTATATGGTGAACTGAACTGATTTTGTTGTACCATAATTAGATGTGAGCTGGATTGTATGTAGCTGGATATGAACCTGAATATATGCTTGGATTTCTCAGGAAAATAAAAGATTTATTTGAAGTTAATTTGCACCAACTTGGTGTTGGTTGAGTACAAATTTGGCCTGTTTGTGTCCTTTAGTGCATTGGGATTATCTTTGCTGTGAATTGCTGCAATAGAACAGAACACAATACAGTAGAATCAAACCAAGCACAACCAAACTGAATTAAATAGAATTTTAATTCTTACCAAAAAAACTGGAATTTGCCTAAAAACCCAAACCTAGTGAACATTAAAAGCACCGACTACATCTGCTTCAATATTTCAGTAAGCGTACAAAAATGTGCTCTGCAGTCAAATGCAAAGAAAAAATACATTATTTAAGAAAATTAGCTCATCTGTTTTAAAGGCCGGCAGCCCCTGGTGTTGTTGGTTTTTGTCAGTTCACATCTTCATTAGTTTGTAATCCAATTTTGTACCTAGCTTCTTCCATTTCATAATCATATTCATACTTATATTTGTACTTTTATTGTTAGTGTTATTATTGTTATTAGCAGTGGTAGGATTAGTAGTAGAAGCAGTATTGTTATTAATATTTAGTCAAGCTTCTTCACAGAAAACAGCGAGCAACGGCAGTGCAGATTGACTTCAGCTCAATTCAAAACATCCTGACAGTTCCTTTATGTACCCTAAAAAGGAGTGTGCAGCAATTTATCCTTGCCTTAAGGATGTTTCAAACCCAACACTAACAAAAAAGTCCTCTTGAGTTTCCAGCAGCTTTGAAACTTTCCTAAGACAAGCTGATTTGTCTGAATTTACAATAATTAATGGCTTTTAACAATAATAAGACAAATTGATGCATTGTCTGTTGAAATTGATGCATTGTCTGCAGGGGCGCAACTACATCTTATTCAGGTGGATGCGAAAACATAAATCGGTGCGCCCCCCACCCCGAAGGAAGGTACATAAGGAGCTTAGAAAACATACGCTCGCTTTATCCCCTCTCCCCCTCCCCGACACGAAGACACGTGAAAGGTAAAACTCACTACATTTATATTTACATGTGAAGGAGCGTAAGGGCGAGGTGAAGTGTATGCGAAGGCATCATTGGGGCGCCGCCCCCTCCAGACGGGGTTTTGACGCCCCCTCTGGTGCAGCGCCCCTATGCGTTGCATGCGCTGCATACCCACGTTTTGCGCCACTGATTGTCTGTACAAAACATCTCATGGCTGACAACCCCATCTCATACCCAAAAAAAGGACCAAACATTAATTCATACTTGCCCTGGAACTGCACTTTACTCCACAGAAAGTTATCCAAAGGGACGAAGCTCTACGGAAACACCTCTGGATGAAAAGATGTGATGCAAAACTGGAAACTAAAAGCTTCTTTTCATACCTAAAAAAAACTCCTCATTGACTGGTAAGTGCCTTGAAGGCATCTTTTTACCTTACGGACACAACAAACCTTCCCATGGGGAACCAACAGGTACAAAACTTTTCCAAGGCTAAAATAAATAGGATCCATATTTGGAACTAAATATCAGGTGGGTTTCCTATCCAAAAAACACATTGTAAGCAACCAGCTGAGATTCTTTGTGGGTTCACCACCAACCTTTCCCTTTCTGCTGGAAATTCACTGTAAATTCTTATATAGACGCAAAAAAACCTTGGTCAAAAGTGGATTCTAATGAAGCCAAGTGGATCTAAAAGGTATAAAAACCCAAAACGTATTTGCAGAAAATAGTTGCACATGAATACAAAACAGTGTTTCAAAGGAGTTCAAACTGATGCACATACTTTCTGCTAAACTGGCTATGCAGAAACAAATGTTGGTTGTCCTTTCAAGGCCATCAAAAGACATTGACGTCTTTGCACTTTTTGCAGGGCGAAAGTCAAAACACTGGTTGACAGCTTAACTTAGCCTCACAGCTGAATGCATTTGAAGATGGGACTTAGTAGTAGACTTCTAGTAGTAGAAGTAGATGTTATTTGGAAGAATAAAAGTAAATGTAAATCCCACACAGGAGCCTAATGCTGCCAGCTAATCTGTTCGTAGGATCAGTTTCTGTTGCTATAGCAAAAAAAAAAAAACAGTTCACCACTAAAAATGCACGTCACACTGTTTGACCGTTCATCCAGTTGTGACCGAAGATCAATGAAGCAAAACAGAATCAATAAAAACTCCCAGAGTGAGAGGAGTATGCCTGAAATGACCCAGGAGTGACCTCTCACGTATGACTGAAGGTGAGCATAGGAGGAAAGAGTGGTGGGGGTGGCGGTGAGGAGGGTGGAGGGGTGAGCTGGCTTTCTCTACAGGCAAAGAAGAAGTGGTGATCAGTCCTGTCTGGCCAGAAAGGAGCCAATACCTCGGCGGACAGCTCCTGCTGCTCCGAGTCTGCGACCAGCCCAACAGTAAGGGTCGGCTGAGATAAATGAACCCTGTGTTACAGTCACTGCAGTCCTCTAATACACCACAGACAATGGAGGCCCCTGCTGAGGCAGAGTATAGAGGGCTGAAGTCAGAGGAGCCCCCTTATCAAGGGCCCGGGAGATGTAGCAGCAAAGGACTTTAATTGTCCATTAAGCGTGCATTATACAGGCCGTGCCCTGGCAACGCAATGAGACCGCCCGCTGGGACACTATTGTCAGTTTGGAGCTGACGTTGAAAAACAGCTGATGGTGTCGGCGGGATGCCAGCGGGACACCTTGTAAGCAACCAGCTGAGACTCTTTGTGGGTCTACCACCAACCTTTCCCCTTCTGCTGGACAGCCCCGCTGTCAACCCCTTCCGCCGCGACGCAGCCTCAGGTCATTGCCTGGTCAGGTGTTCAAGTGAGCCACAACAAGAAAAAAAAAAAGACAAACGCAAACAGACGGTCCACAAGTGGGACCAGTTTATCCAAAGGTAAAAGAGCAAGCCAAGGCAAACAGTTTGTGTTCCCTTCAAAGGTGGCCTCGTGTTCGAACACGAGAGGACAACAATGGGCTCTGAGTGTGGCTCTCAAATCTCACTTTTATGGCAGGTGAGTGATGGCGCAGGGGGCATAAAGTCCGCGCAGCCCTATCACGTTGGTTTTATACCGTAAAGGTGGGCTTGATCAATACTAATTACTCCGAATGCAAACATCTGGTTGGGGTGAAATGGTCAGAGCAACAATGCGCAGTGTCTCCCCATTCAGCAACTTGGGAGCAAGAGGAGAAGCTACGGAAACCGCAGAGTTACGTCGAGGTGTTCTGGATCTCTCCGTCCGCCCCAACTGCCCCCAATCCACTACTCCCTGACCCTGGCCTGACCCTGGCCTGTCACAGGATTGCTGCCCTTTGTGTCATGCCTCTCCATGCTGACTTTGGAGTGGAGATTGCAGGTACAATGTGGATTGTTCTCAGTGTGTTGTCAAAGATCAGAATAACAATGGCATTTACTCAGTTCACTCACGCTCATTGATCATCCAGGCCTCTCTTTCTCTGCCTCCCTGATCACATCAAGTCTGCTTTGGAAACCATTTTTTTCTGGCAAGTTTTGCTCTAAGGGAAACTGAAACTAAAATATCACATGGACAAATACATCACCTTGCATTTTGTCACAAACTTTGATGTATTTTATGTGAATTTTAACATTCTTATTAGGGCTGTTGCAAAAGAATACTTTAGTAATCGAGTAATCTATCTATTATTCTTACGATTAATCGAGTAATCAGATAAAAAAAGATGAAGTAAAACATTGGTAAATCTAACATAACATCAGTATTACTATCGCATATCAACAGTCCAATTTTTCACAGTTAAGCTTCCCTAACAATAACTTTTCTGTAGTTTAGAACATTAACTTGTAACAATAATAGCTCACTTTCTAAGTTAACCTGAAGAAAAGTTATACAAAAATCTGAAATTATATTCAATTCAATAATAAAGAGGCAGGCTCACAAATACTCTTATATAAAAAAATGTCTATACTCCAGCTTTTCATTTATGGATGGATGGATGGATGGATGGATGGATGGATGGATGGATGGATGGATGGATGGATGGATGGATGGATGGATGGATGGATGGATGGATGGATGGAGGGATGGATGGAGGGATGGATGGAGGGATGGATGGGTTTGTCTGTAAAGCTACACCTACGTTAATTATCTAATACCCGCAGTGTACAGTCTATCCGCTCACCTGTATTTATCCCTGCAGCGCTTTTCCCCGCTGTTCGCTCTGAACCGCTGTTCTGTCAGATCACCATATGTTGTCAGATAGTCATACGCTTAGCTCAGACATGTATATGCTGTCATTACCATATGATTTTATTTAATCATCAACATAGAATCATGACGTAGAGCAGAGGTTCCCAAACTGTGGGGCGCGCCCCCCTAGGGGGGGCGCCGTGTCATTGCAGAGGGGGGTGCGGGAAGCCGTCTGGATGAAAAAACAAAACAAAACATGAACACTGTATGCGCTGGGTTTTTACCTTAGAATGGCCAACTCTCTGTTATTCCTATGTCAATTTGATACAGTAGAGGTTTCCACACTTCCCATATTGTGTCCTCTGTCACTTTTATCAGCAGTTAAAACTGTTTAATCCATTGTTAACATGTTGTAACCTGTTTTTCCGAGCCGCCTTTAAACGCAACATGAGCGCTACGACGCTCGCGCTGGGTTTACAACCTGTGAAGGAGACCTGCTGCTGCTGTGCGGAGCTACGTAGGTTTGTGTTAGAATCACGGCAACAAACCAGCAAAACGCAAAGAACTTTTCACAGTTTTTCCCTCCAAACTAACCGACTGAGTTGAGTAAAGCTGTTGGATGCAGGTAATGTTAGCTAAAAGATGACTAGCTAATATCAATACAGAACCTTAAGCTTAACAAGTACCTTGTAGGCTACCGCTGTTGGTCTATTTTCAGCTACGTACATTCATTTTGCCCCCAAAAAAGTCGATGCCCCCCCACCCCCCCACACACACACACACACGCGTCGTTTCAACCAGACAGCCATTTGTAATCCATAGGGTTTGGAAACCACTGGGGGGGCACAGAAGAAAAAGTTTGAGAACCACTCACGTAGATCATCATACACTTTGTTATTAACAGCTGTATGGCATCCTGACTTAGCGGTTAAGTAGATTAATGAGTTTTACACAGGCATGTTGTAGTTGACTGCAGCTGCAGCCAGACCTGCTTTAAATACACGTTGAAACCACGACAACGCATGTATATCTATATAGTTATCATATTATAAACAATTTAATGACTTATTTTTGTCATAACTTGTTGCGTATGCTGAACTGACGACGGTTTGACTTCGTAATGCGCATGCGCGGGCATGCGTACTGACTGCATGTATGACATTCTGACAGCGTATGGCTATCTGACAGAACACCGCCACCAGGCAGCAGCTCCGGGAGGAGAAAAGACTACTGTACTCCAGGCATCGCTCCAGTCATTTTAAGGACGCTTATTGGTCCCCCGAAAAACGACAAAAACCCGGACATTATCAACAATCAATAAAATCCTCCCAGGTCGAACTTGAAAACTGGACATTATGCTGCTAACACTTAGCTTCCATCAACAACTCAGGTGGAAGCGAGAGCTCCGCTCAATGCAAGTGCCGGAACACAGTGCGCTAAAAAATAAAATATAATTTAACGAAGCCTTGAAGCAGATAAATTTTCCTCGAGGAATTTTAATAATCGAGGTACTCGAATCACTCGAAGAGTCGTTTCAGCCCTAATTCTTATTAATCTGTCATGACAGATTAATAATAAAAAAAAAGATTTGTGAACTGGAAGGAAATATAACTTTTCCAAATTAATTTCATGTCTTTTGCAGACCAACAGATTTTCTTGAAGGACTCTCTTATTGTTAACTCTATCCATCTTTACGTGCTCCTGCTGAAGAAAAGCCTCCCCATACATAACATGATGCTCTCACCACCATGTTACACTAGGGGCATAGTGTGTTTACTTCAAACGTTAAGTTTTTCTGGCCAAAGGTTTGGTCTCAACTTGTTGCCTACATGACTTGTGGCAAACATTAGACTGGACTTCTTAGACTTTTCTATAAAGGCCAGATTTTAAGAGCAGGGGCGTCGCCAGGAATCTTGGACCCCTGACAAAAAATAAATAAATTGGGGCCCCACTGCTGTCCATTTGACCCATAAAAGGCATCAAATTTTAAAGGCTTGCAACCGTCTTGCTTTCTTTGGATGCTAGCACAATATTTACTGCTAGTGAATTTTACATGCAACAGTCCGCATGCTGTATGCAAATAGGTTGCTTTTTTTTTTAATTAGTTTTAGCTTACTGAAATGTCTCTCCCCACAGCAACAGTCATAGACAACATGCAAAATATAAATAAAGCAATCAAGACTTCTCAAAAAATGCTATGAAGTTGCATTTCATTAAAGCTGCAGTATAGAACTGTAATAAAAAATGTTTTCTCTATATTTGTTAAAGTTGTCACCATGTTGTGACAGTTTGTTGTGAGACAGATAATCTGTGAAAATATCAATCTCCTCCACCTCCTCCCTGAGCTGCTATTGCTAGCTAAAGCAATGCAACGTTCCTGCCACAAACAGGACAATCTCACACAGTCTATCCAACTATCTTGGAGAAAAACTGTTACAAATTGACACTCTTGTCTTTTTCTCTCTTTCTTTCAGGGCCCCACGTTTTTCTATTTCTATAAACAAAAAAACAAAAAAAAATTGTGGGGGGCCCCTGTCTGTCAAGGGCCCTTGGAATTGTCCTAACTTCCCCCCCCCCCCCTGTACAGCACCCCTGTTTAATAGTGTACAATTATTAGTTTTTGTGTCTACCTGTAGACTTCTACCTGTAGACTTCTACCTGTAGACTTCTGCCTGTAGAAGTGTACAGGTAGTCTACAGGTAGAAGTCTACAGGTAGACCTCTACCTGTAGACTTCTACCTATAGACTTCTGCCTGTAGACTTCTACCTGTAGACTTCTACCTGTAGACTTCTACCTGTAGACTTCTTGACAGCTTCTCCTACCTATCAGTTTGGAGCCTGTTACACCATCCTCTTTTTGGGGGGACCAAAACATGCTCCATGAAAAGTTCAGAGCTTCACAGACTTGATTCCTCTGGATTTCATTTAGCTGTATCAGAATAAAGGGGGATGAACACGTGAAGACTACTTTTACTAGCAGAAATGGTTGAAAACCATGTTTTTCTCCTCACTTTACAACGACAGACCAAGGTTGTGCTGGTCCATCACATAAAATACATCTAAAAACATTTGTGATTGCTCTGCCACGAAATATAAAAATCGTTTGCATTGACCATTTCAGCAGATGTTTCTGATCTCCGGGGCCGTCTCTTACTTGGAGGGGACACGCTGGTCTGGGGATGATGTGGTGAGCTGTGCGACAGCAGTGGGTTGATGCCGTGCGAAGGTGCAGTGATGGCGTCCATAGCCAGCTTTTGCCTGAAGGCTTCCTCCTTACGTCTGTTGGCAAACCAGTTATAAACTCTCACTTCGGTGACCAGGTTAGAGCCGAGTCCTTGAGCTTTGGAAGGGGAGACGCCTCTCTGAAGACACTCGGCTCTGCAGGAAAGGAGGTAGAAGATGTTAAAGCTGTACTGCAGAATCTTTCGTCGGAGAGTTGTGTTATTCTACCTGTTGCACTCCTCCACCAGAGCCTCCCTCTCCTCTTTGCTTGGGTTCTTCTGCCGCTCGTAGGCCTGGTACAGGATTTGCTGAGATGCAGGCCCCCATTTGAAACGGTTACGCCTCATTTTCTTACTCAGGGGCTCAGTGCCGACCTCTTCGCTCGACTGACCCATGCCCGGGCCGGACATGTTGAACTCCGGGTAGAAAAAGGCCGGATCCTGGCTGCCTTTGTCTGACATGTTGCCGATAGAAGCTTGAGTGGCCTGGTTGAACTCTGCAAAAATAAAGAGAAATCATTCAAAACTATTTTTTAAGCATTTTGTTGATTTTTATTGTACTTGTTGCCATGATCAATCCAGGGTATAAGCAGACTTTTCAACTACCAGAGGGCATCGAGATGTAGCTGAATTGACAGTATAATTCTGCAAATAGGAATTACGGAAATACATTTGCTTTATGGAAACATGCAGATTTTGGGAAAAAAAAATTTTTTTGCTAAAAAGTTGTTGAACTAGAATGTATCAAATAAAATTCTAAAATTCTTTTGGATTGTATCATAATTAGTGTATTTTGTAAAGCTGCAAAGGAAACACTTTTTTGCATCATGTCATGACAAAAATACAAAGAAGATGACATGCAGTAGTTGGAGGATCATGTTGCCGAATGTTTTTAATGACTTATCATATGAACAAACTTAATAACAGAAAAAACTTTTTTTTCCCCATTAGCAGAATATCAACCAAATTTTATGCACATTTGTAACTGAAACGCAGAGACTGCCATAAAAGAACTTTCTGCTGCAAATGGGGCGCCACCCTAGAGTGGGCGCCAAATCAATGGCAGAAAAAATATCTGTAGTCACCATTTTCTGTATTAAACAGATGTTTGTGAATTAGTAAATGATAAAATCAATAACAGAGGAGTGCCGCTGCCGTGTGTGCCCCATTGAGAATGAGCTGAGGTGTGATTGCTTCATTTTAGTCGAGTTTTTTGGTGAGAAATGGCACCTGCTATGTGTCTGCATCCACCTAAGAAAGTACATAGCAGCGTCTTAGCAGAAGGTAAACATATACTAAACATAATCCAGTATGAGAAGCTCAGAGTGTCACGGCTTTGAGTTAAGAAATTCCACTATTTCATGGTTTTACAACATCAACACAGAAAAAAAAATTTAAATCAGAAGCAGAGTACAGCAAAATGGATGCATATTATTTTATATTATATTATATTATATTATATTATATTATATTATATTATATTATATGTAACATTTATTTTCTGTTATATGGTTTTGATATATAAGCACAAATAGAAGATATCCACCGCAAATGGTGGTAGTTTTCAATCCCAGCATTAAAACAGTGTTATGCTAGTAAGTAATAGGTGGTGTGCATTAGGTTTCCTCAGCTTGACTGTCTGAAATAAGAAAAGGTCAATGTGCAGCTTTTGTAAATAATAAAAAAGTGTAGGACTCTTCTTTCAGCCAGCTGACAGGTAGCGAGAAGGAAAATCTGTTGTCCAGACATTTTCTCTCAAAAGCACTTTGAACTTAATGGTATGACCAGGAGCCCATTCCTGATAAATGCAAAGTACAAACTTCATGAAGTTGTCAGCAGTGTTAATTACACCTACTTTAATCATTTAGTGTATCTGAATGCACTAAATTCAGAATTAGGGCTTAAAAACTAGTTATTTTAGAGCCCTGTTTAAAATAACAAGTTAAGGCCTCCCGTTCTGGAGAGGACAATCAATGTTTTCATCTATTCACACTTTTCTATTCATCTTCACTGAAGACATAAAAAAACTACGAGTGAACTCTGCATTAGTTCATTTAAACAAGTGTCTGTCTTAGGCAGAAGAAAGTTGTTTTTCCTTCTCGCTGCCTGTCAGCTGGCTGAAAGAAGATTCCTACACGTTTTTATTGTTTACAAAAGCTGCACATTGACCTTTTCTTATTTCAGACAGTCAAGCTGTGGAAGCTTAATGCACATCACCTATTAATCTTACTAGAATAACGCCGTTTTAATGCTGGGATTGAAAACTACCACTATGTGCGGCGGATATCTTCTATTTGTATTTATATATCAAAACCATATAACAGAAAATAAATGTTACATATAATATTATTATGTATCCATTTTGTGCTTGAGTTTCACAAGGAAAAATAGAATGTATTGATTCAAAATTGTTTTCAATTAAAGACACACCTTTATAAATAAAAATGTAACATTAGCAGATGATATTGTGAATATTTGAGAGGTACAGTGTGTACCTCTTCATATATTCTGTCAGCCTCTGCCTTTAGGGTCTCTGAGTCTCAGCATCTTTCACTACATCTATGAAGCTTCTCTGTGCTTTTTCTCTTCTCTTCATCTCTGTTTCCCAGTCGATGCAACTCCACAGGTTTTGATTACAAGCTAGCTTTTTTTTTTTAGATTATTTTTATTTTTAGTCATTAGTGGATAATTGGAAATATTGATGTTGATATGAGTATTGGATCGATACTTTAGTTTTATTTTTGATTTGTAGCCTCCCAACTCTGCATAAAAAATATTTTGTTTTCATTTGCATTTTGTCTTTTGCACTTTACAGTTTTATGTTGTTATTTTTCTATTGATATTGTTTGTCCTTTCTAAAATAATGGCCTAAATTATATTTTGCCAAAAGTGATTTTGGCAAAAAAAAAAAAAAAAAAAAAAAAAAAAAAAAAATATATATATATATATATATATATATATATATATATATATATATATATAAAAATAACCATTTTGTAGACACCTGTAAGCTATTCAAATTCTGTCATATGTTTGAACAAATTAAAGGAAAGATTAAAAAAAAGCATCTAAATGTCAGAAATTTGATATGTCAAACTTTAATAGAAATTATCAGTGTCAGTTATCAGTATCGGAAATCAGTATATCTGATACTGGCCCTATATTTATTTGATATGAGATTGATACCAAAATACACATATTAGCACCTCTGCTTTCACTAAGGTTGGTTGAAATACAGATTTGTCCGTTCAGATATATTTACAGCAGCTATACAAATAACAAGGCCAGTAATGCATGGGAATTAAAGAAACGCTGCTGAGTTGGATGCCAACTTCCTCACTGAAGTTGGCATCCAACTAGCCTGCCTAGCTACCGCAGTATATCGTTAAACTAAACAACCAGATAATATCAGCATGTTATACTCCACATGCTACTTTGAGACATCAGAGTAAATTTATATTTACGTCTGCACTTTTCTTTAAATAGTGCAGATGTGGCTCTGTGGGTAGAGTAGCTGTCTTGTGATCAGAAGGTTGTAGGTTCAATTCCAGCTTCCTCCTGACACATGTTGATGTGCCCTTGGGCAAGGCACTTAACCCCAAATTGCATATCGGTGTATAAATGTGACTCTAGTGTAAATTGCTTAGAGTGGTCAAAATGATTGGAAAAGTGCTATTTAAGTTCAGTCCATTTACCATTTCAATATCACCAAATGTCACAATAAAAGTAAATAAATTCAATGATTTGAAGGAACTTTATTACGATAGATCAGGGTTTCAAAGTCTACGAGAACAAGCTTTCTCCAGATATTTGACATTTAACACAGCACTGCCTGGTCAGTTTGGGTAAGCTGACTTGTGCTTACCCAAACTGACCATAAATGTTTTCTCTCATGAAAATCAAAGGCAGACATTATTTGGAACACTAGAAAGAACAAAATGTATCAATCTTATTCAGGCAGCAGTTTAAGATGTCTGCTAAGATACTGACTGCAGACTGTGTCAGAGCAGGTAGCCCATCTAACTGACCAGCTAATAATATCTATTAAAGTCACAGAGTATTACATATTTTCCCATTTTTCTCCAAGGTGTAAAAACAAGAATTGCATCATGATATTCATTTTTGTTTACATTTTTTGTGGAAATAACAATTTTATAATCACTTCAGTGAACATTCATGCCATATTTTGTTGATCCCTCCAGTTAATTATAATAGAAGTTGATTTTTTTACCCAGAATGCACAAGTGTTTATTACAACCTCATGCAACCTTGAGCTCATTCGACACCAGCAGGATTAATGTGAGTAGGCTTGTCACAACAAGCATTAAATCAATTAATAGCTTGATAAATTATAATCTAGTCGGAGACTTTAAAGAGACACTCCCCTTTAATATAGTTGAAGAACAGCCATTTTGAAAAACATTGCAAATATTTGACACCTTGCAAAAATATTTAGCTTTAACTTTTCTTTAACAGTACCTTTCACTTTTGCCTGTTTTCCCTAGTCACGCTTAACAGTAACATTTTCTGAAATGCAAATTTAGTCACAGAGACTTTATAATCCATTTTCATTATGTTTTTTTATTTTAGACATCTAAAATGTTTTCCAGGTGCAGTGTTAAAATGTTAAAAACTAAAGCTTTTCTGATTTTTGAGTGTGTGTACTTGCATTAATATCGCATTGTTATATCAGTTAAAAACCATCTCAAAATGACAATATTATTGTTTATCGAAATAATTGCTGGGACGATTTATTGTCGTGGTGGCAGGCCTAAATGTGAGCCATGTTGCGGACACGCAAACGAACAGCTGCATGCTGCTCGTTGGCCGCATGGCTATGGATCTAAAACCGGAAGCCGTGAGAAACTCAAATATTAACTTACGTCGAAGAATTTCCCGCTGCTTCCTGACGTACCAGGTGTAGAGGGCCGCTCGCTTCTGCGTCTTCATGGGCGTCCCTTTGTTGAGGTGCTGGGAGAGGTGAGACTGATTGAGCCCCGTGATGTCCACCACCTCCCGCTGGGGGATGTTGTGCTGCTGCATGTAACCTTTGATCATACGAGCCGCCCGCCATGGGTCCTCGCTGGCAAACAGAAAGCAAACTTTGGTTCAGACATTGAAGGTGGAAATGCAAGCTTTTGAAATAAAAAATAAAAAATTGACATAAAAACATACGAAAATGCATCCATTTTGACTCCTGCAAAAACACAGCTTCCTTGTTTTGCAAGAAGATGAAAGGAGTTTGCAGCCATTATGAGTCAGTTTATCGCTGAAGCACACATTCCAGTAGCTAGCTGTAAATATTTTCAAAGGTTAGTTCAAGTGGATTCACAGAGGTTGAGAAACTAGGACTATTTGCCTTATAACATTGTAAGGGGTAAACCTATCTTCTAATAGAACCTAAGCAATTTTTTTCAGTCTTTATGATATTTTTTTTTACATTTTGAGTCAAAAATCAGGCATAACTTCACAAATAATTCAGATATCTGTCAGAATTCCTTGACAACAATTTCATTTTAGCCTGATTTTACATTCAATTTCCATATGTTCAATCTAGACAAAAAAAGAAAAAAAGAAAAAAAAGTTGTTTAAAAAAGTTTCTAATTTAATATTAAATGGTATCTTCTTACCTGCGGATTTGCCCTGGTATAAACTCAGATTTCCCAGACTCTCTCTGTAAGGAATAAGTCGCCCGGTAATCAAACAGTAACCGCGGCAGACAGACGGACATCAGCGATTATAAAGCAGATCTGCTCTCGACTGTTTGTTTTGGAGAATGTGGAGGTCTGGCGTTTAAAGTGTAGCGGGTGAAGTGGGGAGATGTTAGTTTATAACTTTTGACAATGAATAACCAGAATCTCTCCATTCACTCTAATCACACGCCACTGTGTGTCTTCCAGTTGATGATTTATAGAATAAAATTAATAATAACTTAACTACACGTGGGTTTAGTTGTGATATTTGTCCCACGAATCCCGCTCGTTTCAAACATGTTTATTTGTGTTGTAACAATAAGCAAAAAAAAAAAAGTCATCTGAAGGCACTTGAACGCGCCATTTATTTGCGTTAAGCTACATAAAGATTTACAAGCAAAGCGATACAATTCGTATCAATATAAAACCAAATTCAGCTATACGCAGCTGAATCATCAATTTTTATAATAGGTCGAATTCAGCTAATTATATGATACCAATTCGTAGAAAAGTTATGTATATATAAGGATCAAATCATCAAATATTAACTTTACAAAAATGAGAGGAGAGATTTATTTGTTTGAAATGGATTAGCTTTTTAAGCGCTGTGTTGATTCTCAGTTTGAAGCTTTTGAAAAAATGTTCAACTTTTTCTATTTTTTATTATGTTTGGCATTATTTATGTGTAATTCCGTTCTTTTAATCAAAACTGAAAGATTTATTGAATTGTTTTATTTATTAATTATTATTTTTGTTTTCTCGTAATGTTTTTTATTGTGTGTCTCTTTAGGTTACATTCGTGTCTTGACGGTATTTTATAAATAAAATAAAAAATAATTTTGCAAGTAATAATAATAATGATAATTCATTATTATACTTGAAAGTACTTGTTTGCTTTCTCCTGTTTGTTGCCGGCTTTTTTATCGCTGAGAGGTGGAGTATAGTTAATTATAAATAGATCTTAGTTCAGCTGATATTTTCCAAAGGTAAAGAAATAATCTATTTAGATAATTAGTAACCAAAAAAGCGTGGCGGGTTGTTTTAAATTTGTAAACAAAGAAAGAAATTTCTTTCAGGAGAACGAGGGCCTGCTTTTCTGTTTATTTTAAGTTTTGAACCCCTCAAAATTAACCTATAACTTTAAAAAAGAAGTGAGATTTTTGTTTCGACGCCATTTTATCCGTATAGCGTAATTTCAAAAATTAAGCTTAAAAACTTAATAAAAAAATAAAAACTCACGCCAACATGCGGTCCACCTCTGCCCGCTGCTCCGCGGCCTCCTCAGTGTTGAGCGACTGGAGCTCCTTGAGTATCGGCGGGGTGTCGTAGTCGTCCCCGTCCTCGGAGCCCTCGTCCCCGGACAGCTTGCCCTTGCCGTGTCCGTTGGTGAGAGTGTGGAAGACGGGCTTGGAGTCCGCGTCGGCGCCGTTCAATTTGCCGGGAGACACGGGCAGGCTCTCCATTTTCACCCCGAAGCCCTGCGGCGGCGGACTGGGGTCCATGTCGTCCAGGGCCTGGATCAGAACGTCTTTGGTGACGCCTGAGTCCAGCAGGGCGCTGAGGAGCTCCTGCTGCAGGGACGTCAGCTTCGAGACCATTTTGGAGAACATTAAAAACACGACATAAGCACCGCGAGAAAGGATGGAGGGCAATTAAACGACGGGGGAAGAGAAAGAGGGGGGAAAAAAACTTTTAAATAAATAAATAAAGTTCCAGGAGTCCGGAGCTGTCGGAGGGAGGGGGAGTTTCTGTCCGCGCGACACCTGCTCCGCGAGGCAGCTTCACTCACTTCCCTGTTGGAGGGGAGGATGGAGCCGCTTTGCCATGATGCTTTCTGAGCGCAGGGGGATATAAAACATGGTAATGAGTGGGCCGGCTGATGTAAATCCGCCGCTCCGGACAGAGGTAGACGTGTTTACACTGCTGCTCTGTTGCTTTTATTGGCTCCCCTTATCGGCAAAACTTTCATGGACTTCGGACCCTGTTGTAGCCTCTGCGCCATAAAGTGTTTTAAAGAAAGGGTGAACTGCGCATATTCATGGTTTTATTCCACATAAGCGCCGGTGAGAGGCCAGCGTTCACACTTTTAGAAGATTTTTTTATGGGCCTATATATTTTTTTATATGTTTGACAATCAGAAAGGGTTTAAATTGACCTAATTTATCTGAAGAAAATGTCCCCTATTTTGGTTTTTATTTTTTATTGCGTTTTGCTTAATTTTTCAACCACGATTTTAATTTTTATTAATTTTTTTGTTATAAGCGAATCGGAGACTGCCCACCTGGACTGACCCAGAAAGCAAGCTCAGCCCGGTTATTTATAGGCAATGTCAGGGTGTCTTCCAGTCAGCAAAACAATCCTCCGTCTAATCATAAATGATAAGAGCAGAACGAGGCCAGTAAAGATTAAGAGCCCGATCACATTTTTTTTCTACTTTGTATTGAAATATTTAAAATAATAACTGTAAATAAATGTGGATTTGTGCCCATTTCATTTCTCCATGAGATTATTCTCAGCAGAGACAATGCTATAGTGGACAGGTTTTAATATAAATGTCCATTCAATAAAAATAAATAATAATAAATAAAAATAATTATGAAATATTAAGACTGTGCAAAGATTACCCCACTGAAGTCGATGGAGTCGGAAATGAATCATAAACTGTGGACATCAGGATTTTCTCACTGTGGGGCTGCATCACGGTCAGATCACTCCGCGTCGCTCGTGTTATTTACAGGTTATTGATGGAGAAAGAAGCTCAATAAAGACATTTGTTTTGTGAAATGACGTCAAGTCAACATAGTTTTCAATTTCATACCTGGAATATTTAATAGGAGCATTTTAAGCTTGAAAACACTTTTACATGCGTCGAAGAACGCCTGCATTTTACTGCAAATGATTTAGTAAGTATGCTGTTTTCTTCCCTGCGTCTTAGAGTTTAAAGATGAACTTTCGTGGATTTCAGTTCGCAAAGAGCGATTGATGCAGCATGAAAACATGAATTTTTGTGTTTAATTGTTTTTTAATCCATCCTAATAAACTGCAAAAATATGACAATATTGATACCAGACATCGGTACTTTTTTATTGCAGAAATCAAAGCTGCGCCAGAAAAGAAATGGAGGTTACGTTTTTCTTGTTTTTTTTCTTTTGTTTTAATTTTTTAGGATTTACATTTTGTTTTTGCCAAAGTTCAAATGAATGTTTTTAGATGAATGTTATTCATTAGTAATGAATAACATTAATTAATAATAATAATAATAATAATAATTATTATTATTATTATTATTATTATTATTATTATTATTTATTTATTTATTTATTTTATGTCTTGTTGGATTTGTTCTTTGTTCATTTCTCAGATTCACATCAAATCTCCATTATTTGTAATTGCTATTATCCAAAAGAAATATAATATCCTTTTATTTTTGGTCAACATGCCAAAACACCATTCATTATTACAGTGCATTATTATTGCATTCACTGCAATAATAAGGGAAGTGAGGGTTAAAGCCTTTGTTAAGGGCAATATTTTCTTGAAAGACTAAAACTATGAGACTGAAAACGAGATTTTGTTTGGTAAAGTGCAAATGAAAGCAATTCTGTGTTGATATAATGTTGGTTTAAAAGTCTAACTGTAATGT